>NC_089822.1:8415045-8725045 GCF_035046505.1 Tiliqua scincoides
GCCACAAACAGGCTCAAAGTGAGCCCTTGAGGTAAAAAAAACACAATAAAAATAAGGCATTAAAAATGTCACTTCTGGTTTCACGGAGAAACCAGAAGTGACATTTTTTAGCTCTAGGGCTCAATTTGAGCCTGGGCTCAGAGGACGCACTGGAGGCATGAGGAGCCCTGGCTCCAGAGGGTGGGAGGGCATTATTCACCATTTCACTTAACCGGGGGGGGGGGTGTTCTGGAACAGAACTCCTGCAGATACGGGATTACGTCTGTACTTCCACCTGACACCCATTTTCATAATAAGAGGTACTTAAACAATTTGGCTAGTCTCAGCTTAGCCTGTGCCAGAATGGAACGTGGTAAATGTGGTTGGTTTCCTGATCTTACAGCCCAGTCCTACCTAAACTCTCCAACATGAGATGGCAGCACCAGCGTGGTCTCTGCGGCATTCCACGGGTGAGTTTTGGCTGCTGGAGGTCTCTTCAAGGTAAGGGGACAATTGTCCCTTTGCTCCAGGGTAAGCCCCAGCAGCTGCTATGGGGAAACTTGGACCTGTGCCTGCGATATCACTGGACCAAGTCCAAGTTGATACATGCAGGCGGATGAAGCCCAGGAAGACCGCAGGATTTGGTGGCTACCGCTGCGGCTGAACCTGCCTCCCGCCTGGCTTGATCCACCCACCTAGCCCCATCTCCTCCCTGTTCCACCCATAAGAACATAAGAACATAAGAACAGCCCCACTGGATCAGGCCATAGGCCCATCTAGTCCAGCTTCCTGTATCTCACAGCGGCCCACCAAATGCCCCAGGGAGCACACCAGATAACAAGAGACCTCATCCTGGTGCTCTCCCCTACATCTGGCATTCTGACTTAACCCATTCCTAAAATCAGGAGGTTGCACATACACATCATGGCTTGTACCCCATAATGGATTTTTCCTCCAGAAACTCGTCCAATCCCCTTTTAAAGGCATCTAGGCTAGACGCCAGCACCACATCCTGTGGCAAGGAGTTCCACAGACCGACCACGCGTTGAGTAAAGAAATATTTTCTTTTGTCTGTCCTAACCCGCCCAACACTCAATTTTAGTGGATGTCCCCTGGTTCTGGTGTTATGTGAGAGTGTAAAGAGCATCTCCCTATCCACTCTGTCCATCCCCTGCATAATTTTGTATGTCTCAATCATGTCCCCCCTCAAGCGTCTCTTTTCTAGGCTGAAGAGGCCCAAACGCCGTAGCCTTTCCTCATAAGGAAGGTGCCCCAGCCCCGTAATCATCTTAGTCGCTCTCTTTTGCACCTTTTCCATTTCCACTATGTCTTTTTTGAGATGCGGCGACCAGAACTGGACACAATACTCCAGGTGTGGCCTTACCATCGATTTGTACAACGGCATTATAATACTAACCGTTTTGTTCTCAATACCCTTCCTAATGATCCCAAGCATAGAATTGGCCTTCTTCACTGCCGCCGCACATTGGGTCGACACTTTCATCGACCTGTCCACCACCACCCCAAGATCTCTCTCCTGATCTGTCACAGACAGCTCAGAACCCATCAGCCTATATCTAAAGTTTTGATTTTTTGCCCCAATGTGCATGACTTTACACTTACTGACATTGAAGCGCATCTGCCATTTTGCTGCCCATTCTGCCAGTCTGGAGAGATCCTTCTGGAGCTCCTCACAATCACTTCTGGTCTTTACCATTCGGAAAAGTTTGGTGTCGTCTGCAAACTTAGCCACTTCACTGCTCAACCCTGTCTCCAGGTCATTTATGAAGAGGTTGAAAAGCACCGGTCCCAGGACAGATCCTTGGGGCACACCGCTTTTCACCTCTCTCCATTGTGAAAATTGCCCATTGACACCCACTCTCTGCTTCCTGGCCTCCAACCAGTTCTCAATCCACGAGAGGACCTGTCCTCTAATTCCCTGACTGTGGAGTTTTTTCAGTAGCCTTTGGTGAGGGACCGTGTCAAACGCCTTCTGAAAGTCCAGATATATAATGTCCACGGGTTCTCCCACATCCACATGCCTGTTGACCTTTTCAAAGAATTCTATAAGGTTTGTGAGGCAAGACTTACCCTTACAGAAGCCATGCTGATTCTCCCTCAGCAAGGCCTGTTCGTCTATGTGTTTTGAGATCCTATCTTTGATGAGGCATTCCACCATCTTACCCGGTATGGATGTTAGGCTGACCGGCCTATAGTTTCCTGGGTCCCCCCTCTTTCCCTTTTTAAAAATAGGCGTGACATTTGCTATCCTCCAATCTTCTGGTACCGTGGCCGTTTTGAGGGACAAGTTGCATACCTTAGTCAAGAGATCTGCAACTTCATTCTTCAATTCCTTAATAACCCTTGGGTGTATGCCATCAGGGCCCGGTGACTTATTGATCTTTAATTTATCAATGAGGTCTGAAACATCTTCTCTTTTAACCTCTATTTGACTTAACTCCTCGGTTAGGAGGGGCCGTTCGGGCAGCGGTATCTGCCCGAGGTCTTCTGCCGTGAAGACAGATGCAAAGAACTTATTTAATTTCTCTGCCATCTCTAAGTCTCCTTTTATCTCCCCTTTCCCTCCCTCACCATCCAGAGGGCCAACCGCTTCTCTGGCGGGTTTCCTGCTTCTAACATATTTGAAGAAGCTTTTATTATTCCCCTTAATGTTGCTGGCCATGCGTTCCTCATAGTCTCGCTTGGCCTCCCATATCACCTTCTTACATTTCTTTTGCCACAGTTTATGTTCCTTTTTATTCTCTTCATTAGGGCAAGACTTCCATTTACGGAAGGAAGCTTCCTTGCCCTTCACAGCCTCTCTAACTTGGCTGGTTAGCCATGCGGGCACTCTCCTGGATTTAGTGGAACCCTTCTTTCTTTGCGGTATACACCTCTGCTGGGCCTCTATTACTGTTGTTTTAAGCAGCCTCCATGCACTCTGGAGAGACTGGACTCTTTTTACCCTCCCTTTCAACCTCCTTCTAACCAGCCTCCTCATTTGAGGGAAGTCCGCCCGTCGGAAGTCAAGGGTTTTTGTTAGAGATTTGCCTGGTATTCTTCCCCCAACGTGCACGTCAAAACGGATCGCAGCATGATCACTGTTCCGCAATGGCTCAGTAACGTTTACATCTCTAACCAGGTCCTGCATACCGCACAAAATTAAATCCAGAGTCACCTGTCCTCTGGTGGGCTCCGTGACTAGCTGATCTAAGCCACAGTCATTTAGCACGTCAAGAAATCCGGTTTCCTTATCGTGACCAGAACACAAATTGACCCAGTCAATATGAGGATAATTGAAGTCCCCCATGATTACAACCCTGTCCTTCCTTGTCACCTCCCTGATCTGTTTCCTCATTTCAAGGTCCCCATCAGATTTCTGGTCTGGAGGACGATAGCACACCCCCAGTATTACATTGCTGCTCAAGCCTGGTAATTTAACCCACAGAGATTCTACGGTGGAGTCGGACCCACCTTCAATCTCTACTTTGCTGGATTCTATCCCTTCCTTAACATAAAGGGCCACCCCACCTCCAACACGCCCCTGCCTGTCCCTCCTGTAGAGTTTATAGCCCGGGATTGCGGTATCCCACTGATTCTCCGCATTCCACCAGGTTTCCGTTATGCCCACTATGTCAATATTTTCCCTTGTCACCAGACATTCCAGTTCTCCCACCTTTGCTCGTAGACTTCGGGCATTCGCATAAAAGCATTTATACACGGAATGCCCCAGGATGGGCTGCTTATTCGCTCCTTTGTCCCCGCATCCTCTCATTTTGCCAAACCGTCTATCACATCCCATCTCCCTACCTTTCCCAATTTCTTCTCCTACCCTGCCTTTGTCTTGTTGTTCTCTAACCTCCCCATCCTCATCCCATCCTCACCCCTCCCCACTCTCTCCCATTCCACTTACCAGCGGGCATCCTGACAACTGCAAGCGCACATGGGAGGGCTTTGGCCTTTCCCCCTGTGGCACCAGCTGTTTGTTTTGCAACATAGTGCTCTATAGGTGCTTTGCAGCAGCCCATGCTGACAGAACAGGTGTTCTGCTGTCATGCTTTATAGATAGGATTGGGCCATTAGTTAGGGACAATTTGGAAGGGAAAAGCACTTGTCTTTTCATAGGTTCCCGCTACTTTTCTGCACTGCAGGAATGAAATGGTCTTATACTGATCTTCCATGGTCAGATAAGGCAGGTGGTACAACAGCTCTACTGGGACTATACCACTTCCGAGTGCAGGTGAGGGGTGGTATACTTGAATGGTTCCTTACATCAAAATCCTTGCCTTTGGACAGCCAACATGTCAGGGAGAATCTAGCTAGACAGAGATCTTGAGTTAGAGAACATGCATACTATGATCAAGATTAGCCCCTGACAGCCTTCCCTTGCCCCAGACACATAACTGGCAATGAGTGAACTGGTTGCAAGCTTGATGGGTGCCTCTGGCTTGCTTTGAGGCTCAGTACTGTCGGTGCTGGCTTCTCCTTCCCACTCACTCCTCCTCTGCTTTCCAGAATGTTTACAGGCTGCTGCTGATTTATGCTCTCTCTATAAACTGATCTTCACAGATTCCCCTTCTCTTGCCTGTCGGAAATCGATCCAGAAAAGACTGTTTGCCAACATCACTTGTCAGGCCCAGTGGTGTAGCTAGAGGGGGTGCAAAGCGCCACGTTTTGCAGGGAGCCTCACCACAGCATGCAGGTAGCCCCTCTCCTTTGGAGCCATTCCAGGCTGTGGGTGCAAAACGGAGGCGTTCTGTTTTACACCCAATGCCTGGAATGGCTCCAAAGGAAATGGAGAGGGGCCACTTGGAAGCTGCAGTGAGGCTCCCTGCAAAACTCGATCCTTTGCACCCCCTCTAGCTATGCCACTGGTCAGGCCCTAGATCAATTGTTATAGCTGATATGCCAGTCTTCCACTGCTGGCTGCTACCCCTCCTGTGTATTTGCCCCTTTGTCATTGGCAGGAGAGAGCTGTCTTTGGAAGACTGTGACCCCTATCTTATCTATGCTGGAACCTAAGGAAGTTGCACCAGATTTTGAAAATGCTTCTTGCTATACTGACTGTTGCATTTTCATATAGGGGAAAGAAGATTGGACACTTAGCATTCATGGTGGAAATCCTAATAACAGCACTACTGAGTTGCTATAGAAACATTCTCCTGGAGCTTCCCTAGTCAGAAAAAGTTGTTCAGAGTAGGCAAAGAGGAGGGCAAAAGGAAGGAGATGACAAATTGGCTCGATCCAACTGAAGGCTTGCTGCTACAAGAATAAGACTTGAATGAGCTTCAGAATGTGGACATGTGCAAATCCCAATTCAGATGTAAGAACTTAAGAAGAGTCCTGTGGGCTAAGACTGAGGGCTCATAAGAACATAAGAAGAGCCCCGCTTGATCAGGCCATAGGCCCATCTAGTCCAGCTTCCTGTATCTCACAGTGGGCCACCAAATGCCCCAGGGAGCACACAAGACAACAGACACAACCTGGATCCTGGTGCCCTCCCCTGCGTGTGGCAATCAGAGGCAGCCTGCCTCTACAACCAAGAGCTTGCACATACCTATCATGACTTGTAACTCGTGGTGAACTTTTCCTCCAGAAATTTGTCCAATCCCCTCTTAAAGGCATCTAGGCAAGGTGCCATCACTACTTCCTGTGGCTCATCTAGTCTAGCAACCTGTTTCCTTGAGTGGCCAGCCGGATGCTTCAAGAAATTCACAAACCAGGACTGAAGACACTCAGGGTACCATCCTGTTCTCACTTACCTGGGATGAATCCTCATTGACCATAATGGGGCTTATTTCGGAGTAGACGTGGATAGAGTGGGCTCTCAGCAACATAGCCATGGGGGTGGCAACACAGTACGTACTGCAGAAACCTGGAAGTGGGTCTTTAAAGCTATTTTTCCACTGATTTGGTATCCACTGATTTTTTTTTTTTATCCACTGGGGGTTTCGGAATGGAACCCCAGTGGATAACGAGGCATGACCTGTATAGACATGCTCTGTACTACACAGAAACGCATTTACTTGCAGTGGATTTTGTATCCACTGATTTTTTTAAAAAATCCACTCGGGGTTCTGGAATGGAATTCCAGTGGATAACGAGGCATGACCTGTACCTGGTACAGCTGGTAGCTTAACGGTGGTGAACAAAAGAGATAATTCCTAGCATTGCATGTAGTGGAATTCAAGCCACAACAATGTATAAAGTACTTAAATTGTTTTGTGAGATCATGGCTGCTTGTAGAAATATTTGTAAGCCTAGTAAAGAGCACTTTTCACCAGATCTGCTGCTGTTGCTGCTGCGTCCTGCTCTATACCTATTAAATGTGTGCCACACACTCTCCCTGTGGGTGGGTGTGATGTACACAAACCAGGCACGCTGCCAAATTCTCAGTGGTAAAACAAGGACAGCTGGCAGACTTATTTCAAGGAAAGGTTTGAATTGAGTGGCTTCTTTAGCTAGGGGGTGTATATACTCTGCTCTTTCTTCAAGAAGCTCAGAGCAGATCTCTGGCTTAAAAAAAAAACCAGATGGCTGTTAGAACCAAACCTTCTTAGCTTCAGCTGTCCTCTGGGTGCCTTTGGTATTGTGGAGTCCAAAGCAGTAGCATAGCTAGAGGGGGTGCAAAGCACTAAGTTTGCAAGGTGCCTCACCTCAAGCAGCCCCTTCCCTTTGGAGGTGGTGTGGATCCAAGCAGCCCGGTGCTGTGCCAGGTTGTCCAGGAGTGGGTTAGGCTCTGACGCAAGAGCTAAAATCTGGCTCTACCCCCCAACTGGTCCCGACCCACCCATGAGCCCACCAGTTTCCCCCGCCCCAGAACACCCCATTCTGCCCTCCCCCTGCCCTTCCCAAACCCCTATGCCGACCTGATTCAGCTGGCGCAAACACACCATTCTGCCCAGCATGTCCGTACGCCAGCTTCCTGAGGTGGTGCAAAAGTACCTTACGGCACTTTTGCAACACCTCTGGGCCAGCACAAGGAACTTGCACCTACCCAAGGGGCACATTAGGATTAGTTCCATCAATGCACATGTTATTTTACAATAGAAGAGAGGACAGGCCCCTGGCCTGTGGGGCTCATAATCTAAAATAGATTCTCCCTCAAAGCTTGGAAAAGGTGGATCCCCCCCCCCCAGCTAAGTAGCTGATGGTGTGTGAAAAGAACCAATTTTTCTATTTGCAAGGAACAAGCAGAGAGAAGAATTGTGAAGTGGAGTGAAGCCTACAGAGCCTCTCTCTGAGTTAGCAGCTCTGCTCTGTTTATTAAAGGGATTTATACCCCTCCTTTCCATTAACATGTTCATGCAGCCTCTAGCTTTAAAATCACAATTGTGACATACTCCAATGGATGCAATATCCATTGGCTTCTCATGCAGTGTTTGGCTTGTGGCTTGTGGCTCTCTGTGATTTATTCCATTAAAATAGTAAAACAGCGTATTTTCAAAATTACAGAACATGAGACTGAGAAGGGAAATAAAAACAATGCCAATTAAAGCCATGCAAGAGAGAGAAAATCCTATAGACCAGGATTTGTATCAAGGGGAAGGTCTTCATCTGCTGAGGGTAGCCATCCGAGAGAGGCTTAGCTGGGCGTCCCTAGGAAAGAATTTTCCCAGCGGGAGTGACACACTCTCCTACTTCCCAGACAAACGCAACTCAGATGCTGGTGAGATGTGGGGTTTCTTCTGTTGCAGGAGGACTTTCCAGTGGCATAGTTAAGGCATCTAGCACCTGGGGGCACAAAACTTTTTAACACCGTTCCCTGGGTACCAGAAGTGCTTTTTGGAGGCCTCTAAGAGGGCCTTCTGGCATCTTAGAAAAACCTTCACAACATAAGAACATAAGAACAGCCCCACTGGATCAGGCCATAGGCCCATCTAGTCCAGCTTCCTGTATCTCACAGCGGCCCACCAAATGCCCCAGGTGGTGCCTTTTGAGGCCCTCCAGGAGACTTTCTGAGGAACGGGGAGTCCACAAGTGGGTTTAGAAGGTTGTTTTTTCACCTCAGGACTGCCGTAGGGGATGCAGATTGGCACCCACTCAAAGTGTGGTACCTGGGACAGTGTACCCTCCTGCCCCCTAACTACTCCACTGGGACTTGTCATTTGTTGCTACTTAAGCTTTACTGGTACAATTCCAAACTCAGAAACACTATAAATCTCCCATGTGATCTCAACAAAACCAAATCCAGATAGGGCTGTGCCTTGGAATGTCTTGCTGCTTGGAGAAGGCAGAGGGGAGTATGCAGCAATAGCTATCCATCCCTGGTTTTCCTTAGGTTTGAAGTGACTCTCTTCCCAGAATCCCTTCTTGCAATGTCATCAGTCACAACCCCATTAGGAGTCCCCTGTCCATTATCTCTTTGTCCCCTTGGCAAATGTGTATCAGATCCAGCCTGTCTTGCAAATGGTTTATCTGCATGACCTAAGCATTTGGCTTTCTGCCCCAGAGCCAGCAGGCTCTCAGCCAAGATTAAAGTTGTGTTTCGCATTTGGATGATTTACTGCTGGACCTTGAATTCAGTGCAGTATTTACCCAGTTATGCCAGCCGTGTATTAGGCCACACACCTTTTAAAAGCTGTAGAAAATGAAGCCAAGAGCAGGCAGCTCATGATGAGAAACCAAGATTGGCAGGACTGATTAGATTGGTTGGGGGTTCTTCACATCTTTATGGCCATCTGACAACAGGAAAGGGCAGGGCATTTACAATGCAATAAAACATTCCTTAATGGAACCTGCTTGTGTCTGTAACCACAAATCTTATCCATGCCTGTAAAAGTGGCTGGGAATGTATAGTGGTGAATTATGGACTTCACCTCTTGGAAATGGATGGCGTCCTGTCTCTGATCACTGCAGTAAACAGGTGGCTGGCAAGATGCTGAATGGCTAAAACATAAGAATATAAGAACAGCCCCACTGGATCAGGCCATAGGCCCATCTAGTCCAGCTTCCTGTATCTCACAGCGGCCAACCAAATGCCCCAGGGAGCACACCAGATAACAAGAGACCTGCATCCTGGTGCCCTCCCTTGCATCTGACATAGCCCATTTCTAAAATCAGGAGGTTGCGCATACACATCATGGCTTGTAACCCATAATGGATTTTTCCTCCAGAAACTTGTCCAATCCCCTTTTAAAGGCATGTAGGCCAGATGCCGTCACCACATCCTGCGGCAAGGAGTTCCACAGACCGACCACACGCTGAGTAAAGAAATATTTTCTTTTGTCTGTCCTAACCCTCCCAACACTCAATTTTAGTGGATGTCCCCTGGTTGTGGTGTTATGTGAGAGTGTAAAGAGCATCTCTCTATCCACTTTATCCTTCCCATGCATAATTTTGTATGTCTCAATCATGTCCCCCCTCAGGCGTCTCTTTTCTAGGCTGAAGAGGCCCAAACGTCGTAGCCTTTCCTCATAAGGAAGGTGCCCTCTAATTCCCTGACTGTGGAGTTTTTTCAGTAGCCTTTGGTGAGGGACCGTGTCGAATGTCTTTTGAAAGTCCAGATATATAATGTCCATGGGTTCTCCCACATCCACATGCCTGTTGACCTTTTCAAAGAATTCTATAAGGTTCGTGAGGCAAAACTTACCCTTACAGAAGCCATGCTGATTCTCCCTCAGCAAGGCTTGTTCGTCTGTGTGGTTTGAGATTCTATCTTTGATGAGGCATTCCACCATCTTACCCAGTTAGGCTGACCAGCCTATAGTTTCCCAGGTCCCCCCTCTTTCCCTTTTTAAAGATCGGCGTGACATTTGCTATCCTCCAATCCTCTGGCACCGTGGCTGTTTTGAGGGACAAGTTGCATACCTTAGTCAAGAGATCTGCAACTTCATTCTTCAATTCCTTAATAACTCTTGGGTGGATGCCATCTGGGCCCAGTGACTTATTGATTTTTAATTTATCAATTAGTTCTGAAACATCTTCTCTTTCAACCTCTATCTGACTTAATTCCTTGGTCAGGAGGGGCTGTTCAGGCAGCTGTATCTGCCCGAGGTCTTCTGCCGTGAAGACAGATGCAAAGAACTCATTTAATTTCTCTGCCATCTCTAAGTCTCCTTTTATCTCCCCTTTCCCTCCCTCACCATCCAGAGGGCCAACCGCTTCTCTGGCAGGTTTCCTGCTTCTAACATATTTGAAGAAGCTTTTATTATTCTCCTCAATGTTGCTGGCCATGCATTCCTCATAGTCTCGCTTGGCCTCCCGTATCACCTTCTTACATTTCTTTTGCCACAGTTTATGTTCCTTTTTATTCTCTTCATTAGGGCAAGACTTCCATTTATGGAAGGAAACTTCCTTGCCCTTTGTGGCCTCTCTAACTTGGCTGGTTAGCCATGCGGGCACCCTCCTGGACTTAGTGGAGCCCTTCTTCCTTTGCGGTATACACTTCCGCTGGACCTCTATTACTGTTGTTTTAAGCAGCCTCCATGCACTCTGGAGAGATTGGACTCTTTTTACCTTCCCTTTCAACCTCCTTCTAACCAGCCTACTCATTTGAGGGAAGTCTGCTAGTCGGAAGTCAAGGGTTTTTGTTAGAGATTTGCCCGGTATTCTTCCCCTGACGTGCATGTCGAAACGGATCACAGCATGATCACTGTTTCCCAACGGCTCCGTAACATTGACATCTCTAAACAGAGAAGGATACCTTCTACAGGTTTGGACCTCTAATTCTTCTATCCCAGTAGGCCCTGACAGTGGCTCAGCTGATGCTCATACCTGGAGACTGGGACATGGTACCCCAGACATAAAACCATTACTTGGAAGTAAGTACAGGTCATGCCTCATTATCCATGGGGGTTCTGTTCCAGAATCCACAGTAGATTAAAAAAAAATCAGTGGATAACAAAGCAGTGCAAAAATAACTTTAAAGACCCACTTCCAGGTTTCTTGCTGCTCCGTTGACACCCCAGAATGCATCCGTATAGACCAGGGGTGTCCAAACCCCGGCCCGGGGGCCACTTGCAGCCCTCAAGGCCTCTCAATGCGGCCCTCAGGGAGCCCCCAGTCTCCAATGAGCCTCTGGCCCTCCGGAGATTTGTTGAAGCCCGCACTGGCTCAACGCAACTTCTCTCAGCGTGAGGGCGACTGTTTGACCTCTCGTGTGAGCTGTGGGATGAGGGCTCCCTCCACTGCTTGCTCTTTCACATCTGTGATGCAGCAGCGGCAGCAAAGGAAAGGCCAGCCTTGCTTTGTGCAAGGCCTTTTATAGGCATTGACCTATTGCAAGACCCTCATTCGTTCATATAAGTTCATCTTTAATATATTCATTTATGTAAACTTATGTAAATTTATTCAAATTTAAAATGTAAATTAATTCTTTTTTTCCCCCGGCCCCCGACACAGTGTCAGAGAGCTGATTTGGCCCTCCTGTCAAAAACTTTGGACACCCCTGGTATAGACTCTATATTGCATTTAGCCATTAGATGGGATGAATAATGGAATCTAATAGAATGAAATTATAATTATTTAACAGCATGAAGGTATGAAATTGAATTTAGGCGCTTTTTCCCTTTTTACCAGGCATTTAAAAGTGGAACTCAGTATCAGTGGTGAGTGAAATCAGTGGATACCAAATCAGTGGATACTGAGGTCCCACCTGTATTGATAGGACTTACAGAGTGGGTCTACTTTAGTTAGGGTTGTAGCCTGATAATAGCATCTTTTAGGGGGAACACACTGTGTCAAGCAAAATAAGATGGTGTCCTGGAGGAAAGCAAACCTATGTGCAGTGTGCTGCATGTGCTCCTTGCATGCTTCTGCCTTTGAAATGCATTTTTAACATTTGCAGTCATTGTATTGATGAGGTGGAGTCGGCGGGTCACAGCTCCTTTGAGCCACTGTTGGTCATGTGACTGGTACCCCAACCCCTGATTGCAGAGTGTGAATAACCAGCACCTGGGACTTGCTCACAGGCCTTTCTGAGGAATGGGGCATGGTGTCTTGGCCTGACACCCTTTCACTCCCTTGCCAAAGTAGCCCTCCAGCTAAATGAATCATAGACTTGCGGACCAGAAGCTTGTGATCAAGAGATCAAATTAAGAAGTGAAATTCAACCTTCATGCAGATTCAACACATTCCTTCTGTGTTGACACCATGTGCCTGGCCCATGTTGGCTGGATGCTCCACATATGAAAGTCAGGTATCCTGTCAAATCATTTAGAATAGTGATTTGGAAGAGGAAATAGGAGTGGATGCAGCTTCTCTTATTCTGCCTGAGAAACTGTGCCTGGTGAATTTCCCTCTTGTCCACAAATGTCACAGTCCTCCCATGCATCCTGCTACCCAACTGGTCTGCGTGCCAGTGATTTACACTGAGAAGCAGGCAGCTCTCTAGTCCATTGGAAAACAGTCTGTGCATCAGGGATGACATGCTATCTAGGATCTGCAGATAGTGCCCAGACAGTTAATCTGTTTTGCTATTCTGCTTTCACAGCTAAGTAGCTGTTACATGCCACCCACCCTTGGCCTCTGTTCATCTGGCCCAGGAATCAATTGCTAAATATAACTTGTGATCACTCCGCATTGCAGAAATGTAAGGTCATTATTGAGTCTGGGGGCAGAGGCCGATTTCCAGTTACCTCCACTCGAGCAGAACATAAGCCTTGAAATAACTTCACTTCTGAACTGTGGGAAAGCTCTTAAGAAGAGGGGCTGAACCAACAGGTTTTGTTACCCAGTTCTGGTTCCAGCTACAGCATGATTGGAGTTGATCTTCCTCAGTTCCACTTCAAGTCATCTGCATTCAGTTTCACTTACGGCTGCTCATTAACAGCAGGATGATATGAAACTGGCTTGGGTCAGAGCATCCGCAAGAAAGGGGTTTTCAGCCTGTTCAATATGCAATGGTATTTTCTGTTGATAGGAATCAGACTTACCAATGCACAACTGCAGGCAGGGTGGAAAACATACTGAAAAAGGTAACATGTTGGTGAAATGTGACACCAGCTTCAATGACTTTAGTGCTCTTAGAAGAAGGAAGAGATGGGATTGGCACAGCATTCCAAAATGCATGAAATTCTGCACTGCAGAACTCAAAATGTTATTAAAGGAAAAAAAAAACTTTAAGTGGTATCAGAACAGAAGAACAGTGGCATAGCTAGAGGGGGTGCAAAGCACCAAGTTTTGCAGGGAGCCTCTCCACAGCGTGCAAGCTATGAAGGTGTATGCCATGGTGAGGCTCCCTGCAAAACTTGGTGCTTTGCGTCCTCTCTAGCTACACCACTGCATAAGAACATAAGAAGAGCCTTGCTGAATCAGGCCCCTCTAGTCCAACTTCCTGTATCTCATAGTGGCCCAACAGTTGCATCAGGGAGCACACAAGACCACAAGATATTCGCATCTTGCTGCAGTCCCCTGCATTGGGCATTCTACCCTCGCACTCCCCAACAAAGACACCAGACTGCACTTGGGTTTAACTTGGGCCACTTTATTAAACCCAAGTGTCCAGTTTTTAATGCATGAAACCTATGGAACACGACTTCCCTCCCCACTGGTGTAGCTAGAGGGGGGGCGGAGCACTACGTTTTGCAAGGAGCCTTCCCACAGTGTGCAAGCGACCCCTTCCCCTCTCCTTGGGAGCCATTCGCCTCCGTTTGCCCCCGCCCCCAAATGGCTCCAAAGGAGAGGAGAGGAGCCACTTGCATGCTGCAGGGAGGCTCCCTGCAAAACTTAGTGCCCTGCCCCCCCTCTAGCTATGCCAGTGTCCCTCCCTCACCAGTCTGATACTTGTTCTGCCATGGTCTCCAGGAAATGCCTCTGTTTATTAGTTAATGTATTTCTCATATAACTCAAACATGTCTGTGCAACCTCAATAAACCACCCTAAATATTCCTAAGCCTTGATTTTTTTGAAGAGAGGAATTGCTATTTCCAGTCCTTCCACGAATCTTCTACAACTCCTTTGCCGCTTCCCACTGTCTGGTCTCTCACTGAGGCTACCGACTCAAGTACAGCAAGGAGTAGCCCCCCCCCCCAAATGAGAGCACTCATCAAACTGAAAAACATGAATCGATTGGACATATAAAGGTGTTACAAATCTGATCTATTAATAGTCTGTTACAGCAGCAGTGTCAAATACAATGTCACACAGCCAACCTAAAAGTCAGAAGCATATCATTCTCAGGGTGACACTTGCACATCTCTAAAATTCAGCAGAAGGTGGGCAGACTGTAATGATGCCACCCACAGAGAGCAGGGTGATGGTCCAAGTGCTGCCAGTTAGTCCCAACCTGCTTTGGGGCATTAGTAATTGCTTGGCTATCTACTGGAGCCCCTAAACGCTGCTTGCTCTTGCCACTTCCACTAGCCCATCCTATTTGGGCCTAACCCTGGCCATAGGTATTGTAGCTATAGTGGGGGTGGCATGGTAAAGTATTGCAGGTGCTGCAACATGCCATGTAAGCAGCCCTTCCTACTCACCATCATTCTGGGAAGAGACGGCAACACACTGCGCATCGCTGTTGATGCCCAGAAAGGCTCTGATGCCATGTGAGAGGGGCTGCTTACACGGTACGGCACCTGCAATACCCATGGCTATGCTACTGATCCTGACAGAGAGAGAGAGAGAGAGAGAGAGAGAAGGTAGGTGGCCAAATGAAGGATGGTAGCTGTATGTTACCCGTACAATCTGGCTCATCCTCTTAGGTCATCAGAGAAGGTCTTTTTACAAGTGCCGCCGCCTAGGGAGGTATGTGGGGCAGTGGCAAGAAATAGGGCCTTCTCAGTAGTGGCACCAACGCTATGGAATTCCCTTCCCCTTGACTTAAGAATGGCTCCCTCTCTTGAGACTTTTTGGTGAGGCCTGAAGACCCTTCTGTTTAAACAAGCCTTCTGAGTTCTCGGCCTTTTAAACATCTTTTAAACATCTTTTAATATTTTAAAATACTTGGTTACAGGCCTGATTCTTTTATGATTTGCTGCTTTATGCTCTTTCTACCTGACTACTTTTCATCTGACTACTGTTTTTATGATACGTGTTAATGCTTTTATCTGTTTTTAAAATTATGTTTTTAATCTGTTTTAACTTGTTATAAGCCGCCTTGAGTCCCTTCGGGGAGAAAGGCGGGGTAAAAATAAAGTTGTGATGATGATGATGATGATGATGATGATGATGATGTTGGGAGCCAGCAGGGCGAGAACAGAAAGCCTCAGCTCTGTACACAGGGTTCTGTGGGGTGAGCCACCAGAACTACAGGATGGACAGGAGCATCTTCCCGGCAGGAGTCCTTCGGGTTTTGACCTGGCTCTGCCCACACAGATGTGCTCTTGGGCCCTCCTAGACAAGAAAAGCTATAAAAGCCTTCCTGCTTGGGCTGTGTCGTGACCTCAGGAACACCCAACAAAGAGACAGAGTGGGGGAAGGAAATTCTCTAGAAGCAGACCCTGGTCTCCTTCTGCACCCCTGAACCCCCTGAATGAGGGAAACTTCAGGAGCCAGGCCACCACCCCTGCCCAGCCCAAGGACATTGCTCTGCACCTCCATTTGCATTTGGAGGACTCCCCTGAGGATGGGAACAAATATCCCCCATACACACCACTGGAGCCAATGATTACCTACGGGGCAGGGGTACTTTAAACCAAAAGATTTCTTGGATGGGGTGGAGCCAACCCCCCCCCAAGTAGCTCACACACAAACACACACACCATCCCCAGGGAGCAATTACTGAGCCATTTATATAACAGTATCCAGCCTGAGCCTGTTTGTTTCTGGTCAGAATCGTCCAAGATCTCTGCTTAGTTTGAGTCTCTGCTCCAGACAGATCTCTGGTCTGCCTGGAGCAAGACAGGCTCGGGCTTTGCCTGAGTAAAGCCTTCCTGGCAGTGTTTTTCTTTAGTGCATTCTGCAGATCTGATTCCTGGCACAGCTCCT
This sequence comes from Tiliqua scincoides, assembly GCF_035046505.1. NCBI lineage: Eukaryota > Metazoa > Chordata > Lepidosauria > Squamata > Scincidae > Tiliqua > Tiliqua scincoides. The sequence goes on from NC_089822.1 coordinate 8,430,892, forward strand.
GGGCAGCTGCCTGTGTCTCAGACACGATACAGTGGCTGCTGGTCCTTTCCTTCTTCCCCCTGCTTGCTGCCATTGCTGGACCATTTGCTTCACTGTGGGTCAATGCCACTGGTGGCAAAAGCAAGGAGCAGCAGCTGCTGCCATCCCATAGTGAGGGAGAGGGCGAGCAGTAGTGGGGAGGAGAAGAAGTGCTGCTTCTTAAACCCCAGATTTAATGGGGTCTTCTAAAGACACGTTGCCCAGGGCCCCTGTAAAACCTGGAGCTCTGTGGGGTCAAACTTGGGCCCCTTTTCTCTGTTCCCTAAAACAAATGTGCTTTCCAGGTTACAGTCGGAGGAGTGTAAGGTCACAGCTGATCTGTTTTGTTCACATAACATGCCACTGCACAGGTCTATTGTGAGTTCTCTTTCTTGCTTATGCTAGAGTGTGGTGGTTGACCTTTATATGGATAGATGGTTTCATTAGTCCATGAATATAGAAAAGGGAGAAACAGCAGAGAATTAAGAGGTGATTTTACCCTGCACATGCCTGATCTCATCTGATCTTGGAAGCTAAGCAGGGTCAGGCCTGGTTAGTACTTGGATTGGAGACCGCCTGGGAATACCGGGTACTGTAGGCTTATACCATAGTCTTTCGAGACTGAAGGTTGCCAACCATTTGTAACTGTGTGTCTTCATAGAATAGCAATGTTCAATGTTTTTCTTCTTATGGCTGTTCTCTATTGTCTTCTCTATGGTCTTCACCATTTGTGATCTATGGTCTTCTAACACTTCACTACTTCTGCCTTCCGGGAGACTCTTCCAGGTTCTGCGGCTCTGCTTATAGGGCAATGATCAGTAGTAACGAATTCGCAGGCTGTGCTGGAGGAGGAAGAGGGACAGAACATTTGTTACTACGGACTGTTGCCCTAGAGACAGAGCCACAGAACCTGGAAGAGTTTGTGAGCAATTTCTCACTGCTGTACCCAAAATTCCCACGGCACGCCTGAGAACCTTTCACGGCACACTAATGTGCCACAGAACACCAACTGAAAATTGTAGTGACATACAAAATATAACTATTGAGTTTCTCTAAAACTTTGTTACTAATACAGGTGCCTCACTTAACAACGGGGACACGTTCTCCGATCCCTGTTATGTGATTAGGTTGTTAAGTGAACATTCAGCCCAATCTAGTGCCTTTGTTGTGTAAACAGACACTCCCTGCTGGGCACTAACTGGCTGCACAGGCTACTGGAGATACATTGCCTCTTCTTTGCATTAAGAGCTTCTTAGTAATTCTGAGGCAGGCTATGGGAGACCTGACTGCCTCATTACGAGCCTCTTTGTTGTACTTTGACCACCATCGTATATGCGGTCTGTCGTTAAGCAGAAGATCGTTAAACGAGACACACCTGTATTTCCTTTCTTCCTTTTATTTAGGTGCATTAACTTACAGGATAAAGGGATTTCAATAAAAGGCATTACACGATCCAAATAATATATTATGTCTTCTTCTTGCAGGAGGAGGGCTATGACAAGTTAGGAGTAGGCAGACACTATCACGATCAAATGATGCAGATATCAGCCAACAAAGGAAGCAGAAAAGTGGGAACATTGATGGCATTTCATGGGGATGACGGCGATGAAGATTTGGCCTAAAAAGAACCTCTGCATGCAGCACGTCTTCTGAGAATGTCAAAGAAAAACGGGCTTGCTTTTGAAGAATGTGTGGCAGAAAACACACCAATCCTTCTGGGACTCTTGGTCTCGCACAGAAAAAAATGCTGAACTCTTTTCTGGGGAATGAAGATTTCCAGGACAAATGTGGATTTCCAAATAGCTTGTGGCTGAAGGTCCATGTTTAGGTAGCGAATGGAATGTCCAAGCCATGCTCTAGGGTTTCCATCTCAAAGCTTCCCGGAGCCTCGTTCTCAGAAGTAAAAAAGATATGGGAAGGATAATTTGAAAATGGTGCAAGCCAATTAGTGTACCAGCAGATTGCAGCAAAAACCATCATTAAGCTGACTGTGCTTTAGTAAAACAACCTGTTATTTTTCATCTTTGTCTCTTTGCCTCTCCCCCAAACTAATGAGCCAATGTTTGCAAGCTCTATGGGGAAAGTGTTTTGGAATTCTCTGTTTCTGTGTCATCTTTCTGAATATTTGAAAGTCTTCTCTTTTATAACTATGGGCTCCAAGCACGAAAACTCACAGATTTGCAGAGATAATAATAATAATGAACTGTCTTATTTCAAATCATAATTGTGATTTGGAAGTTCTGCTCCTCTATTGGAATTTTATCAAAGGGACAAAAAGGGAGTTGATTCCACCATGGCAGAGAAGTGTGATTACATTGCTAATATGTACGGTTATGACCTCGGTTGCCGCTTCATCAACTTCAGACCCCTGGGCTTTGGTGTGAATGGGCTCGTCCTGTCGGCAGTGGACAGCAAAAGCTGCCGCAAGGTGGCTGTGAAGAAGATCACCATCAACAATGCACAGAGCATGAAGCATGCCTTCCGGGAAATCAAGATCATTCGCCGCCTGGACCACGACAACATTGTGAAGGTTTATGAAGTGTTGGGCCCGAAAGGTGTGGAGCTCCAAGGGGACTTATTCAAATTCAACATGGTATATGTGGTCCAGGAATATATGGAGACAGACCTGGCTCGCCTGTTGGAGCAGGGCCCACTGTCCGAGGAACATGCCAAACTCTTCATGTATCAATTGCTCAGAGGCTTGAAGTACATTCACTCGGCCAATGTGTTGCACCGGGATCTAAAACCTGCCAACATCTTCATTAACACAGAAGACTTGGTGTTGAAGATTGGTGACTTCGGATTGGCCAGGGTTGTGGATCAACATTACTCGCACAAGGTATGTCCTTACTTTGACTATCTTGCTGTTTATAAACCTGGAAGATAACCGGACCAGATTTCCAAACCGGAATCATTTCCAGGTTTCATAAGATTTTGTTCAAGTCAGTTGTCCAGACCTAAAAAGCACTGTGTTGTATGACGGGGACATCTAGTTATCATCATGTTTTTGCTCTCTCCACTTCTCTGAATGCTGGACAGGAGCAACCTTTTATAAGGTTGGTTTCTTGGAAGGAGAGAGTAGAGAGTACTATTAACATTTCTGATATTGCCTGTATTATTCTTTGGGTACAAATGTACAAGCTGAACATGGGGGAGCCAGCAAGGACATGGTTGGAAGTAGTAGTCTGTAAGGCAGCAGTTCTCAAACAGCAAGCTGCATGTATTAACATCCCCTTGGTTTGCAGTCCCTTTCCCAGCCAACTGCAAAACTCAGACTTTTGTCTCATTCACTGGCTACATTCAAACTGCCTGACCTCTTTCTTTCCATCACCCACTCAAGCATATGGGGTAGCTAGTAGCCAGCAATCATCCACAGCTTTCAATGCTTGTTTCTTCTAACCTTCAGCACCTGTTCTGGAAGCATCTTTAGCTACAGAAGCATCACCTAATAGGACCCATCACAACAGTGTTCTTGACACATCAGTACAAGAGTATAAGAAATTTCTCTCCTGATGCAGACGATCCTGTCAGGATTTGTCCAGGATTTGGACATCCTGTCCAATCCTGACCAGGATCCTGTCCTGTCCAGGATCCTGTCCAATCCTGTCCAGGATTTGGGCATCCTGTCTTCTAGCCAAATGCCCCAGGGAAATCCATACATCCTACCCTGCATTTGCTAGTCAAAAGCTGACTTTCTCTGAATCTGGTAGATCCTTCTATGCATTGAATCTGATTTATCTCAGACATGATTACTGGTGACTATCACAACAATGGTGGTGTTACACACACATGTTCTTATCAGGCTCATAAAAGTTGGCCTGATAAAAGCTGAGTGTTCTTTAAAACAGTGACATCGAAAAGTTGAAGCAAAGATTCAGGGTTTTACAGAAGTAGTTGTAAAACAGGACTGGCTTTTTGTGCATGTGTGTGTTTTAAATATTTTAAACTTCCCGTGTCTGTAAATAGAAAGAACTGGCAACACTGATGATGAGGTACTATCTGGTTAAAAATGGTTGGCGTCCACACCGAGGCTAAAAAAGGCATTCTTAGCATTGCCTGTGAAATCTTTCTGTGTTAATTGGATTATAAACAACTAAGCTATATTGGAGAGTGTCCAGCTATACAACCTTCCAGATTTGAGAGAGCAACAGAATTCAACTGAGGGAGTATGAATGAAGAAACTTGATTGCGTGGAATGTTTCTGTATCTAGATCCTTAAAGCATGTGATAGGGACCACTGTCCTTCCTTTTTTGTCAGCAAATGGGCCAGTTTGGAACCACAGCAAGGAAGAAGTTTGTGCTATACTCTCCCTGACACAACCTAGAACTTGATCGCCCTCTCTCTAGTGGCTGCTGGTATGTGTGTAAGGGGTCACCCAAGTTGGACACTGGCTGAGGGTGCACCTGCCTGGGCTGATCCTTGATGTGGCCACTAGGGGCTAGTGGCACCCCATGAGGCACAAAGCAGAACATTACCCCAGGGCTGGCAGAAGTCTGGTGCCAGCATGCTTCCATTGGTGTCAGTTTATTGGAATTTGCTTTTGAGTAAAGGTGCATAATGTTGACTTGCGGGATCCTGATTGGAAGCACATTGACTTGGAAAATAAGTTCCATGGAGTTTGAGGAAACTGACTCACAAGTAAGCATGCATCAGGCTGGTGCATTTTTGTCTGTGCTGAATCCTATCCTGTAGTTCCTTTATATAGCTGTGTGCAACATTAGTCTAAAACTGAGTAGTAAGAAGTGGGAGGGGGCACTGAATATGGACAGTTTTACCTGCAGCATGGAAAATTCCTTTGTGCAAGCTCTTTGCAGAAAGAATGCCTTGTTATGGAAAACTTTGGCCATGCCACCCCTTCAAGCAGAGCTGCGTCTTAAGCATGGGTCAGGCTTATATGCGTGACTTCCCCTGATAAAAGGAACAGATGGACAGAAGTAGGAATCTCAAGAATGCTCAGTAATTTTGCCGTGGCAACTTTTTTTTTTAAAGTGAATGGTTTGTTTAGGATTTTTGTCCAACATGCCTCTCTTTTGCCAGTGAATAAAAGAAAGATGCCCTCCTGATTCTGGGAGGTGCACACCCCCTGCTTATGTAAGTAAAAAACAACAGTGTGAAGCTGTGAACTCTTAAAGGGGTGGCGTTTACTTGTGGTTAACTGAGCTCAGGCATTTTGAAGGATTGGGGAGCTACATGTGGTTTTATGCTGAGCACTAGCATAGTGATGGAGGGGCCGAGGGGGCCCCTGGCCTCGGGTGCCAGGATGGGGGGGGGTGGCACGCTGCCCGCAGCCCCCCACACCTCCCAATATGGCGGTCGCGTCGCTGCGGGCACCTGCTGCAGCCGTACAGCTTGTAGAGCTGGCTGCACCCTGCAGCCGAACTCTCAGGCTCCGCAGCGGTGCCCACCCTCTTTCCAATGGGGAGGGGGACTGGATGCACGGAGGCGGAGCCATACGGAGGCTACTACAGAGCCAGTTCTGGTGGTGGCGGTGGCAGTGGGTGGGTGAATGAGGCTGCAATCCTACTCTCACTCTCCTGGGAATAAGCTCCTTTGACTAATGGGGCTTACTTCTGAGTAGACATGATGAGGATTGAGCACTCAGCCAGCCAGCCAGCCAGCCAGTGGTGGCCCTGATCCAAAGGGGGGGGGAGCCAGCTGGCGACTGTAGAAGTAAGGGAGGATGTACAGATGGCGACCCTGACTAGTGCCAACAGCATTATTGGCTCAACCGAAGGGGAAGGGAGTGGTGAGCTGTGAGAGCCTATCCTCTCACAACAGGGCTTCTTGCAGCATCCCCTGATTGGCTGGTGTTGGGGGATGCTCTGATCTGTTGGAGCTATCTCTGAGCATGTGCAGAGTGCAGCTCCCTCCAGTGACAGTGAACCATTTTGGGCATATGTGTGGTACAGTGTTCTCATGTTTAAAGATGCTCAGGCCGCCTGACTGTGCTCACTTTGGTGAGTGTGAAACTGAGATGGAAGGGGGGGGGATATGGGAGTGTGGAACAGAAGCTGCTGGATGTGTGTTTGGGGGGGCTACTATGTGGAGGATGCTGTTGTGTGCAGGGGGAGATGTGTTGGGGATGCTCTGATACGTTGGGGAATGGCGAATGCAATAAAAAATAATAATTATTATTATAATCATTGTTATTTTATTATTTAATTTACTATTATTAAATTTTGGTATGGGTATGGGGGGGTGACAAAATTTTATGGGCCCTGGGTGCCAAATGGTCTTTGTACGCCACTGATGCTTGAGGGCTACAGCAGCCTACAAAATTGAAGGTATGTGATTAGATCAGCAATGTTGTCTCTTGCGTTTATTGCAAGGACCTCGAGGAGTTAAAAATGGTGCTCCCCCCATGTCTGATGACCGCACTTTATTAGAATTGTCTTGTTATGATGGCTATCATGAAGAGATATACCCAGGATCTGTCTCAAGCATCTCATTAGGAAGACCTCTTCAAGCTTGTTCATGTCTGATTTGAGTCCGTGTTTTCAATCCATAACACAGGCCAACACACACCAATTTCTGGGTATATCTGGGGTGCTGATTCCAAAAATGGCATCTGTTTTGCCCTATCGCATCTAGTTTTGGAGATATAGTATAGCCTCTTCAGTGAATGGTTCAAGCAGCTTCCTCACGAGGAAGCCTACACCATGGTTTCCTCATGAGGAAGCTGCTTGAACCATTTACTAAAGAGGCTATACTGTATCTCCAAAACTAGACGTGATAGCGCAAAACGGATGCCGTTTTTGGAATCAGCACCCCAAATTCATATCAAACCACCATAAAATTTGGGGAAAACATTTCTGACCCTCAATTTTGTAGGCCTGTGTAATAGGAGAATTGGCAAGATCAGTGTTCAGAAGAGGCAAATTTTGGTCTTGATTGAGATATTGGCCTTCTGGAGGCACTGAGGCAAATGCTACTGGTATCTGGCCAATCCTGCTGTGGACTTTGGTGATGGATACCACTTTTGGCCTACTCCTGTATCACTGTGCCACAGTGGTAGTGGTAGTAAACAAAGATGGAGGTAGGGCAGTTCCAGCACAACTACTGTGCTCCACACTCTCACATTTCAGGACCAAAAGTTCCTCTGGGAGAACTTTCAGATTTGCCTCACCAGGCTGTTTTGTCCCCTCTTCTAATGCCTGAGCTGGATTAGTACATTGATCCAATGATCCTCTCACGCAGGAGGAAGCATCATGTAACTGCATGAGCACCTTCTCTGAGCATCAATCCATGGAACAGATTATTGGTGCTGGATTAGAGAGCTCACAAACTACACTACATTTGGAAGGAAAGGCAAGCTTTCAAAAAGCAAGTTGGATCCAGTAAATAGTTTTTGCCACTTCTTGTTTAATTTGGCCAGAGCCATCACAGCATGTGTGAGCACATCAGTATGGATCTTTCAAACCACTTCTAGCTGCCTGAAAAGTTATTGTCTCTCTCCAGCTGCAGAGAAAGTCTTCTAGTGCCCTCTGTTGTGACCCAGTTTCAGAGGCTTGTGGTCAAGGGCATCATTTCAAACCTGCCATTCCTTTGGCTTTTCATGCTATACAATGTACATTATACGTAGAATCAGATAAAATGTACCCACTTGGCATTGCACTGGATTGCCCTGCAGGTGAATGGAGGGGGAGTTAATTCCATCTGGGCAGCTGAGTGTGCTTTCTTCTCTTCTGTGCTGTAAATACCCAAATTGCCTTTATTGTTACTGGCTTAAGATCAAGTAAAAGCAGAGAAGCCTAACCCTGGCATGCACAGTTCAAGCTGTGATCAAGGCAGAAAAGGAAAAGGTTCCAAATGCCCTCTTGGTCCCAGCCTATGGGAGTGATTTAAAAGCCAGTGAGAAGAGAACAGAGCGACCACTGAAGAGTAATTAAGGGTTACAAGTGACAACTTCTTGATGTCAAAATCCTGATACCTGGCAGGGTTTGGGAGCAGAGTTTGGAATACATCAATGCTAGGTTGACAGAGGGAAGCGGATATGAGAACAAACCCCACAGCTGTTGCATCCACAACGTGCACCCAGTTCCCCCACCTCATTCATGTCAATGGAGCATGTGAGATAGTTTGGAACTACAAAGGAGCCACAGACATCAGCCAACTTGAAGTGATGTGTGAAATGAGCCCGGCTTTTACTGAGCCCATCAAGCCTGCTTAGAGCTGGCATCAAGGATCAGCATCACTGGGCACCTGCCAGACCAAGAACCCTCAGGAGGACACACTGCTGATGGCTGAAACCACCACTGTGCCCATCATCTTTGTGTGATGATGGCAGAATTCCTCTTTTGGGGTGAACCCACATGGGAGGAGCCTCTGAAATGTGAAGCCAGACCTGAACCTGAGAGTTTCTACTCCATCCTGCAGTGGTTTTCCAAACTCTCAAACTGACCTTCCCAGACCTGCTACCTGAGATCCTATTGACTGGAAATTCCAGGGGTGGACCTGGTTCTTCCTGTATTTATACCCTGAGCTCTTCCACTGAGCTTAGACCCCTGGTTGCAGAGTCTGAGTGGAGCAACCTGCCACAGCTCATGCTATGGGGGACACAGTTTAAGTGTCAGCACTAAGTGAACTGATACTGCTGGCTTTTATTCAAAAGTCCCAGCGTTCCATTATTTTAAATATATAAATAAATCTGGAGACCAGGCTAGATTTCTGACTTTCTCACACACAGTTCTGGCAGTTGGCCCAGAGAGCAAGCCTGCTTGGTCGTTTTTATTCACCATGAGGAATATGGATGATAAATGATGCTTATGCAAAGCCATCGCCCCAAAGAAGCAATCTTTAAGCTATTATTTGAAATGCATGTAACTTGTGCTTAATACCACTTAATCTGTCATTCCATGCTCCCTAGGCAGGTTAAGTAGCATTAAGTGCAAGTTCAGAATATGTCAATAGCATCTGATATTAATCCAGGTAGCAGCTGAAGGCCCTCATTGCGGCCTGTTTATGGATCACACACTGAAAGGATCACTGCCAAGGCAAAATTTGGGGAACAGAGGACTGTAAAATGAGACAAGATCCATCTTGCAGATCCCTCTGCAGATCCATCTGCAAGAGGGATCTGAAGGCCTTAGGAGTGGACCTCAACAAGTGGGAAACGCTGGCCTCTGAGCGGTCCGCTTGGAGGCAGGCTGTGCAGCATGGCCTTTCCCAGTTTGAAGAGACACTTTGCCAGCAGTCTGAGGCAAAGAGGCAAAGAAGGAAAGCCCATAGCCAGGGAGACAGACCAGGGACAGACTGCACTTGCTTCCGGTGTGGAAGGGATTGTCACTCCCGGATTGGCCTTTTCAGCCACACTAGACGCTGTGCCAGAACCACTTTTCAGAGCGCGATACCATAGTCTTTCGAGACTGAAGGTTGCCAATACAAAATGAGACATAAGTATGTTAGATCCACCGCGGACGCAGGAGGGGGGAATTTGGTGCCTTTATGGGTTGCATAAGAAATGAGAATTTCATGAAGTGTAGCTCTCCCCATCACAGTGGAGAGAACAGGCACCCTTGGTGGAATTTTCTCTTCTGTGCAACTCTTACAGATCCCCCCCCCCCACACACACACACCTCATCTGGAGTACTGTGTCCAATTCTGTTCACCACACTTTAAGAAAGATGCAGCCAAACTGGAGCAGGTTCAGGGGAAAGTGTCAGGATGATCAGAGGGCTGGAGAACAAGTCCTGCAGGGAAAGGTTGAGGGAACTTGGTATAAGAGAATAAGAACAGCCCCACTGGATCAGGCCATAGGCCCATCTAGTCCAGCTTCCTGTATCTCACAGCGGCCCACCAAATGCCCCAGGAAGCACACCAGATAACAAGAGACCTGCATCCTGGTGCCCTCCCTTGCATTGGCCTTCTGACATAGCCCATTTCTAAAATCAGGAGGTTGTGCATACACATCATGGCTTGTACCCCGTAATGGATTTTTCCTCCAGAAACTTGTCCAATCCCCTTTTAAAGGTGTCCAGGCCAGATGCCATCACCACATGCTGTGGCAAGGAGTTCCACAGACCAACCACATGCTGAGTAAAGAAATAATTTCTTTTGTCTGTTCTAACTCTCCCAACACTCAGTTTTAGTAGATGTCCCCTGGTTCTGGTGTTTTGTGAGAGTGTAAAGAGCATCTCTCTATCCACTCTGTCCATCCCCTGCTTAATTTTGTATGTGTCAATCATGTCCCCCCTCAGGCATCTCTTTTCTAGGCCTGGAGAAAAGAAGGCTGAGAGGGGATATGGTAGCTCCCTTCAAATACCTGAAGGGCTGTCATACAGAAGAAGGGGCAAATTTGTTCTCAACTGCCTTTGAAAGTATAACTAGAACCAACGGGTACATCAGGAAAAATTTCTGACAGTAAGGGTGATTCAGCAGTGGAACAGATTGTGAAGGGTGGTGGTGGACTCTCCCTCACTGGAGATCTTCAAGCAGAGGCTCGACAAACACCTGCTGGAGATGATTTAGGACAGGGGTGCTCAACACGTCCATCGCGATCGACCGGTAGATCGAAAGGCAAAATGAGTTGATTGCGGAGCCCTTAGTCTAGTCTATAGAGTCTATAGACTAGTCTAGTCTAGAATCTCTAGAGTCTAGAGTCTAGACTTTTCCCCACTCTACGGTTTCAGGGCAGAGCTACCAGGTGGAATGGGGCAGGGCGTGTGAGCCCAAGTCGGCAGCGGGGGGGGAGAGGAGGAGCAGAGTACGGTGGCCGGGAAAGGCCAGAATTGGTGGAGGAAGCGGTGGCGGCAGCGGGAGCAGCCGGCTGAACCGGCCTGGCTCTCTCCTTCCCCCCCTCCCCTTTGGTGCCTGGCTGGTACGTTGGCCATGTCGCTGTTCCAGTCGGTGCTGGACTTCCTGTCTGGACCAGGCTCCCTGGGGGCCGCCAGCCGGGACCAGAATGACTTTGTGGGGCAGGTGGTGGAGATGGGAGAGATGAAGCTGCGCATCAAGAAGGTCATCGCCGAAGGTGCGGGGGGGAGAGGGAAGCCCCCCCTTGGATGAGTGGGTCATGGAAGGGCCCCCCACGGTGAGGTTATGGTGGGAGCTCAGCTGCACTGGGGAGGGCTTCCCAGCGCTGGCCTTGGGAGCTTTGGACCCCCCCCCCCGTTGCCAGGGAGGTGGGGTGGGTGGGGAGGCAGGTGAGGCAGAGCCTCCCCACAGGGGTCCTTTGAAGAGCGCTGCCGCCGTGTGAGGCGCCCAAGCTCTGCACATGGGTGCTTGGGTGGGTGTTTGTAAAAAAAACTCTGGTAGATCTCCGGGCCTTGCTGGGTTTCAAAGTAGCTCTCGAGCCAAAAAAGTGTGAGCACCCCTGCTTTAGGAGGATTTCCTGCTACAGGCAAGGGGTTGGACTAGATGGCCTTGTAGTTCCCTTCCAACTCTCTGATTCTATAGGTGTCCCCCTGCCTCCTGGCTCTCTGGCCTGCAGTCCATCAGCTTCCAGAGTTTTTGCTTGTCTTTTATTCCACTCTTTTTCTTGTGGCTCAAATAGCAAAGTGGATCATTTTTGTAAAGCAATGCTGAGGGCACCTTTTTGGTTCAAACACTGTTTACTGCCAGCCACAGTAATTATATTTGGGGTAAATGAGGCCCATTCCGTATTTGGGCAAAAATGTAGCAATCGAGTTAGCCAGTGTTGCGTTTATGCTTCAGGCTAATTTTAATTCAGCCTGGCAGTATCTTGGCAGGTAAACATGGTCGCAGTGTAGCAAGCCTAGATCCTGTTCTCTGCTGTAGCAGGATAATTTTTTCTTCCAACCTGTCAAAGCCCTGCTACATACCAATGGATTTTCACAAGAATCTGCAAAATAAAAGGAGAAACAGTCGCGGGCAGCAATCCATGGAGTGTTAGGACTATGTACACGGATGCCTTGCGGCTCTTGAAACACTTCCTCTTCTGTACAACACATGCTGGTGCCTGTGGCTTAAGTTGAACCAGGTGTCAGCTTCCTCCAATGCAAATGGGAGCGTCAACCTGATCTTGTAACACTGCCTTAGCTACAGTGGTGCAAATGGTACCACAATGCAAAACAAGTTCAATAAAAAGTTATAAATGCCTAATAAGACAACGCAAAAGAAAAAAAGGGCTGAGACAAAAGCCAGCAGTTGAATCAATGAAGGTGAGTCACCATCCAATTGACCTTACCCTCCAATGACACAAGCAAACAGAGAGGATTGCAGAAGCCTGTAGAATTCAATAAAAGAGGAAGGAGTATGAATCTCCCTGGGAAGAATGAGAAGGGGCAATCTATGTGTTGCAATCAAGCTCCAACCAGCATGGCCATGTGGAGAAGACCTCCTGTAGAAGACGTTCCACCCCAGCAGGGCATTGTCTTGTTTAATGTATTGCCCCCTAGCATTGAGAATTTTTCTATTCTGAATCTCTTAGCAGCTGATTAGGCCTTGCTGGCTGCGTTCAGGCTCTGTTGGATTGCTTGATTGAAAAATCAAGCATGTAACATAACCAGCAGCCTGTGGTTTAATTTGAACCAAGTGTCAACCAACTCAAATTCAAATAAGATTGTCAGCCTGGTCCTGTGACACAGTGATGTCACTGTCCCCTGCACGCCAATACCTACATTCTACTCAGTGCAATTCTGCCATTTGCTGTAGGAGCCAGTTTAAAACAGAGAGTTGATCTGAGAACTTTATTAATGTCATTTCGTGTTTGTTGCTGCTGCCCTTTAAATTTATCTAATGATTTAGGATGGTTTCCATTGGAAACATTTAAATATTATTCATAATAAAGCACTATTAAGCAGATTCGACATCAGAGACACAGGTAAAATAAATTATAGGTAATGTTGAAAAAAAAAGACCTTGGTTAATTTGATTTCTCGCAAGTGAAGCAGATGGCTGACTGGATAGGCTACTGCAATGCATTGTACATGGAGCTGCCTTTGAAGACTGTTCAGAAATTTCTGATGGTTCAAAATGCTTTGGCGAGGCTTTTGAGTGCAGTGGTCAGTGAGAATTCTGGAATTTGTTCACGAGACGCTTGCCTGGTGTCTGTTCAGTGCAAAGCAAAGACCTCTGTGTTATCCTAGGCTTTTGATATTTTTCTGTCACTACTAGTTTGATGTTATTGCTTTTATTTTGTGTTATGATCTGCCCTGGAAATACTAATATTGAAGTTGTGGTGTACAAATTAAACAATAACTAATGATTAAATAGGAATGCAGTTTGGTTTTCCCCTTTTGAGTCATTCTGAGCACAGTGCTTTACTTTTCTAGCTGCAGAATTTGCAGGCTTTGGGAGTGGGCATGTGGAAATTAATGTAGCCAAGAGATCCCCTTCATGGTTCTGTCTGCTGCATGATTTACAACTCCTAATGGCCGATCAAAGCCGAGTTCTCCTTTTCCTAACTAATGCTCTTCTTTGCTTTTGCATGGTGTGCTAAGGCTTCCTGCAGTTGAATGAAAACTCTAGGCATTTGCTTTAGTGATCAGCTCCTATACCATACTAATTAATTTCAGCGGGAGCTAGATCTGCTTTGGTGCTTTGTTTGTTTTTTCCCCAGCCCTGTCAGAAGTCTGTTGTTACAGTGAAGCCTAATTAATGTTTCCTTTCTGAAATGGATGCTGCTGTGCTATCAGTTGTTTGGTGCCCTGATTGCTGTTAAGATTGCATAGGTTTTGTGATACAGTACATGCTGCCCCATTTAGCTCTCTTGGTAGCACATCGAGACTTCCATTCTTTTACTTCATTATTTCTTCTTCCACAGCATCTGTTTCTTCTCCAGAGTATCATTGATTCCTCTTGGATTTCAATCTGACCCCTATGCAACCTTTCAAAGAACCTAAAAAGATATGAATTGCATTGTTGCGTACCAAGGCTCAGTTCAGACATGAAACCATGGCAGTACGAGCAAGCACATGGTGGTTGAGTGGCCCCAGATGAGTGGCCCACATCCACCCTGGATACTCAGTGACTGTGTGCTTGCACAGCTGATACATCACCACCTCCCTGGCCATATCAGGACGGGCATTCCAAGGCTCCTGCACTCAACCTGTGGCAGCTGCAGGGATTAAGTTCCAGACTTCTCCTGAACAACCACACCAGACTTTTTTTTTTTCCTCTTAAGAAAGACTTAAAGGCAATTGCTGAACTTCCACTGAGACTCTGGCTACCCTAGTTGTAGGTTCTCATCCCCCGTTGTCCACAAAGAAGGAGATCCGCAACTTCTGCTTGGACTAAATCTGGAGCACAGTTCTACATGTAATCCAAAATCAGGAAACGGGTTCATTTTAACCATGATCTGTTCAAGTAAACCAGCATCAAATTCTGGCTCCATATTCTGGTTTGCGAACCAATTATAGTTAAAGGTTTCATAACCTCTGGGCTGAACTCAGAGTCCAACCTTGGGAGGGGGGAGCAGACAGGGTGGAAGGACCAGCTCTAGACCCTGTCCCAGGACTCAACTGCAGCCTCGAGTCAGGCCTATGCCCACCAACTAGGAGATCTCCAAGCCAGAGATCCCATAAGAGGAGACCCCAAAACCAGTACAGCCAGAGCCACGCAGAACTTTTTTAAGCAGTCATTTTCAACCACTGAGCCGTGGCACATTGGTGTGCCACGAGTGGTCCACAGGTATGCCACAGGAATTTGGGGGAAGGTCATTTATTAGTAGGGCCAATGCGGGATGTGAGCCTCCAGTGGCAGCATGGTGTGCCTTGTCAATTGTCAAAAGACTGATGGTGTGCCTTGACAATTTTAATGCCTTGTCAGTGTGCCATGAGGTGAAAAAGATTGGAAATCGCTGTTTTAAAGGAACAACCTTGAGGTCCTTCAATGCAGCAGCTCAGCACCAGCAGCGGACCAAGAGGAATGCAGTAGAGGTAAACAGGAGTGCAGGGATCAGGGCCAGACGGCTGCTCTAGGCAGGGGGGTGGAGCCTAGGAGGGATAGTTTACGCATGGAGGTACGTCAGATGTCATCAGTCCTCTGGACCATGTCTGGAACAAGGTGGACCCCAGAGCTCTCCAAGGTCCTGAAACCCCAACCAGCCCTAACCATGCCTGGGATTGTAGTAGGGGGACACGCACATCAAGACAAAAGCTAACCATAGTTCCTTGAGTTTGGACAATATACAGATCGTGTGCTTTGGAATAGCTTGCTTGTTTTTTATTCAGTGCATTCGGATTGCAGTGATGGGAACAGGGACTTAAACACTATACCCCCACCACAATTCTGATCTGGACCTCCCCCTCTCACCTTTCAGCTGTTGTCTATCCTGCAGAAAACCACTCCCAGGGGTGCCATTACTGAAGAGAGAGAAAGCAAACTAGTCCCAGATGCATAAGCCTTATCTCATTCAAAGCAAACAGTCAGGAGAATGGTGTTAACTTTTTTTTGAGAACGAAAAAATTCCAACTTTCCTGCATGGACACGGAAAGCAACAACTTTGAAGAATATCATCTTCTCATTGGGGAGTACAGGATAATGCTAGGAACTGCCTCCTCAGTCTCAGCAGTAAATGACTGCTATTTCGAAGATGCTTGTCCATTGGATTCATAACCATCAGTGCTGCAAATTGCTGCCAGCCTCGTCAGGGTGCAGCTTTGCAGAATGCAGCTGTGATTCGAGAGTGCTTGAATCTAGGCTTGACTTTACCCTCCTTGCCACCAGCACGCACCTTCCACTGTGCTTTGATCAGAAAAGGTGGGGCTCCTTTTTCAACCCATCCATTTGTGGCGGCGGCTGCAAAAGCATGCCTGCATTGAACAGGTGAGCAGGATTAAGGACCCAGATGTGGGGCCAGCCGCAGGATGCTTGCCAGCAATTGGTTGGCACACTGTGGCAGCCCAAGGGTGCAAGTTGGGTTCAACCACTTGTGTCTTTTACATCTAGCTTTGTATTGCCAACAGCGACAGGTAGCAGTGGTCTTTCCTAGTTGTTCTGAGGATGCCCAGGTTTGAACCTGAACCTGGGGGCCTTCTGCATGCAATTGTACCCCAAAAAAGGAGCAGCTCATCTATGAGGCAGGTACCCTTAGGTAGCAGATGGACAACAGGGTGCCCAACTCTGCCCACTCATCTCCACTTGTCCTCCTCCTCCTCCTCCCTGAACTGGAAAAGAAAGAGAGAGATGGAGCAGAAGAGGAAGTATGGAAGAGAGGAGAGTGGTCGGCTAGAGTGCCTCTGATGCTCTAGCCCAGGGGTGCCCAAACCCTGGCCACTTGTGGCCCTTGAGGACTCCCAATCCAGCCCATGGGGAGCCCTCAGTCTCCAATGACCCTCTGGCCCTCCGGAGACTTGCTAGAGCCTGTGCCAGCCCAACACAACTGCTCTCAGTGTGAAGGTGACTGTTCGACCTCTCATGTGAACTGGGGGATGAGGGCTCCCTCCACTGCTTGCTGTTTCATGTCTGTGATGCAGCAGCAGCAGCAGCGGAGGAAAGGCCAGCTTTGCTTTGTGCAAGGTCTTTTATAGGCCTTGAGCTATTGCAAGACCTTCATTCAAATGCTCCATCTCTAATATATTCATTTATGCAAATTTATTCAAATTTGCCCGAATTTGCCCGCTGCCCGAACGGCCCCTCCTAACCGAGGAGTTAAGTCAAATAGAGGTTAAAAGAGAAGATGTTTCAGACCTCATTGATAAATTAAAGATCAATAAGTCACCGGGCCCTGATGGCATACACCCAAGGGTTATTAAGGAATTGAAGAATGAAGTTGCAGATCTCTTGACTAAGGTATGCAACTTGTCCCTCAAAACAGCCACGGTACCAGAAGATTGGAGGATAGCAAATGTCACGCCTATTTTTAAAAAGGGAAAGAGGGGGGACCCGGGAAACTATAGGCCGGTCAGCCTAACATCCATACCGGGTAAGATGGTGGAATGCCTCATCAAAGATAGGATCTCAGAACACATAGACGAACAGGCCTTGCTGAGGGAGAGTCAGCATGGCTTCTGTAAGGGTAAGTCTTGCCTCACAAACCTTATAGAATTCTTTGAAAAGGTCAACAGGCATGTGGATGCGGGAGAACCCGTGGACATTATATATCTGGACTTTCAGAAGGCATTTGACACGGTCCCTCACCAAAGGCTACTGAAAAAACTCCACAGTCAGGGAATTAGAGGACAGGTCCTCTCGTGGATTGAGAACTGGTTGGAGGCCAGGAAGCAGAGAGTGGGTGTCAATGGGCAATTTTCACAATGGAGAGAGGTGAAAAGCGGTGTGCCCCAAGGATCTGTCCTGGGACCGGTGCTTTTCAACCTCTTCATAAATGACCTGGAGACAGGGTTGAGCAGTGAAGTGGCTAAGTTTGCAGACGACACCAAACTTTTCCGAGTGGTAAAGACCAGAAGTGATTGTGAGGAGCTCCAGAAGGATCTCTCCAGACTGGCAGAATGGGCAGCAAAATGGCAGATGCGCTTCAATGTCAGTAAGTGTAAAGTCATGCACATTGGGGCAAAAAATCAAAACTTTAGATATAGGCTGATGGGTTCTGAGCTGTCTGTGACAGATCAGGAGAGAGATCTTGGGGTGGTGGTGGACAGGTCGATGAAAGTGTTGACCCAATGTGCGGCGGCAGTGAAGAAGGCCAATTCTATGCTTGGGATCATTAGGAAGGGTATTGAGAACAAAACGGCTAATATTATAATGCCGTTGTACAAATCGATGGTAAGGCCACACCTGGAGTATTGTGTCCAGTTCTGGTCGCCGCATCTCAAAAAAGACATAGTGGAAATGGAAAAGGTGCAAAAGAGAGCGACTAAGATGATTACGGGGCTGGGGCACCTTCCTTATGAGGAAAGGCTACGGCGTTTGGGCCTCTTCAGCCTAGAAAAGCGACGCTTGAGGGGGGACATGATTGAGACATACAAAATTATGCAGGGGATGGACAGAGTGGATAGGGAGATGCTCTTTACACTCTCACATAATACCAGAACCAGGGGACATCCACTAAAATTGAGTGTTGGGCGGGTTAGGACAGACAAAAGAAAATATTTCTTTACTCAGCGTGTGGTCAGTCTGTGGAACTCCTTGCCACAGGATGTGGTGCTGGCGTCTAGCCTAGACGCCTTTAAAAGGGGATTGGACGAGTTTCTGGAGGAAAAATCCATTATGGGGTACAAGCCATGATGTGTATGCGCAACCTCCTGATTTTAGGAATGGGTTAAGTCAGAATGCCAGATGTAGGGGAGGGCACCAGGACGAGGTCTCTTGTTATCTGGTGTGCTCCCTGGGGCATTTGGTGGGCCGCTGTGAGATACAGGAAGCTGGACTAGATGGGCCTATGGCCTGATCCAGTGGGGCTGTTCTTATGTTCTTATGTTCTTATGTTCTTAAATTTGAAATATAATTTAATTCTTTTTCCCCCCGGCCCTGACACAGTGTCAGAGAGATGATGTGGCCCTCCTGCCAAAAAGTTTGGACACCCCTGCTCTAGGTCACCACTCCCCTCTCATCCACATCTCTTCTTCTGCTCCACCCCCCCTTTTCTTTTCCACTCCAGGGGGTGGAGAGCAGAGGTTGGCACATTACCAGGCTAGTGGAGGCCAGCACTTGGCACGCTGCCTCAGGTGCTGGGATGATTCTTGGTCATCTCTGCCAGAGCAGTATCGGTAGCCAAGGGCAAGGAGGAGAAGATAAAAGGAAACAGAGATCACCTCCAGGAGGTTTGAGTTGAAATAAATATTCTGATTGCTAGAAGTGGGTGATTTCCTGAATGCCCAAGGCTGAAGCTAGCATAACCACTTGGGACATTCATATAGAGCTCCCGGCTCATTGCAAGTTGGTGCTGGGAGCCCATTGGGAGGTGTGGAGTCCTAGAAGGGCATTAAAATAGTCTGATCTGCAGAATGAATGGCTAAGGCCTTTATCTCTGGATCTCAAGGACCTGAGTTCTAGTCATTCCTGTCACATCCCTGCATTAAGCTTATATTCTTTAAAGGCTGTTTGTTCTCTGATTATTCTTTAAAAGCTCTTGGTGTCCTTTCAGCTGCCTAAAGCCTTTTTTAATTTGCCGTCATCTGTGTTGCCTATTCGCTAGAAACCAGAAAACCATCAGTGATTGGAGGATTGTGTCAGTTCAGCCCAGTGGCGTAGCTAGAGAGGGTGCAAAGCTTTTAATTTTTCAGGAAGCCCCACTGCAGCATGGAAGCGGCCCCTCTCCCTCCCCTTCCATTCCAGGTGGAGGAGCTAAATGGGTGGGGGAGCCATTGTGGGCAAGGGGGAGCAAAACAGGTGGGGGGAGCCATTCCGGGTGAGGGGAGCATTTGCCTCCATTTTTTCCCCCCTAGCCCAGAATGGCTCCGAAGGGGAGGGGCTGCATCCATGCTGCGGTGAGGCTCCCTGCAAAGTTTAGTGCTTTGCACCCCCTCTAGCTATGCCACAGATCCAGCCCAGACCCACAAGGCCAGTGAACATGAAACAGCTGCTGCATAGCGGGCACCTAAAAACTCTTTCATTGCAATGAGATGTCTGGTAATGATTCAGCTGGTGCCTGGTATACATGAGCCATGCTCATCAGGAGAGAAGCTGATTTAAAGCAGCCTCCAGTTAATGACAGGCTGCTTATGTAGTGTGTGGTTCTTCGGATGAGGAATGGAGTTGCGGGGGAGGCTTCCGTGCATGGCCTGAGAAAATGATGTGCCCATCAACAGATGTTCAGTGACTTTTGCAGTATGGAATAGTACAAAAACATCTACAAAAGTCCCACTGGCAGTAACCTTTTACACCTACCACCACCCACCCACCAAGCGTACAAGAGACAGAGATGAGTAATGGATACCGGCAGGCAGAAACTGCAGCTGCGTCTGTGCTCCCAGGTTTGGGGTGAACAACATGCTATCCTGTCTTTAAATTCAAGTTGTGGTGGTGGAGATGAGAGCAGCCTGTGCGTGTGGGAGATGGGACCGTGCGCTACAATGTCTTTGCAGCTCCCTGCACCACTCTTGCCATATGGCAGGGGAGTTCCCGGTTCGTCGCTCCTGCTCCATCCCTCCTACGGCCAGCTGTAGGGAGCCACCCACAGCAGGAGGGTGTTCCATTTTTGCCTCATCTAATTTGAGCAGAGACACGTCCTCAGTAGTGGGCCCAGTTCCCTGCTGCCTCCACTCAGTTCTGGCACAAAACCTCCTGCCTGTAAAGTTTATTTCTGTTGGAAAGTGATGAGCGAAAGAACAGTATTTGTTGAAAGCTAATTAAGTAATAATTACTGTGGGCCCTTCCTATCTGCAGGATTGGCATCCTTGGATTGGAATATCTGCAAATGCCTCAGAGGACCTCCTGAACACAACCAGAAGTGCCTTCTGGTTTGTGTCAGTGACTTCCAGTTGCAACTGGAGATGTTCTGAAACGCAGGGTAGCCTCACGCAGGGAACGCCTCTGAAGTTGCCAGCATGAACCAGAAATGCCTTCTTGTTGCATCCAGAAGGCTTCTTAGGTGACTGGAAAGCCCTGTGCAACCTCCAGAGGGCCAGATGCAGCCCCCAGGTAAGTAATTGCAACACTGCGTGGGCAACCCACAAATTTCAATATCCACAGAATTCAGTATCTGAGGGGCGATGGTGGTCCTGGAACTGGTCACGAATATCAAGGGCCCACTGTGCACTTTTCAGACAGGGCTCTAGAACAGTGGATCCCAAACATTTTAGCCCTTTGGTATCTGCGGGGTGGTGGTGCTCCTGGAACTGATCACGAATATAAAGAGCCCACTGTATAGCATTTAGGTAGGGCTCTAGAGCAGGGGTGCCCAAACCCCGGCCCTGGGGCCACTTGCAGCCCTTGAGGCCTCTCAGTGTGGCCCTCAGGGAGCTCCCAGTCTCCAACAGCCTCTGGCCTTCAGGTGATTTGTTGGAGCCCACACTGGCCCGATGCAACTGCTCTCAGCGTGAGGGCAGCTGTTTGACCTCTCGCGTGAGCTGTGGGATGCGGGCTCCCTCCACTGCTTGCTGTTTCACATCTGTGATGCAGTAGTGGCAGCAAAGAAAAGGTTGGCCTTGCTTTGTGCAAGGCCTTTTATAGGCCTTGAGCTATTGCAAGAACGTCATTCATTCATACAGTATAAGTCCATCTTTAGTGTATTCATTTATGCAAATGTATGTAAATTTATTCAGATTTGAAATGTAAATTAATTCTCCCCCCCCCCCGCCCCCAACACAGTGTCAGAGAGAAGATGTGGCCCTCCTGCCAAAAACTTTGGACACCCCTGCTCTAGAGCCATGGTTCCTAAATTTTATGGCACCAGGACTCACTTTTTAAAACCACACTCTATTGAGACCTCTTGAGTGGGTCTAAGTCTATAAATAAATCAATTAAATGTTATCTCTTTCTAGATCTCCTTTTTTAAAGTTTACCAGACTTTAAAAAAGGAGATCTAGAAAGAGATAATATTTACTTAGTTAGGCTGCAATCCTAACCACACTTTCCTGAGAGTAAGTCCCATTGAACAAAATAGGACTTACTTCTGAGGAGACCTGGTTAGGATTGTGCCCTTACTTACTTATAAGTGATAATAACCATGAGAAAGAAGGAGCCTCAAACATTTATCTTCATATATTTACACATGCTTGCTAACTACAGGAGCAGAGCTCCTTGTAGGGTAATCTGCAGCTACAGTATATGATTTTTGAATAACTTCGGGGCTTGAGGCAATTAGTTATCTGATTTTTCCATCACCCTTTGGTGACCCACCAAAAATCAGGTTTCAAGAACATAAGAACAGCCCCACTGAATCAGGCCATAGGCCTATCTAGTCCAGCTTCTCACAGCGGCCCACCAAATGCCCCAGGGAGCACACCAGACAACAAGAGACCTCATTCTGGTGCCCTCCCTTGCACCTGGCATTCTGACATAGCCCATTTCTAAAATCAGGAGGTTGCGCATACACATCATGGCTTGTAACCCGTGATGGATTTTTCCTCCATGGCTCCCAAATTTATTCAACCCACAATTTGGGAGTCACTGCCCTAGAGGACTATTACTTCCTTGTCAGAATCCTGTGATGCAAGTCAATATTGTTCCCATCATCAAAATATAGGTGGGGGCGCCTGACTGACTGAATGGGATCCTGCCTAAGCCCATTTGTGATAAAGATTGTACCTAAGGAACAGTTACAGTAAACTTTTCATTCATCTTGTCAGCTTGGCCTTGCAGTTTGCATGACGAACATAAATACCAGCAAATCTAACCATGGTAGTACAGCTGACGGTCTGTGTGGTGGAGCCCATCAGGAAACCTTGCAGGGCTGGAGTTCACTCCCAAAGCTTTTCAAGTTTTGGTCTCAGTGTAAAGAAGAAAGCATGCATCTGTGCATGCTGTTTTAAGTGCTGATTTTGCCACACTAACAGGATTGGAAACGGCTTATATTATTAGCATAACACTTTACCTGCTCCAGGGCAAAGCCTTGGAATTGAAATGGGTTTCTGGCTCATACTGAGGGTGTTGTTGCCATTTTTTTTGAAAAGCAATATTAGTAGACATAATCACAGGCATTCTCTGCACTGCATATTGTTTGCATATTGTAAGCCCCGGGAATCAGCAGCCTAATTAAGATAATTGTACATGGGAAGGGAGAACAGTCCAATCCAGAACAATGCTGGAGGCTTTCTCCCTTTGCTCAGCACTGAAAACCACTGTGTGTTTCCCCAGCTGAACAAAGCCAAGCCAACAAGAGCACAGAGCAAGCCAGTCTTTCATTAGAATGAGTCCTACAACAGAAAATGACCTCCCTCCAATTCTTTCCCTCTAGTGCTCCTAAGACTAGGATTTGAGGCAAGGAGGAGGTCACACAGTGAATGTGACTCTCAGATAGCTTGGGATGCCATAAAGAGAGTCCTTCACATAACACACAGTTAATTTTCTGGATTTGCTAGAAGAAGATCCAACAATCGCTAGTAGGTCCTGTAAAAAGTTGGTTAGGATTGGGCTGTGAATTGTGTTCTTTGCAATTCAGGGTTTAAGTAAGAGCTATCAGAAGAAGTGATAATGGAGTGAACTTAGAAGCTTGCTGAATGCCCATAATACCTTCTTATGCCTTCTTTGGCACTGGTAACAATTGTTAGCAGATTTTTTTGGTCTGGATTTTGCTGATCTCTGTTTTTGCCAGTTACAGGATGAATAATGGAATAGATCTTATTGTTCTTTAACGAGATTCTTTTGAAAACGACATATAAAGAGATATTTTGTAAGTATCATTCAAGAGTATCAATTGCAGCTGCAGGTTTCAAACAGCCACAGACACCATCTCAAGCTTGGGGGGATACCCCAAGGACACCACAGCAGAGGAGCCTTCTGGCACCTGGGGTCGAGCGATGCCGTGGCGTGGAAATGTTACTGCTCTGCATCATTGTGTCACCCCTGCAGGCTACCCCCTTTCTGAAAGGCTCCATTTCAGAGCCAAATGGAGATGTGGGAGGGCGAGTGGGCCCAACATTGCAGCGCTTGCCAATTTAACCAATGAGTGCTACGCACCCCCCCACGGCCCATGGAGAGCCTGGGAAACAACTGGAGTGCTGTGGGGGGGGTGTTGCCCTAGCGGATCCCCCTATGTGCCACTGCCCCTTCCGCCCACACCCCCAGCCGTCTGCTTTGTCCATCACTGCACCTACGCAACAAATACAACACAATGGCTCAAGGATGCCAAAGCACCCCTGCATCCTACAGTAGTCACAGTGGCATCAGGAGGACTAGGACAAAAGCAAAGAACTGCTAGAGATCCATGCATCTGAGGCCCAAGTCCATTCATCTCACACACATATTCCCATTCATTCGAGGAATATCTTCTGAGCAGAGCAGATTGCAGGTAGAAAGATAGCCCCCTTGGAACCGGGCAATCATGTGAAACAATCACACCAACCCCTCCATGGCAAGAATTTGAGTCCCTGTTTGGCATCTGCCAACTGGAAGGAAGCCTTTTGCCAGGGGGACGGGCTGGGACGAATCACAAGGGGAGTATCATCAGCACTCAGGCGAAGCAGGATGGTGGGTGATTCACTGCACAAAGGCACAGGCCAGGAGACAGGCAAGAGGAGTTTGAGATCGGCCACGGGGCTTGCCCTCAACAGCAAAGCACTCACCTTTTGCGTGACTAACCAGAAACACCCATGGCAGGGACAAAAGAGGAGAGAGAAGTGGAAGAACCCACCTCTGCCACTCCACAAAGCTGTTCTCTAACCACCCAGCTGCAGCAGGAGATAGAAAAAGAGCACCTCATCCATAATTTGATACCTTGCATCACTGAAAACAGGTACACCTGACAGGGAGGTTCCAGCACATGGACCTATCAGGGAGCACTGCATGATCCAGTCGCTGGGCTCGCATACGACTCAGGGCACCTACTGCAGCAGCCCACCCATGCTCCACACATGCTCCATGCCCATTTGCCACACTCCACACATGCTCCATGCCATTTCGTACATCATTGCCATCTGCCTGCATGGCTGTTGGCCTGGTCCCCCCATCCCCTTGCCACTGCTCACCATATACTATGGCAGCAGAGTTTGCATAGCCACTGGAACCTGCCTGGAAGGAGTAGGCCAGAGACCTCATGAGCCGCAGCAGGGCTCACACCAGTCACTTCAGGCTTCCTTTGGGATCTGCACGGTGTCTTTGCCTGTGGGACAGCTGCCTGGGGGGATCAGGAGTAACAGGGACTTGACAACGGCATCAATCACGCCTAGCTTGAGATGGATACTTGGTGTTTGTGAGGGAGAGTGCTGCCAACAGTATGGACTTGCCGTGCTGCCCTGTAGGGGCGAGAGCATAGTGGCTTGAGACATTACCTTTCTCGTGCTACATGCCATGGGTCTTCTCACTTAAACTGACATCTTCCTGGCAGGGGGCTGTTGTACTGGAGTTGGTGTTCTGCAATTTGATGCCAAATTTAATCTGTATCCTATGCTCCATTGCAGGAAAGTGGGGGACTGGCAGGAGGAGCAATTTGCTGCTGTTTCCCCTTTCCCTGTTGTTTTTTATGGGGTCACTCCTATCTAGGCAAGCTCTGTTGTTAGCACCGAATTTTTTTCCCCAGTATCAGGGGCAAGTCTGTTTGCTGGGTATGGTGTACGTTGATGACTCCTTGTCGCTCCCTGCATTCCTTCCGTGTCACGCCCCAGGTTCCTTTCCTTTTGGGCTTCTCTGTCAGTAGACTTGCACTTGGTGCAAGTTCGTATGACATCCAAGGCACATCTGCCTGGGGTTTTTCCAGTGTTGTTATGGTGGCCATGGTGTGTCTATTGGCAAGTGGGCTTCTACACTGGGATGGCTGTTGTTGCATCAGTATACACGGGAATACACTGGTGTATCTTGAGGATAGGATCGATCTTTAAATCTATCTGGAATCTAGTGTGCTGATCAAAACCAGAGGAAAGTTGTCTCAGTGTCTCTCAGTTGCAGCATCACCTCCGTTTCCAGTTCAACAATACGTTTGTCCAACGGCAAAGGGCTGGAAAAGTACAGGGAGAGGGAAGGGCAAGTTCACCACATTTTGTTTTTCAAGGGTATTGGCTGGATCTTCCATCAACTGTCACATTGCATTACCTTGGGGACCGCTTCTCTTTACCCATGTCAGTGAGAGCTATTGCAGCACCATTGCTGAGTGCGGAGAAACTGCTGCAGAGGTAGACTCTCATGCAAAGCAGAAATCCAAGTGCTTGTAGCTTCATTATCTGTGAAAAGAGATTTAGAGAACAAGTGGTGGAAATGCACATCAAACTGCCATTCACCATAAATTCAGGATGCTTCTGTTTCCACTTCTACATTTCTTAAAGGTTCCTCTCGGACCTGTTTGCTTGTAACATTAATGATGCCAACTGGGGGGGTGAAATATAAAGGTAGGGCCTTGGTATCTACAAGGGATTCGTTCTCGGACCCCCCCCCCCCCCGTGGATACCAAAAGCAGCAGATAAGCAAATCGGAGGTGATGTTTTTAACGCCATATAAGGCAGTGATTTTCAACCTTTTTTGTCTCTTGGCACCCTGAAAAGGTACTAAAATTGTCAAGGCACACCATCGGTTTTTTGCCAATTGACAAGACACACTGTGCTGTTGGTGGGGAGCTCACATCCCCACTGGCCCTACTAACAAATGACCCTCCCTCAAGCTCTCGCGGCACACCTGCAGACCATTCACGGCACACCAGTGTGCCATGGCACAGTGGTTGAAAATGACTGGAAAAGGTATCCCTCCGGGGCTTGCCTGGGCCTCCTTAAAGCCTTATAAGGCTTTAAAAAATGTCACTTCCAGTTTCCCTCTGAAACCAGAAGTACTGGGTTTTTTTGGCCTTTTCAGCCATTCTGAAGACCAAAGAGGCCACACGGCCTCTGCAGGCTTTAGAAAGCCCTTTGGAGGTGACAAGAGCAGAGCTCTGGTCCCCTTTGGAGGGTTCAAGTGGAGCCAAGTCTGGCTCAGCAAGGGTCCAGGGGGCCCACATTGAGTTCGATCTGGGGATATAAAATCTGTAGATAAACATGCTCCACCTGTAATTGCTCAGACATTAGATATACCTCTTTTCAGTTGGTATACAACAATTATAAACAGTCCAAACAACACAGTCCTGGAACGTGCTGGAATCCCTAGCATGTGTGCACTGCTGAAAC
The DNA here is from genome assembly GCF_035046505.1 of Tiliqua scincoides. NCBI lineage: Eukaryota > Metazoa > Chordata > Lepidosauria > Squamata > Scincidae > Tiliqua > Tiliqua scincoides. The sequence goes on from NC_089822.1 coordinate 8,457,457, forward strand.
AGAGACGCCTGCGTTGGCTCGGTCATGTCGTGAGAATGGATGATGGCCAGATCCCAAAGGATCTCCTCTATGGAGAACTCGTGCAAGGAAAGCACCCTACAGGTAGACCATAGCTGCGATACAAGGACATCTGCAAGAGGGATCTGAAGGCCTTAGGAGTGGACCTCAACAAGTGGGAAACCCTGTCCTCTGAGCCGCCCGCTTGGAGGCAGGCTGTGCAGCATGGCCTTTCCCAGTTTGAAGAGACACTTGGCCAACAGTCTGAGGCAAAGAGGCAAAGAAGGAAGGCCCATAGCCAGGGAGACAGACCAGGGACAGACTGCACTTGCTCCCAGTGTGGAAGGGATTGTCACTCCCGAATTGGCCTTTTCAGCCACACTAGACACTGTTCCAGAACCACCTTTCAGAGCGCGATACCATAGTCTTTCGAGACTGAAGGTTGCCAACATAGCACAACAATTATATAAAATAGATACAGATAGTCAAAATGGATGCCTCTTTATCTGTTGATAAATCTGTTTTAAAGCCATTGCCCAATTAATCATTAATGGCCCAACTCTATTCTCGACTGGCAACTAGCTTGCAGTGATGCTGGTGTGGGCCAACCAGGGACCATGACATGACGTGGAGGGAAGCTAAAGAAATGTTTGCTTCCTTACTCTGACACATTGTGATTCCCAATAGATCTACTTGGAACTGCACCAGCTCTGGCTGGCGCACATCTGAGTGGGCCCAAGGGGGCCATGAAGGGAACATTGGATATTGGCGGTGCCGCTGCTGCCAATATTCATTCCCTGCCTTCCCCAACACACCCTCAGTTGGTCCCAGTCCTCACCAATATACTGGCATTGGTGATGACTGGATGCTTCAGTGGCATGCACACATAGTCTCCATCCATTCACTCTGGTGGCCCCAATGCATCCACCATGACTGTGGCTGTCCTGCCAGCCACCTGGGTTTTCCATTGACAGAACATAAGCTAAATCAGCAGAAGGTCCTCATAGAATTGGTCCGTGAGTTGCCTTTAATGCAGCTTGCAAGGTTAATCTTAATACATCAATATCCAATTAGTAATCCTGATTAATTTCCTAAATTTGGACAAACTGAGAAATCTATTTGTTATGTCTTCTCTGTAGTCAAGTTGAAAATGGATCCCTTTGGTAGTATTGTTGAATTATTATTATTTTTTAAACCTTCTTATTGAACATTTGTTGGTAACAGTGACGATTGTGAGTGCGAAATCAGCAGAAAAGGAAACCTAAGGGCTTGTATTTTACCTTGTATTTTACAAGGTAAAAACCTTGTATTTTACGGCTTAACTCCAGAAACCTCTTACTGTATTATTATTATTATTATTATTATTATTATTATTATTATTATTATTATTATTATTATTATTATTAGTAACAGTATTTAATTTAACTGTATTTAACTGTATCTGAAATTGACAAATTGATTGGATTAACACAACTGCCAAATGGTAATGGAAACTGACAAGAGCTGTTGCAGAGGTCTGTTTCATTATACAGTATATTGGAATAAGCACTCTAATGGCCCAATCCGATCCTCAGCTGGCCTGTGGGGTGTAGTGGTGCTAAGCCAGCCTTCACTGCATCCTGCGCGCCAGCCAGAGACCATGGCACAACAGAGAGGTAAGTCAATGAAATGCTTACTTACCTACTCCGCCATGCGATGGTGCCCAATGGGTGTACTTGGAAGTGCATGAGCTCTTTGGCTGGTGCAAGGTCCAAGTGAACCCAAGAGGGTGTGTTGAGGCTGGGTGAAGGGCATAGCATATTGGCACCTGCCCCCTTCTATATACAACAACTCCTCATGGCCCTGATCCATCCTTGATCTTTCCTCTCCCCCTCCACAGCCCATCCCCATGACAGCTGACTTCCAGCGGTGGATGGGCTCCCCAGTGGTGCACATGTTCCATTGCCAGCCTCTCATGATGCGTCCCCACTGTGTGTGTTGGCACTGCAGCTGCAGCACCAAAAGAGTGGGCCTTCTGCCAATGGAGTGCTTGTTCCATCAGTGGAAAGCACCCATAGGATTGGACTGTCAAGGCTCCTCAGTTAGAGAGACATTCAGTCTGGAAATGTATGGTTTTAATATTACTGAATTTTTTATAAATGTATTTATAAGCTGCCTTGCGGATCAGTTGGTGGAAAAGTGGGGTGTGATTTTTTTGAAACAAAGAAGCTGTGCTTATTAGGATGATATTTAGCAGTGAGGCTGTGTGTGTGAGAGAGCTGCAATTCTGCAGGAGCTTGGAAAAAAGCACCAGATATAGGACTGGGTGCAGAACTAGGTTTCCTGAGAGTCTTTGCATTCTTCCCCCCTCCTTTTAAAACAAATCTTATTTTTTCTGGCCCAGTGCTGCAGTTCCTTCAGCCCAGGGGACTTGAGGAACCAATAGGGTTCTGGCTGGCCCTATGTAGCTATTTTTTTCCAGTCCTGGTCCTTAGTCTGAGCAATTTACCTGCCAGGGTCGCTGCTGCTGGCTCCTTTGAACCTTATTTGCCTCTTCTGTAATTGGACCTAGATGTGCTGTGTGTCAGAGCGAGCTGATAGATCTGTTTTTGAGGCCCTACGGGAGACTTGCATGCAACTGTTTTCTAGGAAGAGTGGCAAAGTGGCAACAACAACAACAACAAAAATCAACAAGAGAGTCTCAGTTGGGCAGAAGGGCTTTAAGAGCAGTGGTGCAAGTCACTCTTTGTGCCACTGCGGTATGACGACGTCCTTGCGGAGCAGGACAGAGCTGGCTCCTGCTACTCCACAACAGTAATGCAATTCATTAAGAATGCTTCTATTCACAGTTTCCAGGAACTTCAGGCCCAGCATCTAATGCAATACTGAATCCACTTTTGTTCTGGGCTGTCATTTGATCTCAGGCTGAATATCTGCTGCTTTACAAACCATGTTGTGGTCATTCTCAGGGCTATGTGTAGGCTATGGTCACACTGCAGGGACGGGAAGGCTGGTAGTGAGTGTAGTCAAAGCATCCTGGGAATCTCACCTTTGCATTTTGTAAAAAAACAGAATACTAGCCCTCAGGGTTGAAGGAGACATGATGTTGGATGCATTATTGTCTTTCTGCCTCCTTAAAACAAAAACAAAAGAACAGGTATGGCAGCCCTGATCCTGATCCATGGTGTGTGAGAATGGGCTCAGTAGTAGAAGACCTGTTTTGCATACAGCTGGTCCCAGCTTTAATGCTTGACATCTTCAGATAAGGCTGGGAAGCCACCTGACCTGAAACCCTTGGGAGCTAGGCCAGTAAGTGTCAACCAGACTGATCAGTGATTTTCAATCTTTTTCATCCCATGGCATACTGACAAGGTGCCAAAATCACCAAGGCTCACCGTCAGTTTTTTGATAGTTGACCAGGCACACAGAATTGCTGGCTGGGGCTCACATCCTCCAATGCCCCTACTCACAAATGACCCACCCCCCCAAACGCCTGCGGCACACCTGCAGACCATTTATGACACACCAAAGTGCCGTAGCACGGGGTTTGAAAATGGCTGCTCTAGATGGACCAATTGGTGTAATACTGTTTCACCTGGCTGGCTGTTCATGATGGGAAGTAGGATGTTGAGCATGACGGATGATTGGACCACAGCAGAATTCTTTCTATGTTCTAAGAGAGTACAACCCAGAAGGTGCTAGGGAGCTCCTTGAATTTCCAGGCCCTGCCCTCCATTCCTGCCACTTGAGTGGTAGGATGGCATGTTACCTGCAGCCTCTCAACATCTGATGGCTAGACTAATAGTGCAAAAGGTCTGCCTGCTCATTTCCTCTCATGCATAAATTCCCAGCACAGGAGAGTGGCTGCTGAAATCTTAATTGTAGAGTCTGTTGGGAGAACACAGCAGCGGACCAGATATTATGGGTTTTTTGTACTCTCTCTGATTCAGAGGAATTAGCAATAAGACAAGAACCATAAACAAACTGGCTGCAATGATGCTCTGCTAATCAATCTCAATTACTTGCCTATCCCAGGGAGAGAGAAATTAAAACAACCTTTTAGGAACAAAGGGAGATGTGTTGATTGGTCATGCATAGCCATAAATGAGGGCAACAGCATATAGCTGCAGAGGGAAAGAGAGACGGCCTCACTCGTTAGTCGTTATATTTAATAGATCCTGCAGAAATTGGCGTTATAAACTATCATATTTGTAGTTCTTTTAAGCGCTTTTACAAACCGTCCTTGAATAAATCCTGTGATTTGTTACTGGCAGTGGTGTAGAAAGCGGGGGCAGTTTGCTCCATGTACCAGGCCAGAAGGGGGCACCACATGGCTGCAATGTGGGTATGAGACACAGAGACCTTTCAGGTGTAAACTCATTTTGTGGAATGCCTTCTTAAGGATTTGTGCCTGTCATCTTTGTTGCCATCTTTGGTGGTGTGACTTTTTCAGAACACTTTTGGTAATGTCTGGTTATATTAATAATAATAATAATAATAATAATAATAATAATAATAATAATAATAATAATAATAATAATAATAATAATAATAATACAGGTATTTATATACCGCCTTTCTTGGTCTTTATTCAAGACTTTATTCAAGGCAGTTTACATAGGCAGGCTTATTAAATCCCCGTAGGGATTTTTACAATTTGAAAGAATGTTCTATCTTATAAAAACCACAACATTCAGGTGTTACTTTCTTGATCTGGTTTCACATTCTGGCCTCCATCCTCCCACGCTCAGAGCAGATGGAATAACTCGGCTCAGCTTGTCAATTCACTGCTATTGTATAGGTGCATGTGCATTTTTTTTTTTAACTGATGTGTTGTTTCTGTGATTTATCTGCAGTGTTTTAACGGCTTTTAGCTATTGGCTATTATTAGCTACCTTGAATTGTTTTCTTTTACATAAATGCAGGCTATTATTTCTTAAATAGGTAAATTTAAGAGGAGACACTCTTTCAGATCTCAAGAAACCATTCTCCCCACTTCTTGTGCGTTGCCATGAGGTGGTTTTGCAACTGAGCTCTTGCAAGGGTCACCATCAGTTTCTTGGTAGTATTTCCAACTGTGCAGATGGAGCTGATCAGGAGAGACCAAAGAATTAGGCAGTTTCTCAGAGTAGTTGCTGAGTGGGGCAGTGCTGTTTGTTATCTTTCAGCACACATTGACTGAACCTCCTGCTTTGAGTGCTCCTGTATTTACTGTTGTGTAGGCATTTTTGTTACTTTAAGAGCTTGATCTCTAATATGAGCTGGGAGTTGGATCATCCCACCTTCCCTTGTGAAGGCATCAGTGTGTGAAAGAGGATGCCTTTAGCCAGCTGTGGAGCTGAATTAGTTATTTATCATAAGCTGACATTTAGCCACGTTGTTTAGCAATTAATAATGAAAAGGCATTATAGACATTAGAATAATCTTTATAATTCAGCAAGAAAAAAAAGCTACAAGAGGTATTGTCTTAGCAAATGCCTTACAGTTTTGTGGAAGAACAGATGGAAGCTTCCTGGAGCACAGCATCCTAGTCTCTTCTCCTCTGCCCAGAATCATAATACTATCGTTTATGGAGTGTCTTCTGCATGTTTAAAATGCACCACATATTTGTACCTGTGTACATGATCTCGATAATTCTGACTCCGACACTGCAAAGATTTCTGAGAGTTTGGTCAGAGTATTGGGGGGGGGGGGGCAGCCTATCCGTGGATCCCATATTCATGGATTCACTTATCTGTGGATCAGGTCCAGGGTTTCCTTGGGCCTCCCAATGCCTTAAAAGGCATTAAAATTTCACTTCTGGTTTTACAGATAAACAGGAAGTAGCATTTTTTACACTGATGGGCTCAATCTGAGCCCTGCAGGAGCTCCGGGCAAAGGACCCTCTGGAGGCAAGGGGAGTGGAGCTGTAATTTCTGTAATTTCATTTATATCTACTGTGCAATCGATTATTGCACAGCATTATATGCCAGCATTTCTGTTTAAGGTGAGAACTTGTTTCTGAGGTCCCTGGTCTACATAAGACTGAGGTAGGTGTTCTTCCAACCTGGAGCATAGTTTACCTGGGAGTTACGCTGTGTGCATCCACAAAAGCCTCTCCCATGCATTTCAGTGGGCTTTGCAGAGGAAAAGCTCAGGTGGATGGTACCCCTGCACACGTACAGTCCAACCCTAATGAGGTAGCCCCCTGGTGAAACATGTGATACAATGTGGAATGCCTGACTTGATACAAGGCAGCTTCAAATGTTCATATGCGTTTACCACTTCAGCACTGCTGACAACCCAAAAACAGCCCCAAAACTGACAACCCACAAACTGACTGGATATCACATCTGGGCACATTGAAGGTTTTCTAAGGCCCTTGAAAGAAAAACAAAACAAAAAGTGGCCACTGGGGAGGAGGGGGTTACGGTGGTATAACCCCTTGCTGGGTGGCACCCCAGGGCATTTGCCCCTCTGCACCTCCCAGGTACACCAGTGGTACGTGTAGCCTGGAGAAGAGAATGCTGAGGGTGCACATGATAGCATGCTTCAAATTTCTGAAGAACCATCACATGGAAGAGGGCAAGATTTATTCTCTCTTACTACCATAGTTCTTTATGCAAATATGAACATAACTACTGTGTATTTTTTTTATTCTTTTAGGGTTACCTATCAGAAGGCCTGGTAACAAAATGGTATCGATCTCCTCGGCTTCTCCTTTCCCCCAACAACTACACCAAAGCAATTGACATGTGGGCAGCCGGTTGCATCCTAGCAGAGATGCTGACGGGAAAAATGCTCTTTGCTGGTAGGTCTCCCGGTTCGTTTTCTCCGAAGTTGCCGGGGTGGGGGGACCTTTGCCCAACGGGATGTACTTGGAAGCAATATTATAGGAGGATCTGAGCAATTCTGGATAATCTAGTAGTGCTATCCCAAACTGATGATTGACACCTGTGTTTTAATTATGCTTCCAGGTAATCAGAAAGGCAATGCTTCCGCAGCACTAAAGAATTCTAGCATGGAAGACAACTGGCCCTCCTAACCCAATTACCACAAACAGGCTCACCTGTTGGACTGATGAGCTTGCAGTTTCACTAATTCATTAATACCCACCATTCTATGGTAAATCAAGGTGTCTTACAACTTAAAATATGCATCATAGCAGGTGCAACTGAAAAGTCCCCAGAAGTGTCAACAAGGCAATGCACAAGGATTATGCGCTAATGTGGCTTCTTTGTCAAAGTAGGCTGGTTCTTCCATTCTGGTTCAGTGATTGACCCCGCAATCCTTGACATTGCACTGAGGGCAGTGATGTGCTGTGGATAGTTGAAAAGCACAATGGTTGAAAATCACCATAAATCTCATCCAGGTTCTACGACTCTGAGTTAGGGCAACTGTCCTTAGTAATGAATTGTCCATCCCTCTTCTTCTGCTCGCTCCAGTTTGTTCCTACAAACTGTTGAGTCTTCTGGAAGCCCAAGTGACCTCACAGGAGAAGACTATCGAGAAGAACATAGAAGTCAGTGTGGGGCATTAGACTTCCTGCAGACGATTCTTCTCTGGCTGGTGGATGGGGCCAGGCTGGTCTTTCTCTTCCCCTTGCTGTAGAATTCTTTGTGGGAGGCAGGAGGTGTAATCCCCTGGGGATGAGCCCCTTAGCCCTCCGGCTGATGGCAGAGGCTAAAGCATGCAGCCTTTCTGGTCTGTAGTCTATGGCTGAGGTATTCAATCTGTGTGTCCTGCCTCCCTAGTGAGGTGTGGCTAGCCTCCAGGGGCATCGTGAGATATTTGGGGAGAGAGATGGCCATAGCTGCTCAGCTCAGCTGCACGTGCTGCCTTGCTGCTTTTCTGCAGCTGTGAATGAGGTGGGTGAGGCAGCATGAGGTGGGGAGGGCGTGTGAAACATGGTGGGGGGAGGTGGGAGAGAAGGCTGGCTGGGCAGCGCAGAGGTGCTACATCTCATCAGCACAGGGTGAGCTCCTAGCAGGCTTCAAAGTGGGAGGGAAGAGTAAGTGCAAGCAGCTCAGTGCTTTCCTCTGCTTGGGAAGGAGGGAGCCAGCCTGCTCTTAGTGGGAGGGGGAGTGTCCAAATGCCCCAGCCTGCATTCCTCCGTCTTGCCTGGGGGGAACAGGGGTGGGATCTGCATGTTGGGGTGTACGTGTGTGAGCACACCCACATCTATTTTGGGATGAGTTGTAATCTTGCTCAGTGTGGCTGCAATCCTTTCCACACTTTCCTGGGAATAAGCCCTATTGACTCAAATGGGGCTTACTTCTGAGTAGACCTACATAGGCGTGGCGTCTGTGTCAGCTTAACCCAGGATCTTCACCTTTCTCTTTTTCCTCCCCCTTCAAAAAAGAAAAAAAGCCACTCTTGATGGCTTTGTCTCCAAAAATTGATTAAAAAATAAAAATACCCATTCCTTTTCAGCCATCCCGCTTTTTCCTCCTGTCTCCTTTTTTTTGGGGGGGGGGGGGTACTCTGTTGGCTGCTATTGTAAGACAAAGGACACAATCCTAGCTAGGGTAAGCCCCATTGACTAAAATGGGACTTCCTTCTGAGTAGACCTACATAGGCTTGGGGTCTGTGTCAGCTTAACCAAGGATCTTCACCTTTCTTTTTTTCCTCCCCCTTCAAAAAGAAAAAAACACCAATCTTGATGGCTTTGTCTCCAAAAATTGATAAAAGAATAAAAATACCCATTCCTTTTCAGCCATTCCCCTTTTTTCCCCTGCATCCTTTGGGGGGGGGGGGGGAAGGACTCTGTTGGCTGCTATTGTAAAACAAAAGGCACAATCCTAGCTAGGTCTACTCAGAAGTAAGTCCTATTGTGTTCAATGGGACTTATGCCCAGGAAAGTGAGGTTAGGATTGCAGCCAAGCAGTCTCTAGGTCCCAGTTTGCAAGTAGCAGATACACACAAAACAAAGTCTTTCCCTCCCCCAGCAAATTCATCACTTCCCCCCTCCCTTTCCAAAACCCTCCAGGTGTGCTGCTAACAAACTCAGGGCAAAATCCTAGCCAGGTCTACTCAGAAGTAAGTCCTATTTTGTTCAAATAGGGGCTTACTCTCAGGTGATTGTATTTAGGATTCCAGCCTCAGAGTGCTGGCAGCTGTTTTTGTTTGTTTGTTTGTTTCTAGTGTATAATTATAACACCTTCATCCCCATTTTGGAGGTAGCTGAGGTGAGGTGTTGTAATGGGGAGCGTTAGGGTTAGCCAGTGGCCAATGGCTACAAGGATCAAGGAGCCACAAGCCGGAAAAGTTTGAGAACCACTGGTCTATGGCCTTGGACCCCTGTGTCTGCTTCCAAATTAGGACATCTCAAATGCTCCCCCAAAACACCAGAGTCTGAAAAAGAAATCTTGGGCAATACTTTATTAGCACATAGGAAAGATCAATATTGTTCTCTCCTGTGCCTATTGTCAGTACTGTATTGCTCTTGTGTGCCTTTCCTTGCAAAGAAGGCAAAGACAACATCTGCAAGCAAAGCAGACCAGTGGTGTATCTAGAGGGGGTGCAAAGCACTAAGTTTTGCAGGGAGCACCACCATGCTGTGCAAGCAGTCCCTCCCCTTTGAAGCCATTCCAGGCCACGAGAGCCACCGGTTTCCTCTCGCTTCCTGGAATGGCTCTAAAGGGGCGGAGCTGCTTGCACAGCATGGTGACACTCCCTGAAAAACTTAGTGCTTTGCACCCCCTCTAGATACACCACTGGCTTTTGAATTCTGCCAGGGAAGAAAGCTGTTTCAGCTATAAAAGTGGCAGGAAAAGGAGATAATAAATCCTATGAATTTCATACTTCCAGTGAGAACCTCATCCAAGTGAAGCCTGGAAAGAAACTACAGGTGCTCTTTCAGAACAGCATCTTTTCCCCCCCAAAGCACTTATAAAAATACCCCTGCAAGGACAAGAGGCTTTCTCACCTGCTTAGAAGGCTGGCCCACCTTCCCAGTTAGAAAGGGGGCCATAAATATTTATTCAGGAATCCACTGCAACCCTCCTGCTGTTCCTTAACAAACAAACATCTCTCCTTTTCAGTTTGACCCAGGGCTGTCTTCCTTTCTTCCCTGCTAGTGTTATGATCTCATGATTGCCCATTATTTATTTTGGAAGGCTGCAGGATTTCAATGCTCTTTGTATGTAGCCATGCTCTGCTTTCCCTGAATAAATAATAAGCTTCATTAATAATGGATCCAAACTCTGTGGTCTTCCAAAATACTTCACCCAAGAAAACTGGCTAGCGTGGATTCGGAGAAGGCCAAGGATGGTAACTCTTTCAGCCTGGGAAACTGTCCTCTTCCAAGATGTACCGCTTGAGGCCAGGGACATAATCTTTCCCACACATCCCTGCAGCGACATCATTGCCATCCCAAGCTGCTTGGCCAGAGAGGGCCAATGAAAGGACACCTCCGAGCAATTGCGATCCTGGCCCCTGTGCCGCCTGGAGCAAGGACAACTAAATGCTGCTCAGCACCCCAGGCCAAAAAATGTCACTTTTGGGGGAAAAAACAACAACCCAGAAATGATGTTTTTTTACCTTCTGAGGGCTGGAGAGGCTGCGTGGTGGAAGTGACCTTTATAGGCCTTCTGGAGGCCTCAGAAGGCCTACTGGGGGCCAGGGAGGCTGTGCACAGCCTCCACTCCAAAGGACTTCTAAGGTCCTTTAAAGGGGACTTAAGTTTAAAAATAATGAGTGGGGGGAAGAGGGTCATGGCAGCACACACTGCAGAGTGCTGCCCCATGCATTTGCCCCCCTACCCCTCCTCCAGGTACGCCAGTGCTTCAGAGGGCAGGCTGTGGTTGAGTTCCAAGAGAATCAGGGAGTCAGCAGTCAAGGTGGGGCTGCTTTATTACTCTGACAAATTGCTGAGGTTGCCAGGCTGGCCTAGAGCCTGGGTTTTGTAGAGTCCAGGGATCATCTGCTGCAGTCAGACTGGGACCAGCAGGCATCGTACCTCTTGAGTGTATCCTTGACTGAAGAGGTTTTAATCCCTCTTTAATCCCAGAGGTGCCACTCTCATCTAGAGCTATCAGCAAACCAGAGGGATTAAAACCTCTTCAATCAAGGGTGCGCTCAGATGTTGGAGGCGTTGGAGACAAGCTGCTGGGAGACCCAGTTCAAGGCGCATATGCCCACAAGCGCCTTACAGTGGCATGCGTGAGGAGGGCTTCCACAGCAATAGATCAGTGTTGTGACTGCTTCACCGTTTGAATGATGCAGCTGTAGGGAGCTGTTGTGAGTCATGAATAAGCTAACAGAATAAAAACAACCCCAGCCATCACAGCTGAATCCATTTTGGGTGGAAAGGTTTATTCGGGGCCTGGGGAGGGAGACCCAGCATGTTCACACATTCTTCAGTACCTCACCTAGCAACCCTTAGCTAGGGACTTGCACATTTACAGCTGATGTGTTTTAAAATAAATACTGAAGTGCTTTCAGGTCACACTGAGGATGTGCTTCTCCACCCCTGTAAGCAATGAGAAGCTGTGGGTATGTCAGAAGCGCAGGGTGTGTGCAGGGACGGAAAATGTGCTTTATTACTGATTCTTTGAACACTCCATAGTTTCCCTCCTGTGAACAGAATGTAAGAGAAAGCAAGGCAGGACGCTGGCTGCTTATGTACCAAAACAATAAATCGACCAAGCCCTGGTGTGATGTAAGCAAATGCAAATCTCCTGCAGGTTCTTCTCAAAGGGCAAGTTCTTGGTCCATTGATTCTTGTTCCCCATGGGATGAAAACTATAGGAGCAGCGGTGTGCCCTTCTCATTTGGAATCTGAACTCTTGCTCCTTCTGTAGCTTAACTGACCATATGAACCTGAGTTGTCTCGTGCTTGGCCAGGGATGATGTTTCTACCTTTCAAATTAACAATGAATCTGCCATTAACACTGAGAGCTCAATCCTACTCAACTTCCCAGTGCTGATATAGTTGCAATGAAGCCCCAAGGTAAGGGAATAAATGTTCCATTACCTTGAGGAGGCCTCTGTGACCCCCTCCCCCATTGCAGAATGCAGCACACACTCCTTTGACAAGACTATATCAGCACTGGAAAGCTGGATAGGATTGAGCCCTGAGTTACATTAATGTGTAGACCAGCAGTTCTCAAATGTTTTGGTTTCCAGAGCCCTTTCTAACAATGGTCTCAGGAACCCCAGGGCTCCCAGGAACACTCATTGAGAAATGCTGCCATAAACCACTGGCCTATCTAGTTGAATATTTACACCAATTAGAAATGGCTCTCTAGGGTTTCAGAAAGGGGTGCTTCCCACCCCTGAGATTGAACCGGAATCCTGCATGCAGAAGAGTTGCTTGTCCACTGATCTATTGCCCTCTGCTCCTTGGTCAGTGCTCTGAGGCATCAAGAGAGACAGCAGCAACTGTGACTCTAGCTCAGCTCTCTTACCCATCATCTTTTCCTGTCTGACATGGCTATCAGGACTCTAATCCTGATCTGTAGCAGATTGAGGGGAAGCAGCTCATGAACGCATTTATCCTCCCATACTTGTTTATTTAATGTATATCCCACTTTTCCTCCAAGAATGGGCACCCAGGGCATCTAACAAGGTGATAAAATAAATAACACATTGAACATAAGAACATCCCCTCTGGATCAGGTCAAAGGCCCATCTAGTCCAGCTTCCTGGATCTCACAGTGGCCCACCAAATGCCCCAGGGAGCACACCAGATAACAAGAGACCTGCAAGGCATCCTGGGAATTGTAGTTAAGAACATAAGAACAGCCCCACTGGATCAGGCCATAGGCCCATCTAGTCCAGCTTCCTGGATCTCACAGCGGCCCACCAAATGCCCCAGGGAGCACACCAGATCACAAGAGACCTGCAAGGCTTCCTGGGAATTGTAGTTAAGAACATAAGAACAGCCCCACTGGATCAGGCCATAGGCCCATCTAGTCCAGCTTCCTGTATCTCACAGTGGCCCACCAAATGCCCCAGGGAGCACACAAGACAACAGACACAACCTGCGTTCCAGTGCCCTCCCCTGCATCTGGCAATCAGAGGCAGCCTGCCTCTAAAACCAAGAGTTTGCACATGCCTACTATGACTTGTAACCCATAATGAACTTTTCCTCCAGAAAATTGTCCAATCCCCTCTTAAAGGCATCTAAGCAAGATGCCATCACTACTTCCTGTGGCAAAGAGTTCCACAGACCAATTACATGCTGGGTAAAGAAATATTTTATTCTGTCTGTCCTAACTCTCCCAACACTCAACTTTCGTGAATGTCCCCTGGTTCTGGTGTTATGTGAGAGGGAAAAGAACATCTCTTCAGCCACTCTATCCAGCCACTGCATAATTTTGTATTCTCATGATCAGTCATGTCTCCCCTCAGGCGCCTCTTTTCTAAACTGAAGAGGCCCAAACGTTGTAGCCTTTCCTCATAAGGGAGGTGCCCCAGCCCAGTAATCATTTTGGTTGCTCTCTTTTGCACCTTTTCCATTTCCACTACATCCTTTTTGAGATGTGGCAACTGGAAATGAATGCAATACTCCAGGTGTGACCTTACCATTGATTTGTACAACAGCATAACATTGATTAAAACAATTACAAACGTTTACAAAAACCATAACATGATGATGATGATGCTGTTGATGATAAATAAATCAGTGGCATGAAGACCTTCAGTTAAAAACAGCAACATAATACCATCATTAAAACATAGGCAAGTTGGAATAAAAGCAACATGAGCAGTATACAATACGAGGCAGCAATAAAGTATGGAGAAAAACGGTCTGATATAATAAAACAAACGCATTATCCCCCCCCCCCAATTAGAAATGAAAAGCCAACTGAAACAAAGTTTTTAAGCCCTGCCAAAAGCACTCTAGGGAGGGATTAACTCTCAGATCCCAAAGAAAGACTATTCCATAGCTGTGGTGTCATCACAGAAAAGGCCCTACATCTTCCACCAGGGGTACCACATGTTGCCCAGACTAAAGAACCACAGAAATCTTTATCAGTCAATGACATGAGATTGGCTTTTTGGCATCACCCGATTCCTGGAACAAAAAACAAGGGAGCATTCAAACACGCAATTGACCCTCCCTTAACCCTGCCGCCTCCATGCAAACATGGAATAATTTAACTGTGTGATTTGTTTGCTGGTATAGTTGTAATGGCCACTGCTGCATCCCGTGGGGCCAGGAGGCAGCTGGCGGTCTCCTTGGGGTAAGGGAACATCAGTTATCCCATGACTGGCCCTGGCAGTCGCTACGGGTGAATTTGGATATGTGCCAGTGAGTGAACTGGCGCAGTACCAAGTAGACCTATGTAGGGCTTTAAGGCACAGGAAAGGGGGATAGAATCCAGCAGCAACCTCTGCTGCCATCCTTGCCCCCCTCCCAGGCCTGAACTGCCCTCCTGCCAGGTTTGCCTCCTCCTCGTCTTCCCCCTGCCTTTCCTCTGTCCCAGAACGCTTCCTTGTTGTACAGTCGGGAACTAACTGCTGCTGGCAGTCATCTAACTGGTGTGGAGGCCCAGCACCTGCTGGTGCCTCAGTTGCAATGGTTGTCTTCCAGGCAGTACATGGGAGATGGCCTGGGACAGGACTGGACCCTAAGTGATTTTAACTGTGCACCTACAGAATCCAAGGAACTGAAGAGACCAGTAGATTATCGAATCCAGCTCCTCTCTCCCAGCTCGTGCCCCACAGATCAAGCCACACAATCCACTTTTCCTCTGCAATCTCATTTCTCAGTACTTGGGAGAAGTGAACCTGTTCAAAGGGATGAAGCTGCCATTTAATTTCTGGGTAGCTATTAGAAGCAGGTAATATTCGGCTGCTAAAATAATCACGAACACAGATCTGAGTTTGTTAATTATTTGGACAACATTAATGAGATTTCAACAATGCAAAAAAACCAAAAACAACCCACACTGTTGAGGAAGTTACACTCTCAGTCTAACTGATCCCCCCCAGAAATGAATAAGTAAAGCTGTTGGATTAAATGCTGTGTGCGTGAAATGATTTCATGCTACAAACGTCTTTTTCTTCCTTTTGTCTTTGAGCAATGACATCTGCGGTTGGGCACCAGTAACCCATTTTGAAAGCTTAGGTGTGGGTGATAGTAGTGATGAGGACAGCGTACAGAAAGGATCCTTCCTCCTATTATTTGTGATCTCCCTTAACAAAGCCCTTTCTGCAGCCCCCACCCTATTGGTGCCTAGTGCTGGTGGAATGAGTGTTCTGGCAGTGATAGGTGCTTTCCGGCTGTCATAAAAGGTGACACGTTGGAGCATGTGGGCTGGCTGCTGCTGGAATTAGCAAGCAGCCAGCTCCACGCAGCAGCACATGACAGACACCCACCACGTCTGGTAGGCAGAACAGGGTGGCAACAGGGATGAGGAAGAGGTTGAATTGGGACTGGGAAGGGGGTGGTTTCGGTGGCAGTGGCACATGTTGAAACCTCACCCCCTTCCCAGGCTTGATCCACCTTCATGGGTCCACGCACACTTGCGCCAGCCATATTGCTGCTGCAGGTCCATGTAGTCCCGGCAACCTGGCAGGGGCTTACCCCAAGGAGAACTTTGGAGGCCAAAACTCTCCTGCAGGATGAAGTGAGAACCACGTTGGTGCTGCTGCATCATAGTGCAGTGGGTTATACTGGATTGGCCTGCCCACCACCTTAAACCAAGGTGAGCCTTACCTTGAAGCCGTTGCTCCAGTAGCAGACCCCAGGGAGGGGCAGCATTTCTCTGACTCCATTCTCTAATGTCTCTAAACCTGGTCAGCAACTACTTTAAGGGAGGACTACTTTGAGTGGATTGGGTGGGTGGGGCACAGCTTGACTCATCAACCCCCAAGTTAACAGCCAATGCCTATTACCATAGTCACCAAACCCTCTGCCAGGCAAGTGCAGTGGGTGGGGAGGCAGAGCCTCTCTGCTGGAGTCCTTCAAAAAGCACCACTGTTGTGGGAGGCGTGCAAACACTCACTCATGGGTTGTGAGTGCTTGGGTACCTTCCATGGTCCTGAAGCTTTTCGAAGGACTCCAGTGGGGAGGTTCTGCCTCACCTGCCTCCCAACCCTCTGTACGCCCCTGCCCTCTGTACATCTTTCTTGTCTTTGGATAGGTAACTGAGGAGCCTACTGGTACACTTAATGGGCTGGGTTTGACTATGAGCTATGGAATTGCTATTCCAATAAGTTTTTAACACACTATGGGAATTGCCCAACAAGGAAGCATGAATGACTGGGGACACACAGAGGTGGTGATTGGAATGAGGACCTATTCATTTCAAATGTAGTTCCAAAACAAAGAAACATAATCAATAACAAAAAAATTGTGCAAACTAAATTCACCAGTCTTAGCCTTACTTGCCAGAGAGCAAAATGAGATATGACTGCAGAATACCTGCGTTTTAAAATTCAGAACTTCTCTACTCTAATGGAAAGAGAGATGTGAAGTCCATTTTTAACAAAGGAGTGCACAGTGAGGAGTACAGAACTATCTCCACGTCTTTGGCTTCTCTCCCTGAAGTCTGTTTCCCCAAAGGCATTTCTCTCTTCCTCGAGCTCTAATACTAGAAGCCTACTCAGCTCAGAAAGAAGAAATTGGTGATAGGGTGTGGGTGCAACAGTGCAAGGAGATAAGATACATGACAGCAGTGGTGTCGCTAAAGGGGTTTGAGCCACACAGGGTAGGCACACCAGGGGAGGGTGTGTGTGACACTACTACTGGCCAAAAAATTTTTAATCTTGGTATTTTCAAATAATGCCATCATGTTATAGATCATTTGATGTGCAGTTTCATGCAGAATGCAGTGAAACAAGCCGTTTTGAAATATGTCTATTCTATCAAAGGTTATAGCAGAAAAACCAGCTGGGGTGGCAGGCCAATGGTACCTCATCATGCCCACCATTTGGGGCATTGCCACACCCACTGCATGGGAGGAGGTCCATCATGGGGGTGACACACTGGCCTCGTGCTAGTGACACCACCGCATGAGAGTTTTGCTTTTCTCATCCTTTTTGCTGTGATAAATGAACTCCTCTGTCCCCCACTTTTTAAGTGATGGAGGCAGGTGTACGTTTTAATACAAAGACCTACACTGTCCTGTCTACTTTGCTCACAAGAATGCATGTCAGATTGAAATTTACGTGTTGCCAACCTCCCAGCAGTTTGTAATGGAAAGGGAGGAACATCCCAATAAACAAAGGATTTGCTAAATTCTTCAGAAAGTTTGGTTATACAGCTGATATATGGATTCTAAAAAGCATCCATTGGATATTATCATGGCATGAAATGCTATAGTTTTATTCCTCCACCTAGTGGTGGAAACAAGAATAAATGTAGGTAAGTTTGTTCTTTATTGTCTCCACAGGCATATCTATGCTATAAAGTTAGATTGGTTTTGTTCCAATGAGCTGTCATGGTTTTCCCCACAGAATCCTAGAAGCTGAGAATTTTCTGCTGCAGACCTGCCATTGCAGTACTAGAGTTCCCAGGAGAAAAAGATTTGCCATTACATTTATTTTAAGTCTGTAATGGGATTTTTTATTCATTTCAGTGGAAAGATCAGCACATCGTAGCTTCTTAAACCCATGGGAACTGCAACATGATTTCTCCCTGTGAGACTTCCCCATGCTTTTCCTTTGACATCCTTGCACAGAAAATGCAGTGTGTTGAAGCATCTATTACTCAGGCTGGAACACTTGTTTCATACTTGAACCTCATACTTGTTTAACAAGAACCTCATACTTGTTTAACATTAAGGCTTTGTCATACATTAGAGCATCTATCACTAAATTAGTCTATGTTCTGCCAGATACCCTATCCAAGCTCTGCCTGGAGAACCTATGTGCACTTTTAGCTAAATAACCCCCCCCCTTTAACCAACAATGGTTCTGCCTTACAGTCCTGCTGGACCCCACCACCAGGGTAGCTTGCCTGTCCAATCTCCAGTGGTCCTCTCTCCTGCCAGCAGCCCCCCACCACTTCAGCAGCCCCTTAGTCCTCAACAGGTCTTGGGCACAGCAGCCACACACCAAACTCCAGTGTCTCCAAAATCCATTCACACATCAATCCAGTCCTTTCTCAAGCTTTCCTTCTGCACCCAACTCTCACTTCATCAGATGCTTTTATACCTGAGGGCCCTATTGCCTTTAAGTGGTTGCAGCTGTGCAGCATATTCTCTGCTGAATGCCCAGGCCTTACCCTTAAAGGGGCCACTGCTGACACCACATCCTACCTCCTCGCCCAGATCTTCCACGATTCCAATACAGTCTATGATTGATAATTGCGTGAACTGACTTCATTGGAAAAAAAATTGTATATTGAGTTCTGAGTTCTGTCATGTTTGATCCATTGATGCACATGCAAATCTCACATGATTCATCAAGTGGTGCAGGCAAATGTGAGCAGACCGAGATGTCTCATAATTCAGTGTGTGCAGGCATGATGGGACTGCAAATAATCTGTGAATTGCCTCCATTGAAAAATAATTGTGTTTCATTTTACAGCTATACATTGATTTTAATCCTTTTGACTTTCATCCATTTTCAATTATAACCACATTTCAAATGTCATTCTCACGCTTTCCTCTTTTGTCCAATTTCATCAACCTTCCACAATGTTTGTTGATGTTCTTATGTTAATCTTTTTATTCTTATTCAACAAATCATTCTCACGCATTCTCTTTTGTCCATCATTCATCAATCATTCCACAATAATTGATCATTCTTATGTTATTTTTTTTTCATTGAATATACTTTAGGTTTCACCCACAGTTCATGTGTGTTATAGTACTTAGGTTCAGTGGCATAGCTAAGGGGGTGCAGGGGGTAGCAGTTGCGCCGGGCATCAAGCTTTAGGGGGGCAACAAGCTGAGCTTGTCATAAGTGACCAAAATTGTGCAAATCTTGGTATGTTTGAATAATACCATCAAGTTATATATCATTGGAAAGGTAATTTAATGCAGAATGCAATGAAACAAATGGCACTGGAATATTTGTTTTCTATCAAAAGTTGTGGCCAATTAACCAGAAAATGAAAACACAACTGACTTGTGGAACAAAAAGTGGATTTGCTTAACTCCAAACTGTCCTATGAGACTGTTTGTACTGCATGCCAATGAGATGTTATTATGATTCAGCATGGAACCAATAACTTTTTATTTATTTACTTAATTAAATTTGATTTTGTCATGGGGGGGCTACAAAATCTTCTTTGACCCCAGGTTGCAGGTAGATGCCTTAGCTATGCCACTAACTGGGGGAGGCAGCAGAGCAAGTGGGTGGTGAGCTGCTGGGGGAGGAGGTGGGTTCCTCCCAATTTTCACTTTTTAAAAAGCCTGGGTGTGATGTCTCTTCCGGTTGTGACATCACTTCCGGGGGCAACATTTTTAGTTTGGCACTGGGCTACATGATCATTAGCTGCGCCACTGCTTAGGTTTTTTGCTGGCTGTCACCAGGGCCCAGCTCTGACACCGCAGGTGCCACTGGGGGGTGAGGGAACCTTCAGGAGGGAAAAACACATCAACAGGCAGAGAAAGGGATAAGTACCTTCAGGATCCCTCCCCCAGGCCAAGGGTCACCCTGGGAGTAGGGCCAGGTAACCCTCAGCACCTGAGAAGGACCAGATGGCCTTAAGGGGTGGGGACCTGGAGTCTGGGAGCTGGGCTCATAAGGAGCCCAGCAGGGCAGGGGAGAGGAGGCTCTCTATGGGATTTCACTTACTGGCAAGGAGACCCATCCACACTGCTTCCCTCAGAGAGTTGGGACTGAGGAAGAACAGGCCTGGAAGGAGGGTGCTTGCTTGCTGAAGGGAGACTGGCTGTAGTGGAGGATACCAAAAGGGTACCCCAGGTGGGACCCCATCCCTGAGGGACCAGTGCAGCACAACTGGGTACTGGAAGCTCCCGGACCCCTGGCTTCCAACATCTGGCTCCCCTCCCCAGCTGGGAGGAACCACTCACCTCTTGGAAGGCAGTGCTGGGGCTCATGCTAAAGGAGAATTGTAGAACATGGGGAGTGACACCTTTGTAACTAGAGGAGCCTGGCTTTGTGAGAGCCAGATGAATGTTAAATGCAAATGAATAGCCTCTTCAAAAATAATCAGTGCTCAGTTGGTCCATACCCAGGAGGAGTAAGTCTGCTGCTGCTTGGGCCTGGTCCAAATCGCCTACTGAACCCCCAGGGGGAAGGGCTGGTCCTCAAATGGATGTACGCTGACCAAAACAAATTTGCCACCTAAACAAGGCTATGCTTTGCCATTTGTCCATTTTTTACCTTCACCCAAGCTCTGGTCCCTAAACAGATGAAAGTTTGAGATACTGCTGTGTTTGAAAACTCTGCCTTTGGTGGCTGGGCTACAACGTCTCTTTCGCACAGGCCATTTCTGAATTCTGCAGTCATCAATTGATGTGCCTGTGTGAAGGAGACTTGTGGCCCAATGATGCCTTTGTTTGCTTAGGAAGCCACGAGCTGGAGCAGATGCAGCTCATTTTGGAGACGATTCCTGTTTTCCGTGAAGAGGACAAGGAGGAGCTGCTCAAAGTGATGCCGACGTTTGTCAACAGCACCTGGGAGGTGAAGAAGCCATTACGGAGGCGCCTTCCCGAAGTGAACAGCAAAGGTACAGTGGGACTCACAGGCACTTGTAGTGTTACCACAGGCTGCCCTTTAGTGTTGCCAGCACTTTCAGGGTGGCTTGCAGTGGTGTCCAAAGCAATCAAAATAGCAGTAACCGCCATGAAACACTTCAAAAATATTAAAATAGCAGAGTAGTCAAAAACACCGCAGCAAAATTTAGAACCAGTTGAGCTGGCTTTTAAAAGCCTATGCAAATAAAAACATTTCCCAGAGCTGAAAGATAACATTAGGTGCCAGGTAAGCCTTCCTGGGGAGTGAATTCCACATATGACGTTCCACGGTGCAAAACGGATTCCAACAATGAGGTCCTCAATTGCCCTGACCTCTGCAGGTGAAGGTGGCTGGAGTAGGGCCCAGTCCTAAACCGGCTGTGTGCCGGTGCTGAACCCTAGTGCCAGCTCTGGGTGCAGTTAATGTGCTGCAAAGCACATTTACGGCACCTACAGAGTAGGGAGTGCCAGTTGGGTGCTGGGCCCAGTGCCAGCAGAAAGAGGATGCACCACCACCGGGGGTGAGTGCAACCGCTGAACAGCAGTGTGGCATCTGGGGTGGGGGGGGAGTGCAGAGTAAAGGAGGAAGAGGGTGGGGTGGAGGAAGGAACTGGGGTAGGAGGAGGTGGGACCAACAGGATCCTAAACTCTCTGTCAGGCTGGAAAGCCAGACATGGAGTCTCTCAAGCCTGTGCTGGCAAAATAGCCGGTGCAAATTTGAGAATTGGCATTGGGGGACTTGGGGCTTTCCCTGGGGGAAGGGAACAAGTCTTTCCCGGAGGAGACCTTTGGCTGCTTCCCAGGACCTGCTGGATACAGTGATAGCTGCTTTGGTGCCACTGCTCCAGTGGCTGCTGAGAAGTTTGGGATTGGGCTGTTGGAAGGTGACCTTAACACTTGGGCAGGTTCATTTGAGAGCAGGTGGTCCTTCAGATAATCTTTAAAGCCTTATACAGCTTGGTTTACACCAGTAATTTGGAAATAGCCAGAGGTTCAATGACTAGCATGATATTCTGTTCATCTGATTACACTCTGCCAGCTAACAGTTTTATTTTGGATGTGAAGAAACTTATGAAAGGTCTCCAAAGGCTGCCCCACATGGAGGGATCCTGAAGTGGGTATCTTTGCTAGAAAATATTTCTTCTCTAATAGGTCTGAGTAGTATCAAGAGTAGCAGGCACCAGTGAATGATTTGGGGGTGTCTGGTTTGGTGGCACTGCTAAAGTTAAGCAGTGTGAACCTGGTCATTCTTCTGAATGGGAGACAATTCAAGCCACATGTAGAAATAAAATAGGATAGAATAGAAATAGAATAGGCACCAATGTAGGAAACATTTTTAGGTAACTATTGTTTCAAGTTTGGTGGCCTTCAGCATCTTTGGGAAACACTGAGAAGAAGCCACCATGTGAAATAATTTCTCAGTTGAAAATAGGAAATATTAATTTTTCCTGTAATCTTAAAATTATTTTTGTGCCTGCATAATTAATCATGAGTCAAAAGTTCTCTAAAGAACTTTTAGCTTGACATGGGTGTTGGGGTGTGTGTGGCAAATTTGCGTGCCCTGAAACCAGAGGTATTTTTGGGGTGGAGGTCATGAAATCCAGGGAATGATTTTGGGAAACCTTCCATTGTGGTGATAGTAGTTGTGGCTCTCTTTTATGAGGAGCATTTTTACTCCACCTGTGGTGACTATGGCAGCAGAGCTCTTCTCAGAAGCCAACTACTAGCAGCTAACTAGGTGGGAGGGAATGCTGTTAGTCCAAGGGACTCAATGGAGAAAAATTGTGGTCCTGTCTGGTGGCTTCACTTTTTTTGTGACAGTGGCAAAAAAAAATTGCGCTCCCTCAGCTCTCTTTCTTTGTCTCTGTCATGACTCCTGTTCTACGTTTAAGCCATTTCTGCCCAACATTGCATATATGCAACAGGGACCAAATGTGTACACCTGTGGGTTGGGCAAAAATGGGTTTAAGCAAACCAACACCTGCCCTAACCACCATGCTTCCAAAACATTCACAGCTCTCCCATTAGGTGTCCATTAATGTTGTACTTTTGAATCAATGGCAATTAACATCCCACGGTTAAATAAAAATGGAGCTTAAAGGTTAAGTCTATATTTGATTTCACTGGTGGCTGATGTCATCAGGCATTTAGTGGTCCCCAGGAGATTTTTGCTTCTGAGAACAAGGACTGTTTTGCTGGTATTGATTGAGCTAACTTGATTATCTGCCATTCACAGCCATTGATTTTCTGGAGAAGATACTGACATTCAATCCCATGGACCGGCTGACAGCAGAGATGGGTCTGCAGCATCCTTTTATGAATCCATATTACTGTCCTGAAGATGAACCCATTTCTCAGCATCCTTTCCGCATTGAAGATGAAATTGATGATATTTTGCTGATGGAAACCAACCAAAGTCAGATGTCCAACTGGGACAGGTATAGCATCCATAGGGGCTATGCAGAGCTAGCATGTTGTATGAAAAGTTACTTAACTTGTATAACATGAGCAGGCCAAAGAAGTCAGTTTTAGGTTGTTTTTTTTTCCGGTTAGTGTTAAGTTTGCAAAGATGTAGAAATGCCTTTTTGGCCCAGAGTGACAGAATTGAGGAGACGGAACCAGGCAAGTGTAAGGGATAAGATGTCAGATCTGAACTGCAGAGACTTAGCTTCAAGTCCCTGACCAGCCACAAAGCTTCCCACATGACCCTGGAAAAGGGAGGCCACACATAAGTGGCTCCTGCGCATTGCCATCACTGCCCAGAATGTTTCTGATGGTGAGTGGGGAGGGGCTGCTTACACATCATGCTGTGGCACCTGCAGTACTTAGGGTGCCAACCCCCCTCTGGCTATGCCACCACAAAAAGGGAAAGAATATGCTTTCAGTTCAGTTAATAATAATAATAATAAATAATAATACAGGTATTTATATACCGCCTTTCTTGGTCGTCAGATTTCTCCTCAGACTTTATTCAAGGAGGTTTACTTGGGCAGGCTG
Organism: Tiliqua scincoides; assembly: GCF_035046505.1. NCBI lineage: Eukaryota > Metazoa > Chordata > Lepidosauria > Squamata > Scincidae > Tiliqua > Tiliqua scincoides. Next base: position 8,481,015 of record NC_089822.1, read on the forward strand.
TTCTAAATCCCCATAGGGATTTTTACAATCGAAGAAAGGTTCTGTCTTTCAAGAACCGCAACATTTCTGATGGATCTTTCTGATCTGGTATCACTTTCTGGCCTCCAGTTTCCTCCCACGCAAGCTGACAAGCAGCTCCTTCATCTCGCACATGGAGGGCAGACAAGACACTTCTTCGCTCACAGCAAAGAGCAGGTGGAATAACTTGGCTCAGCTTGTCAGCTAATTCTAGGTCTCACCATTCACGGTGCCGGTGGCCTCGAACTGGCGACCTACGGATGTTATCTTCAGGCGAGCGGAGGCTCTACCTTCTAGACCAGACCTCCTGCCCACATTACACATAGTCACAAATAGTTAAGCTTAGTTTCAGCAGGAGGAGGACTAAATAAATATTAGCGAATCTTACGGTTGTCGTCAATGCTGTGTTTAACCTGTTGGCATTGTGAACTAACAGGTATCAAGTAAGCATGTCCTCCGATTTGGAATGGCGACACGAGAAAGGACACGATTTAGACGAAGTCCAACGGGACCCCCGGGCGGGGTCAGAATCCATTGCTGAGGAAGCTCAAGTGGATCCACGCAAATATTCCCAGAGCAGTTCAGAGAGGTTCCTGGAGCAGTCTCATTCTTCGATGGATCGAGCGTTTGAGGGAGACTACGGGCGATCGTGTGATTACAAAGTGGGATCTCCTTCTTACTTAGACAAGCTGCTTTGGAGGGATAACAAGCTCCACCATTACTCCGAGCCCAAGCTAATCTTGGACTTGTCCCATTGGAAAAGGGCCTCTATCACACCCGCAGCAGAGCTAGCCCTGGAAGAGGAACCGTCCAACCTTTTCTTAGAGATAGCGCAGTGGGTGACAAGTACCCAGGCGGGGCTGGAATGCCCCAATCCCATTCCAGAGATAAAAGAACGGAGCCTGCCGTCTTCTCCTCTTCATCCCCACAAAGAAACCAAGGAGGCTGACAGCAAAAGTGACCCTCAGTTTGACTTGGATGTCTTCATTTCTAGGGCATTAAAACTTTGCACAAAACCTGAGGACCTACCAGATAACAAGCTGAAAGACATCAATGGTGCATGTATAGCAGAACACCCTAAGGAGATCGTACAGACTGAGGTGTATCATAAAGAGAGGTGGTAAAAATGACCTGGCTTTTTCTATTCGTGGCTAATTTTTTACAAATTTTACAAATTCTTCTGTTTACACACCTGATTTAACCAATACGAAACAAGGTACGAGAACAAATGAGACAGGTCAGCTCCTTATCAGCTCAATATTATTGAAATGCCTTTATCTCAAGTCATTTCCTCTTTGATGCCTTGGAAGTAACCTTAAAAGGGAACAAGAGGTGTGAATGAAATGTTGGGGATTTTTATGCTGCCTTAACAATCTTACCTTGTACCTTCTTGGACTTCAGTGTCCACTATAGGACAGTCTTAGACACACAGAATGCTAAACTATTAAGTTTACAGAAAGGTGTAAAAAAATCAACTTGCTTTCAGAGTCATAAGGTTTGAGCAATTCCCCTTTAGTTACTCAATCACTCCTGCTTTTAGCGTCATAATTCTCAGCATTTCTGTGGTACTTTGCTTGAGAGCCCATAGCATTTTACAGATATTATCTCAGTCAATCTTACCACCATCCCTGTATGGTAGGCCAGTATTACTATCTCCACATTACAGATTAGTGGCTGAGGCTAAGAGATCTTTACTTTGTCTCCCAGTCAATTCGTGGCTGACATGAGAGTAGAAATGGGGACTGTCAGCTCATAACTCAGGCTTGTAACTACCATACTACACTAGTTCTTGGGGTAAAGCTTTCCTGGTGGAAAGTTCATTGCAACCAGGCCAATGTACACCAAGAAGTCCTGAAGAAGGATGATACTTTTGCTTTGATTCCAGCGGATTACATGATAATACAAATAATTCTGATGGCATTTCCCGGGATTTGCCAAGACAGCTCTTTGGTCCTAATTGCTTTGCATTAAAGTGATTAAAGAAATCAAGTGAAAATTCAAGCAGGCTTTGTAAATACATACACACAATGGATCTTCTATAGGCTCTATTTTGATTCACATTTCTGCGCACCTTACAAATTAATTGGCTGAGTCTGATTTATATATTGAAAAAATGTCATATATACTTCTATTTAATCTGCCTGATCAGTTTTTTTTTTAAACGGAAGATTGAAAATGTGTAAATAAGATGTGCTTTTCTTAAAAAATTTTTAATCTCTTTGCACCATTTTGTTCATAAGCATGTTGTCATTTTTCTTCCATTTGCAATGGAAAAGCTATTCTGCTTATTTAACTTTGGAAAGCATAATGTTTTAGCTTCAACATATCCAAAATGTTTGAAATACTTCTTTTTGAGCATACTTAATTTTTAAAAAATTATGGGAGCTTCTGAGTTCCACAGAGCTCCTATGAAATGCATACCACACTTTTTACACCAACAGGTCCTAACAAATGAGGTAAACTTACTTGCTCTGTGATTGTGCTTTGTGCGACTGACACCACCGCAACAATCTTGCATCCCCAACAGCTGTTTCTGTCGTTTAGCAGCAAAAAATAATTTTGTTAAACATTACGAGGGAGAAAAAAATATAAAAAATATATGCACGTGGAGTGAAGCAAAACCATAAGCAATGTATGTTAACTGAACTAGTAACCAATGTTCCTAGCACTTTTGAGGTTAGAATTTGGCTAAAAGTCTAACTATGAGGCATGGGTTGTATATGAACGGTTGTATTTACTGGTAGCTTGGCAAAACTCATATACAGTACTGGTCTTCGCAGCTAAACTACATGCACAGAAAAGAAATATAGAGAAGTACAGCCCTTTCAGGTAAAGGAAAGCAATGAATCGCATGTCTCAATGCTCCCCCCCCTTACATTACCAGTGGCGTTGCTAGGGGGAGGGTGCGGGCTGCAACAGGTGACACACAAGGGGGGGGTGACACCACTACTGGTCAAAAAATTTTAAATCTTGGTATTTTTGAATAATACCATCATGGTATATATCATCTGATATGCATTTTCATGCAGAATGCATTGGAACCCACTGCATTGAAATATCTCTATTCTATCAAACGTTACAGCCAAAGAAAGCCAGCAGGAGGCAGGGCATTGGAGCATCACTATGCCCACTGCCCAGGGCATTGCCCCACCCAGTGCATGGGAGGAGGTCCATCATGGGGATGATGCACTGGTCTCCTGCACCAGGGGATGCAAACCCTAGTGACACCACGGTTCATTAGAATTTTAAAAAGTCGTCACTACATGTGGAAATCTGCTGTGTCAAGGAGAAGGTACCCTATAACATCCCTGACAAGTTCATGTTCACAGGCAGGGAATTTTTGACTTGATTGTTTTTTTTTTAATGTTTATAAACCGCTTTACAAAAAAAAGAATTCTCAAATAGAAGTGAGAATATGGTGCTTTGTCCCAGAAAGGCTCACAATCTAAAACAGCGATTTTTAGCTGGTGTGCTGTGGCACGTTGGTGTGCTGTGAAAGGTCCGCAGGTGAGCTGGGGGAGTTTGGAGCACAGCAGTTGAAAATCACTGAAGATCTCGTGCAGGTTCTGTTTGTAGGGCAACTAACTCTCAGTAGTAACGAATTGTGTGTCCGTCTTCCTCTTCCAGCAGAGATGGTGGAGGAAGAGGCACAGACTATTTGTTACTACAGATACGTAGTTGCCCTAGAAACAAGAGCCTCAGAACCTGGATGAGTTTCCTGGAAAACAGAGCTGACATCACAAGAGGCAAAGATCATAGACCATAGAAGTTGATGTGCCTTGAGAAGAAAAACCATTGAAATTCGCTGATCTAAAACACAAGGTACCAGGTGTCAGCCACTGGAAGGGGTGGTGAAGAGGGACAGTTGCTCTCCCCTTGCTCAATGTAAGATAGAAACCACTTTAAAAGGTGTCTCTTTGCTAGGATTGCCACCCTTCTGGATTGGCCTGCAGGAGCCCACATCAACCTCCAGTTGTCTGCTTCAGGTGTTTGAGCCATGGATGAGAGAGGCAAAATAAAAGAACCAGAGTTGTATGTATTTATATCCTTACCATGCTCTCCAAATATTTTTTATGTATTTATTAATATCTAATTTACAATGTATTTGTAGTGTGTGCATGGGCATTTTTAAGGGGCCTAGTTAGCTACTCTCTTTTTCATCCCTCTAAAGTGTATGGGCCCAATCCTATCCAATTTCCCAGCACCGGTGCAGCTGCAATGCAGCCCTGAGGTAAGGGAACATATGTTCCCATACCATGAGGAGGCCTCTGGGCCTGCCTCCCCACCATGGGATGCAATGCACTCCCCATTGGCATGGCTGAACCAGCACTGGAAAATTGGATAGGATTTGGCTCTCTGTTAATGATACAGGATCAAGATATGCCCCAACTGCAATGGATTTGTTCATGAACCTGCTTTGCCTCTCATGATTTCATCCTAAACTCACCTGGTGATTGTGGTTTTTCTAGGTCTGCACAATCTACCAGTGATTCAAAAGACTTCCTATTTAGCTTGGCTGGACAGGTTCTCTATGGGCCTGGTTCTGCTATGACAAGAGGATTGTCAAGCACCTGGAAGTGACTATACCTGATTGATATGCTGCATTTACCGTGTAGAGTCACAAATTGTTGTTTGAAAATGGATATAAAAAGCCAGGACTGAGACAGTGCACTCTAAATGTTCAGTTAACACAATTTGTTTACAGTGGAACTCAACAAAGATTGCTACCATTTACAAAGGCCTTTTCATTTTCATCTTTGAGATGGCTCTGATGTTTTCACCATAGCCATTAGAACATATGAACATAAGAACAGCCCCACTGGATCAGGCCATAGGCCCATCTAGTCCAGCTTCCTGTATCTCACAGCGGCCCACCAAATGCCCCAGGGACCACACCAGATAACAAGAGACCTCAACCTGGTGCCCTCCCTTGCATCGGGCATTCTGACATAGCCCATTTCTAAAATCAGGAGGTTGCACGTACACATCATGGCTTGTAACCCGTAATGGATTTTTGCTCCAGAAACTTGTCCAATCCCCTTTTAAAGGCATCCAGGCCAGACGCCATCACCACATCCTGTGGCAAGGAGTTCCACAGGCCGGTCAGCAACTAGTTTTGTTAGCCAGCTATTTTGGCAGAGATGGAAGTTGATGGACTATAACTGGGGGCTGGTGGGCAGGGAGTGGGAGGCAGGGCCAGGGTATGGCTGTTATGCCTGATCCTAGCCCCGTTCCTGGGCTGTGCAGAGTGGCCCTGGCTGCACTGTTCTGGTCAGATCTGCACCACCTTTCAGGTGGTGCAAATTCGAGTAGACCCATTGGGGTCGCTGCAGTGTGACATGGGGTAAGGCGAAAGATTTCCCCTTGCCTCAGGCTGCACCGCTTTTGGCCCCAAATTTGCGCTGGATGCAGCACAGGCCCACTGGCCTGCCTGTTTCCAGGGCAAGTTGGGATTGCACTCTATGACTCCTAACTCATATTCTACCACCGAAGTCACCTATTGGCAAGTTCCATGTTTATATTTTATTTATTTTGCTCTTACCACATCCTTCCTCCATACGAAGCTGCCTTATTATATTGAGTCAAACCATTGGCCCATCTAGCTTGGGGTTACCTGCCAGCAGTGATTCTCCAGGTGCTGGGAGAGATCCCAGCCTTGGGATGCCAGGGATTGAGCTCACGATGCTCTGCATGCAAAAAGCTTGTGCTTGACCACTGATCTACAGTTCCTTCCTCCCCAACAGAAAAACCTTAAGAGCATTGTTAAATAAGTGTGTCTCTGATCAGGAAAATTGACACAGGGCCCAATCCTATCCAACTTTCCCACATTGGTGCAGCTGCAATGCAGCCCCAGGGTAAGGGAGCAAATGTTCCCATACCTTGGGGAGGCCCCTGTGACTGCCTCCCCACCACAGGCTGCAGTGTACGCCCCCATTGGCACAGCTGCGCCAGCACTAGAAAATTGGATAGGATTTGGCCCACAATCTGCACCTGAATATTTGGAAGTATTTTACAGTCAAATTTGAGATGGACACACAGAAATCTGGTTTGGCTGTAATATGAATATGAATTGTATTGCCTTTTAATTAAAATATACGCACATACACACCCTCACAAGAGGCAGTCTAATTCATGATTTACCCATTTTTGCCCAGCCCACACATTGGGCTGGGACATTTGGTCCCAGTTGTGTATGTGCAACGTTGGGCAGAAATGGCTTAAATGGATCAGCACGGGGAAGGGTGGCGCTTTCGATTATGTGAAACATAAAGCTAGACTTTTCCTTGATCTCTCAGATGAATGCTGCAGCCAAACCCCCCAATATATAGCAGCCTACAACAAGAAGCATGTAATGCAATACTGAAGCATTTTTTCCTTCTAAATGTACAGTCTGAATGTCATCATAAATAGACCTTGCAATTGATTGCCATTGCTACGAATGTCAATAGTATCTTTCCTGTCGAGACTCTCATACTGATGAGAACCTCAAGGTGGAAACTTGGAAGGAATCCATTCCACCACCTACTAAGTCATACTTGAGCATTCTCATGGAACTCTCTGTTTCTGCTCTGATAGTTCAAATTTTTCAGTGTTATCAAATCACCATGAAAAAGGACAACAGAATGTTCCAACCGATCACATGATTGTTTTGAGCCAGTCACAAGCCAGGATTTTGTTATGTATATTATGTAAACAAGAATAAAGAAAATGGAAAAGATCCAGGTCTCTCTGGCTTTGTTGCTCTCCCCTGATTCAACATACAACAGCTTCTGTTTGCGGATCTGTGTCTTTGTGTCCAGCCTTGGCCAGGCTCCAAAGCAGGCTTGCAGATGGGCGTTCTGATTCCTGAACAGATTAGGTTCAGAGAGGCCAGAGGCAGCAGAAGTCAAGGCAGGCTAATTGAGTTGGACATCTCTATGAAGCTAGCTAGATCAGGCAGGTGAGAATGAAAAAAGCCAGAGGAACAAAACATGGTTGAGGACGTGCTGGTGGACAGGATGAGATGTTGCTACTCAGGACGAGTTACACTGAGGAACCAAGCCTGGCGCAACTATTACCCACTGGGCTTCTGGACTGAAGAATTGCAGTACTGGCTCTAGCCATTACAAGGGTGGCGCTACAGAGCAAATGCAGAGCAGGCTTCTTTAAGTGGCATAGCTAAGGCATCTAGCACTTGGGTGCACAAAACTTTTTAACACCCCCATGACACCCCCTCAAAATTTTTAACACCCCCATATGATATTTGAAAGTCCTCTGAGAGGCACTTCCGGTACTCCAAAAGGCACTTCCAGTTTTCTCTGAAAACTAGAAGTGCCTTTTGGAGGCTTCTAAGACACTCCCTCAAGGCATGGTACCTGGGGCAATGTCCCCCCTTGCCTCCCTTAGCTACACCACTGCTGAGAGCAGCCCTATTGAGTCAGGAAGTAGTGTACCTGAACCCTGCTGACAAGAGTCCTTAGTTCAAGAACCTGGTGTCTTTTGTATAAACCAGTTGTTTCAAACTGGTTTCTGGGGAAACCTGGAGTTCTTTGGAAGCTTCTTGGGTTCCTCAATGAGATGCTCCAGAAAGACAGACTTGCATCCCTGATAGGCCCCTGGTCTTCCCCTGCACCATGTGTCTGTAAAGGTATTGCATGTGCGTCCCAGGGTGCAATTTAAATGCACTTGATATCGGCATCCCTCTACGCTGGAACATGCTATGGGAAGAGAGATGGGAGGTACCAGCTGTCTCAGCACATGTGACATTGGCTCACAGTCTAACAAGTAGGCAAATAGCTCTTGCCTTAAGCAGATAGGCAGCGTTCTTTTAAATACAGGAATTTCTAAAAAGATAAATGTGCAAAGTAACAAACAGTCTACTTATGCAGAACAAAGGAGCAGAATTTCCACTGTCACTTGCTAGAGGGATGGGGAGTTGACTCTGTTCTTCAAAGTAAGCACAATTCCTTCACACCACTTTACACATTGTAAGATATACCTGAGCTTGGGTTTCATTCTTCCTCATTGGCTAGCCTTGGGGCAAGAAAACTAGCCCAATGTCAGAATGAAGCTATGGTCAGATGGCAGGACTCAGTCAATGGCAGGTATGAACAGAATATAGATTGGTGCTGGGGTGGGGGTGGTCCTTGCTCATTGTTCTAAAGGGCATTGATGCTAAACAGGACAGCGTTTCCCCAAATAATTTCCGGGGACCATCTGATGGGATTGCCTGGCCCTCTAGTGTGGGTAGGGAGATGTGACAGGTAAAGGTTCATAATGAAGGAGCTGAAGCCTATGAACCTGAGCCAGGCTGGTTCCATTCTAAACACTGACTGCAACTTTAATAGAAGGCAAAAGCTTCCTGTTCATTCCATCATGGAAGACAGATGAAAATACATACAGGGATACACACCATCCCCATGTTTCCAAGGGGATTTTTGTGTATTCCATTTTCGTGTATGTTTCAATCTGATGCTTGCAAAAGCTCAACACCTTCAGTAGTCGTCAATGTGAATAGGGTCAGTTTCTCACTGGGGATTCTGAGACTCATATCCCCAATCCCCAGAAGGAAAGAATGATCTCTTCTAGAGACCTAGGAGCATCCACTGCTTCCCCCTTCCCAAGCCTCAAAGGTAATTACCAGGGACATTTCTGGAGACACTCTATTAAGGCCAGTGCCTCTCTTTTTCTCCCTACCCTTCCTAGAAGAAGAGGAAGACAAGGACGAGGAAGGTGTACAATGGGAGGAGGAAGGAGGTGAGGAGTGGTGGAAAGAGGAAGCTGGAGGAAGGAGTGGGGGGGGGGACACTATATGCACATGCTAGTGCAGTCAGGAAAAAATCCCTGTTGTGAACATTCCTAAATGGAGGAGTACATCCCCTGCCACATCAGCAGATACATCCAGCATGTTCACTGCAGCACTTAGCACACATGTGCTTCTGGATGTGCACATGATTTTTTTTCCAGTAGGTGAAACTTCTGCAACAAAGTCCATTTGTTCCTGATCACAGGCTTCGGATTCCTTTTGTGTTGAATTTTAAAACAAAGTGATTCAAAACAACCAGGAGGCAGATGTTTCCATGCAATAGAGTATATTTTATTGAAAAGAAAGTGCGGCGTGAACAGACTGAGAACACTTGCTGTTTCAGAAAACACGTCTGCAGAGAAATGAATAGCCTTAGGCATTTACTAGGAAAGATTTGAAGGGCGTCAAATGCTGGGAGGAAGAGTAGAGTCAGGGGACCTGGTCTTCACTTGTACTCCAGATCCTCAACCCTATGGCTATTTTTAAGAGCGGAAGTCTACGTAGAAGATATCTTTCACAGGATGCTCTTCAAAGAGAAGTGAAAAAAGGCTATGGCACAATTGGTTGTTAATTAGTTCCTGGGACAAAAATGCACACAGCAGTGGCATAGCTAGAGAGGGTGCAAAGCCCCAAGTTTCTCAGGGTGCCTCACTGCAATGTGCAAAAGGCCCCTCCCCATTGAAACCATTCTGGGCACTGGGAGGAAAATGGAGGTGTTTGCCCCCCTCTAGCTACGCCACTGCACTGAGAGGAACTTAGTCATGGTGTACAGTGAGTTGTCCAAATCTACTGATATTAGCATAGAAGTGATGTCATTGCTATTCTAACAGCCCAGTCCTATTGTTTTCCCCACCACAGCATGTAGCTGTGCTGAGTGCATTGTATGCTATGGCGGGGGACCAATGAGGAGGCTTGGGAGAGGTAAGGGAAAATATTTTCCCTTACTCACCCCCTATAAGCCTCCTGCTCACCACCTGGTCTCCTCAGACCTGTGCTAGCTCTTTAGCTGGCGAAAATCTGAGGAGAGAAATGAGGTGTGTTGGGAGTTGAGGAAGGGGATGGCAACTGGAGGAAGTTCTCGAGCTTGGTGCCACCCCTCCTGCCTCCAACACACCCCTGGCTCTCCAGCCCTTATGCACCATTACACACTCACTCCCCCACTCCATTACGTCCATCCTGCCGACTCACCTGCATTGGTGGGCCTCCCTCTTCTAACCATTGCACAAAGGGCCTCAGCGGCCCCTCTAGTGGTGGTCCTGAAGTGCATGGCTATGCATGATTCCAGATCGCCTTCTGTGACTTCTGGGAAACACGTTCCATTGCTGGAACACTAGTTCCAGCAGCGGCCCATACGACTGGGCCATAAGTGCTACTCTACTTATACTTACAGAATGCCAACTGTGTGTTTGGTGCTTTACAAAGAATTAGAAGGCAGTTCCCTGTCCCAAAAAGACCCACAGTCTAAAATAAGACTCAAAACAAGAAATCTTGTGCTGGCACTGGTGCCAGCATCAGGCGGGTAGGGTGGGACAAAGCCTTCACTAGAACTTCCACAGAACCCCTTGTCCACCTTCCAGTGGTATATTGGGCACATCACTACAACTGGTACTAAAGATTCAGGTGGCCCTCTGATGGGCCCTCAAGGTGGGCCCTCAGATGGGCATCAGCATTCAGTTAGCGCCTGACATGCCCAACGCCCAGTGCCTCTCCTGGAGACAACAGAAGAAGGGGAATCTGTGAAGGAAAACGGGGAAAGAATATGCGATTATTCATGTACACGTACTTAGACTTGGTTACAGGATCAGGTTACAGACTTGGTTACAGGATCCCTACAAGCTGTAGGGAGTTAAGCCACCCCTGGAGGTGACAGAAAATGGGGGTGGGGGTGGAGGCAAAGGAAAATAGGGGTAGAATATGTGATCGTTTCTGTACACATTCTGACGGCCCAATCCTATTGACTTCCACCATCACAAAAAGGCTGCTGATGGAATGGGCAGTACTCAGTCAGCAGCCATTTTAAGAGTGCTGCCTCACCAGCTGGAGCAAGTAAGGCAATGGCGGGGACAGGGGGGTGAATGGGGCAAAATGGGGCAGGGAGGGTAGTGAGGGGACAGGGGGCTGTGAGAGAGGGTAGATCCAGCACTGAAGGCATGCACTAAATCCTATACCCTCCATGGGAACGCCCCCTTTCTCTCCTTGGACTTATACTAGCAAAATCTCTAGTGTAGGTCCCAGAGTCCCATTGCTGGTTGGGAGGCTAATGCAGAAGGATTTAAATCCCCCTTCCCTGCCGATGCCTTCTGATCTGCTCCCCCCCCCCACCCACTGGATACAGCATGCCCGTTTTTGGTACAGCTGCACCAGTGGGGGGGGGGCTGTAGGATTGGGCTCAGGTCTGGTTATCTTTTTACAGTATCATATGAGCAGTATGGAGTTAGGCCAATGCTAAAAGGTGACGTCTAAGGAGGGATTTCAAGAGAGGAGAGGAGTAAGGAAGGGGGATGTAAATATAATTATTCTGAAAAGTGGTTTTGGAAAAATATAGTTCTGGTCACAGAGTGATCATGAAGTCAGTAAAGGAAAATGTTAAATAATGTCATGTAAAAACATTAATACTGGGATCAAATTGACATGTGTCAATGCGTCAAATTGACATGCGCACCTTTCTGGGCACGCATGAAACTTAGAGATCTCATTTAGAACAGAAAATATTCAGCACACTGGATATCTAATATGCATAAGATTAGTGGGGAATCCATAATTTTTCAATAACAGATTGATCACAGTAGAGGAAGCCATTCCTTGATGGTTTAGCATGGAAAATAACAAGGGCTGCAAGATGGAACACCATAGCATGGGATGGTGTGTCCGCATGGGATGGTGTAGGATGGACCACTGGGACAGTAGCCACTGCTAATTGGAAGACTGGGCCCACACGGGATGGAGCAGGATGGGATGCAGGAAGACAGACCGCCCTGAATTGGATAGGTGGGTCCACATGGACTGGTGCAGGATGGGATGCAGGAAGACAGACCGCCCTTAATTGGATAGGTGGGTCCACATGGACTGGTGTACGATGGGATGCAGGAAGACAGACCGCCCTTAACTGGATAGGTGGGTCCACATGGACTGGTGTACGACGGGATGCAGGAAGACAGAGCGCCCTTAACTGGATAGGTGGGTCCACATGGACTGGTGTACGACGGGATGCAGGAAGACAGAGCGCCCTTAACTGGATAGGTGGGTCCACATGGACTGGTGTACGATGGGATGCAGGAAGACAGACCACCCTTAACTGGATAGGTGGGTCCACATGGACTGGTGTACGACGGGATGCAGGAAGACAGAGCGCCCTTAACTGGATAGGTGGGTCCACATGGACTGGTGTACGATGGGATGCAGGAAGACAGACCGCCCTTAACTGGATAGGTGGGTCCACATGGACTGGTGTATGACGGGATGCAGGAAGACAGAGCGCCCTTAACTGGATAGGTGGTTCCACATGGACTGGTGCAGGATGGGATGCAGGAGGACAGACCACCCTTAATTGGGTAGATGGGTCCACATGGACTGGTGTACGATGGGATGCAGGAGGACAGACCACCCTTAATTGGGTAGATGGGTCCACATGGACTGGTGTACGATGGGATGCAGGAGGACAGACCACCCTTAATTGGATAGATGGGTCCACATGGACTGGTGTACGATGGGATGCAGGAAGACAGACCACCCTTAATTGGATAGGTGGGTCCGCATGGGATGGTGCATGATGGGATGCAGGAAGACTGGCTGCTGCTAAATGGACTGATGTGTCCACAAGGGATGGAGCACCATGGGTCGCACGAAGACTGACCCTTGCCAATTAACTGGATGGGTATCCATTGGTTAATGCACGATGGCTCACTATAAGAAGGCACCATGATGGAGATGGAGGAGGTCAGTCTAAAACAAGACATGGGAAGAGTGAATAAACTTGTACATGTGAAATGAAATCTAAAAATAAGCACCTATTAAAGACAGTCACACAGACAACCTCTTCCCACAGAAGTCAAATACTGGAACTAATTCTAAGTCTCCTGCCCTTAACAATCAAGTGTTGATTTCCTTGCAAAGTAGTGGTTAGTTTCATGCAATCATGAAATCCATGCGCAATTCAGTGAGAACACACTCCTTAAACCCAGAAGCATCCCAAGGGTGCATTGCACCTGATGCGGAGCTCACTTTGTGGAGCTCAGTGTCCCAGAAGGGGGGTGATGCAATGACATAATTGTGTTGCGCCTGACCTTCTGCCCTATTGCACTGCTTTTAATGTGATAGGCTTGCCTCCAGACCGCCTCTGTTTGGCCCTCTCCAGGTGCAATTGCTTTGTGTTCTTGCTGTCGAGCAACAAAAACAGGCATGTTGCCAAGGGCATGAGGCAGCTGGGCCCAGAGAGGGCCAAAGAACACCAAACGGAGGCTCAAGTGGTGTGGTGTTACCCCCCCCCCCCACTGAGGCTCACAGCTGGTGCATCCTGCACCAACCACACCTTTGTGGTGACACCACTGCTTGAGCCTATGACACAGGACAAAACATGCTTGAGTGATCACTCATAGAGAACTGGTACATAAGAATTGCCTTGCTGGTTCAGAACAAGGTCCATTTGGTCCAGCACTCTTTCTCCCACAGTGGTCAGCCACATGCCTGGGGAAGCTCACAGAAAGGCTCTGGTGGTGACAACCATCCCCTAGTAGGCCCTGAACCCCATGGAACAGCTCTGCTGGACAGCTCTCTGCAGATGTGATGGTGGCAGAGAAAAAAATAAAACCTTCTTTGCTGCCATCACCTCCATAGAGTCTCTGATATGAGCTCTTACTCACATTTGGTCAGACTCATGGCTTTCCTCACCTCTCTCTCTAGATATCTGCCCCATCATTTCACTGCATGCTATTTCTCAATACACCAAGGATCTACCCTCGCTCCAGCATGGCAGAGCTCACTTAGGAGCAATCTGATCAGCTGCCCTAGCCATTTCCCAATGTGAGAGGTCAAACAGGGCTGCTGAAGAGTCACCTGTCCACAGGAATATCACTCAGAGCCCTCAGGAATCCATCTGGAACCATCAGCCTCCATGGGAAGACCATACAACTTGGTTCTCTGCCTCTGCAGAGCTGAAGAGCCGCAATAAACCTAAATCCCACCAATAAGTGTGATTTATTTATTTATTCTGGGCAGAGGGAGCAAAATGGAGGTATTTGCCAGAATGGCTCAGAAGGTGAGGCTCCCTACAAAACTTTGTACCCCTGTAGCTACACCACTGTAGGTACCCCACTGACTAGATGCAACTAATACTGAGTTAAATTCAACTTACCGAGACAGCTGAAGGAGGCAGAACAAGCTTCTGGTAGAGTCCGGCAATGTGAGAGCCTTTATACAGATCCTCAAAGAGCCTGAAGGTTGTAAGCCATTTCTGACCTGTGGAATCTAGCAATTTACTGTATGCATCATATACTCCACCACAAGCTCGGTATGTTTCATGATAATCCTATCTCTGATCCCTTGTATTTGAAAGCACACATCACACCCTGCTTTCCCCTTTCATTTTAGATGATTACATGCCTCGGTAGGACGTTCCATGTCATTTCATTGAAACTAGAACATTAATTTAAAGGTGGATCACGTTGGCTATATTCTTCAGGACATTTGGTTCATTTGGGCACCATCTTCACAGTCTTTCTGTCAGACAGATTATAGGTGCACTTTGGTGAGTCTTCCATACAATGACACCAAGCTACAGGTACATGAAGTACAGGATACAGGTACATGAGTATACAGTCACCTCCACATGGATGGTTTTGGACTTTTGACTGTTGGAAATGTCACACATTCCCTAAAGACTGGCACCAAGAAAGGAAGGAAGACAATAAGAGGCTCCGTGCTCAAAATGCTGAACACGAAAGAGTTATTGAAGGCAGTGGCGTAGCTAGAAGGGGTGCAAAGCATTAAATTTTGCAGGCGCCTGGATGCGCCATGCAAGTGGCCCCTCTTCCCTTCAGAGCCATTCTGGGCAGGGGGAGCAAAATGGAGGCATTCGCTTCCGCTGCCCGGAATGGCTCCAAAGGGGAGGGGCCAGATGCTACACCTGTTGGAGCAGGTAAGTTCCCGTCAGGCAGTACAGGCATGGGGGGGAGGGCAGAGCAAGCTGGGGAGGGGGTGTCATGAGCTGGGTAAGGACAGAGAAAGGGTGGTTCAGACCCAGGAGGGGGCAGGATCAGTGGCGCTGGCCGTATCCCATTCCTTCTCCTTGAAAGCCTGACGTGGGGCTTCTTGGACCACTTCTTGCACCAGCAATTTAGCTGCCACAGAACCAAGTAGCCCCATTTTGGGGGTTGTTGGGGCTTGACATGCAATAAGGGAACAAATAAGGGACATGCAATAAGGGAACAAATGTTCCCTTACCCCGAGGAGACTCAAGCCTGCTGTACCATTGCTGGTTAGGACTGGGCTATTAGCATGCATGCAAAGTAGGTTTTCTCCCAGGAACGAAGGAGGCTTCTGAGCAAGGCTAGGATTCAAACAAGGAAAACAGGAAAGGGGGAAATTAGGGTAGTTGTTTGTGTCATGGGGAGGTTCATGCCAGGGGAGACATCTCAGGCCGGGCTGTTAATTTTCCAGAAGGGACATAGTGCAGGGCTAAAAAGGCGTGTTGGGGCAACCTATCCAATACTTTTGCTTCAGCTGGGGTGCCATCTTTCCCCAGTTGGGCACTCCTGATCAGTGCCCTTGAGATTGCAATGTGTAGGATGCCACACTTTGGGCAAACCCAAGACAAATCTTCCAGTCCCGTTGGACTGAACAAGGCAACTGGGTCACAGAGAAAAAGCTGGAGTTCTCTTCAGAGCCCCATTCTCTCTCAGTAGAAGATAGGAATGAAGACATGGAGCACTGCCACTGAAAGCCACTTATTGGAGATTACACCCTCATGTGATCTAGAAAGATGGCAGAGCCAATGGCCGTAGGAAGCTTGGTAAGAGGTTGAGAGTAAGTTTCAGGAGGCTGAAGTAGTTCTCATTTCTCAGAGGCAGAGTGGTTCCTTCTAAGGGATGGGGAAATTTTACTGAGAAGGGGACATTGACTCCAGAGAGGACCAAATGAAAGACTTACGTCATCCTTTTTGGTGTTGCTGTTGCTCTTTGGATGTAAATTATGTTTAACGGTTGATTTTTATTGTTTGCTTTAACATTTTAAAATTGTATGGATTTTTAGGGCAGAGCAGGATTGTTTTAACTGTGTTTTCACTTTTTTGTGCCTGCCCCTTTGTAGGGTAAAATTAGCCATTAGCTATTTGATTTTCTCTGTAAACCACTTTGTGAACGTTTCGTTGAAAAGAGGTCTATAAATACTGTTAATAATGATAATACGTAATAGTAATAATAAAAATGCCATCAATAAAATAAATAAATAAATAAATAAATAAATAAATAAAATAAGTGGACCAAGGTGATTCTTCAAATTCAAAGAAAGAGTGGTTCCATCTTCTAACCATACAGGCTTTTGTTCAAACAAGAAAGGTAAATCATAATGCATAGTCAGTATGAGGTGTCACAGGGGAACCACAACCTGGAAAGTCTTCCTAAACTCATCAAAACTATTTAAAAGGCAACACTAGCTCATGTCCAAATCCGGCCTCTGCTATCACCAGCATTTCCAGTACACAGAAGGATGTCCATCCTCTTGAAAGGTGCTTGTTGTCCATAGCAGTTGTTGGATATACCTTGCAGATGCCCGATCTTGTCTGATCTTGGAAGCTAAGCAGGTTCAGGCCTGGTTAGTACTTGGATGGGAGACCGCGGAATACCGGGTGCTGTAGGCTTATACCATAGTCTTTCGAGACTGAAGGTTGCCCACCAGTCACCCAAAATGCTGTGGGCATGCCGCCTTTGACACGTGCGCCATAGGTTCGCTCTCACTCCCTTAGGGCCCAATCCTATCTAACTTTCCAACAATGATGCGGCCATGCTAACGGGGTATGTGCTGCACCCTGCGGTGAGGGGGCAGTTGCAGAGGCCTCTTCAAGTGAAGGGAATGCTTGCTCCCTTACCTTGGGCTGCATTGCAGCCGCATCAGGGCCGGAAAGTGGGATAGAATTGGGCCTTTAGACATTCCTCCTGAACAGGAACTTCCTCAAGTACTAAATACTGACTATGCATTTAGGAAGTCTTATTTTAGGAAAATATTGCTAGCAATTCCACATGTCACTTGGGAAGATGGGAAGAGCAGGCTACTGAAGAACCTCTATTAAGGTGTTGTGTGGCCGCACCTTCAGTATCAGTGCCATTGGATAGAATTAATTGAGATAATTTGTTGTTTTGGGGTAAAGCCTTGAACCTAAGGCTATCCATGTCCTTGTGGAAGCACACCTGTTGTCTGCCACATCTTAGCTGCTCCTTTGATGACTGGTATGGCAGTAAAACTTTCATCTGAAGAGCACATCAGCAGAAGTTGAGCCCTTTCCCACCCACCTCCTTAAATTGCACACAGCCTATTAATAATATTCAAGACAGAAGCAGTTGCTGGCACTTAACAGGTGAGTTGATCAAGCAGTTTTTGACTTAATCCTGAGGCTTAGAACACCCATCAAAAGCGTGGCTTACAAAGAAGGAAGGCAAAGTGCTAAAGCAGGGCCGTCCATGCTCCAGGACCTGCTGCGATCTCACATCAACCTGCATAACACAGACCACTGTGTGTCAGGATCTGGGCCTGGTCCATCAAGGGGGCCTGATCCAGCACGTTTCCTGTTACATTCTCATATGACACCTGATTGAATCTGAAGGGCTCCACTAAAGCAAAACATCTGTAGGGATTCTGGGAGAAATTAAAACACATTTTACTAAAACGAATTCTATTAGGGCGCAATCCTACAGTGGGCTGGGCAGACACAAGTACCTTGTGCCGGCCCAGGAGTGTCACAAAAGTGCTGTAAAGTGCTTTTGCGCCACTCGTTGGGGAGATAGGCCAGCACAGGGATGTGCACCAGCTTCCCCACACCGCCACAGGCCCTGTTGTGAGTTGTGTCAGCTGATGCAGGGTTCAGGGGGGACATGTGGAGGTTAGGGAGGAGGTAGGAGGGAGGCGTTTCGGGGGGGGGAGGGTGTGAAGGAGCATGGGCAGGTGGACAGGGAGGCAGGGCCAGGACCCAGCAGTTATGCCGGATCCTGACCCCGTTCCTGGGGGGGCCCAGGACAGTCCTGGGCTGTTTGGATTTGCGCCATCTTGGATTTGTAGGCCACCTGGCCTGCAGTCAGCCCCAAACATGTGCTGGATACAGCACAGGCCCACTGGCCTGCCTGTTTCCAGCACAAGTTAAGATTGCGCTCTTAGTGACATTTCTTAAGATGTCAGGGGAGCTTGCATGTCTCCAGAATTAAATGGTGATGTGCTGGAAGTGTAGGCATGCATAAGGCTGCAATCCTGACCACACTTTCCTGAGAGTAAGCCCCATTGAACAAAGTAGGACTTACTCCTGAGTAGAGGCAGTTAGGATTGTGCCCTAATTTTAATATGAAATTAAGTCATTGCAGAACTCAATAACTGGATAATATCACAATACTGGAAAAACCATGGAGCCGGAATGAACCAAGCAACTGTCCCATTGCTGCACGAGAAATCTCCATTGCCTTGGAGAAACATTTCTGTTGGGTCGTGCACAACTAGTTCTGCCTTTATGCAAGAGCCATCACTTGCGAATCAAAACAATCATGGTAGCAATTTGGGTGTTACGGAGGATCCAATCCTATCCAACGTTCCAGATGCAGCAGCAATGTAACCCCGAGATAAGGGAACAAATGTCTTATTACCTTGAGGAGGCCTCCAGGACTGCATCTCCACTGCAGGTTGCAGCGTGTGCCTTGTTGAAATGTCTGCATTGGTGTTGGAAAGTTGGATAGAATTGGAAGGGGGGGGCTTTGTATATGGGTGCAGATTTAGATTATTAAGATATAAAGCTGTAAGTAACTGGAACATTCGGCTTTGCCCGTGCTACATTATCAGAGGTATTTTTTGTATTTTTTAAAGTTTTAAAAAAATGCTTCTTTAAATTTGTCTGGGTTTTTCCCTTTTTTCCCCTTTTACTGTGTTTTTTCTCATTCCTTTTTCCATTATTATTATAAATAAATGAAATTTAGACAAAAGTTGGATAGGATAGTGCCTTAAATCCCCTCTGAAATTCTAATTTTTCATTGTAATGTGGAAATTGGCATCTCGGAACTCAAAGAAGGTCCACTGAGGCAAAATTGGTTGACTCTGCACCTCCTGTTTGACAGATTTGGACACCTGGCATTGTCCCCACTCCCAGACTGTGGAACCTTCTCACAGGAGAAATATGGAAAGTTTCCTCGGTATTATCAGTGTATAGTTGGTCTGTCCAACAGTCTGGTCCAACAAGAAGCTGACGGAACATACCAAGATCCAGGTCTACAGAGCTTGCATCGTGAGTACACTTCTGTACTGCAGCGAGTCATGGACTCTTCGCTCACAACAGGAGAGGAAACTGAACGCTTTCCACATGCGCTGCCTCCGAAGCATCCTCGGCATCACCTGGCAGGACAAAGTTCCAAACAACACAGTCCTGGAACGAGCTGGAATTCCTAGCACATATGCACTGCTGAAACAGAGATGCCTGCGTTGGCTGGGTCATGTCGTGAGAATGGATGATGGGCGGATCCCAAAGGATCTCCTCTATGGAGAACTTGTGCAAGGAAAGCGCCCTACACGTAGACCACAGCTACGATACATCTGCAAGAGGGATCTGAAGGCCTTAGGACCTCAACAGGTGGGAAGCCCTGGCCTCTGAGCGGCCCGCTTGGAGGCAGGCTGTGCAGCATGGCCTTTCCCAGTTTGAAGAGACACTTGGCCAACAGTCTGAGGCAAAGAGGCAAAGAAGGAAGGCCAATAGCCAGGGAGACAGACCAGGGACAGACTGCACTTGCTCCCAGTGGGGAAAGGGATTGTCACTCCCGAATCGGCCTTTTCAGCCACACTAGATGCTGTTCCAGAACCACCATTCAGAGCGCAATACCATAGTCTTTCGAGACTGAAGGTTGCCAACTGAATGACTGAGTGGGTTTGTGGAACTCCTTGCCACAGAATGTGGTGATGGCATCTTGCCTAGATGGCTTTAAAAGGGAATTGGACAAATTTCTGGAGGAAAAATCCATCACGGGTTACAAGCCTTGCAACCTCCTGATTTTATAAATGGGCTATGTCAGATGCAAGGGCGGGCAGCACGATGCAGGTCTCTTGTTGTCTTGTGTGCTCCCTGGGGTATTTTGGTGGGCCACTACAGGAAGCTGGACTAGATGGGATTATGGCCTGATCCAGCGGGGTTGTTCTTACATTCTTATGTGCTTCTGCATGAAAAACCCTTTTGTTTCAGTAAACTTCCTAGGAACGCTGCAATTTTTTTCTAAGATTTTTGTTTGGTTTTGTTTTAATGTGCGCTAATGTTGTGGTTTGTGGTTATTGATTGTGTGCTCCTTTTAGCTATGGAGAAAGTGGCCTAGCATTTTTATTTTTTTATTTTTAAAGAACGTAAACTCAAACCCTGTGGTTCATTTCTGCTCTGGGAAAAATCTTGAATTAACTGAACTACCGGCCACCAGGAGGCATCCTGCAAGGGAAGGCTGGTATCCAACAGATTTCAAGGAAACCTCTGGCCAGCACTTCAAATATTCTAAAATCAAAGGCCAAGTTCAAGGTGTAGAGTGCAAAGCCTATTTCAAGGGAATGACAGCAAAGAGATAATCACAGTGTTGAAGATGGATGACAAAGCAGTTTGGACCATAATGTGTGCAAAGCATTTCACCCTGCAGCACCAGCTGGGATGATCCACACCCTTTTGCCTGTCATTTAAAATAAATCCATTTAACACAGGATCTTCCCCACAACCTCACTCCATTTCTGTTCCTCCTCGGAGAACTAATTGATAAGTCACATGGAGCTCTGCTTTCCTCCTTATTCAAATTACTCAAATTAGGATACAAAATTCTTATTTCCTATACAGTAGTAGCTGTTACTGGAAGAAGGTCCAGGCAGGGTGTGTGTGTGTGTGTGTGTGTGTGTATTGCCAAGATCATAAATGTAGATATTAGGCTATGAAGCTGTTATATTTTATTTTGTTTTTTAGTTAGTAGGTAAATACATTTACTAAAAATCACCTTGGATCCTGGGATTTTGTCTGAGGGCATACGATATAATAGACTGTCTGGCTGAACAAAAGTCAGTCTAGGCATAATTGGGCCAGGTTGTTAGAGATCCTGGGGTGAAGCCTTCATTGTACCCCTGTTTGAGTTTCCACCTCACTTCCCTTCCCTTGATAGGGCACTGGGTTCTACTATCACTAGTACTGGCTGTTCATGGGATAGCCCAGCAAATGCCAAAGGGAGGATAACCAGCGTCATGGGAGAGTCATCTGAGCTCTTGACTGTCCCACTATGGGATATCAGGTGGGCTTCACAATCCAATAAGCTGCTCAACACCAGTTGGGGAAGAAGACAAAGGGCAAACATGAAACAACAGCAGTAACAGGGCAGTAATAGCTGCTACTTTGAACTGATTTGGCAGTTTATGCAGGATACTGTACGCCTTACAGGAGCCTCCTGGATATAGGAAGGTTCAAAGATTTAAAAATAGGCAAAAAAAAGGGGGGGGAATCAGGGTTCTCACTGTGGAGTCTGTGGAACTCCTTGCCACGTGATATGGTGATGGCATCTGGCCTGGATGCCTTTAAAAGGGAATGGACAAATTTCTGGAGGAAAAATCCATCACAGGTTACAAACCATGATGAGTAAGTGCAACCTCCTGATTTTAGAAGTAGGCTACCTCAGAATGCCAGGTGCAAGGGACGGCACCAGAATGCAGGTCTCTTGTCACGTGTGCTCCTTGAGGCATGAACTTTACTGATGCCATCGACTGAGGCATCAACCTGAGACACTCAACTTTAGTGGCTAAAACTAGAACCACTAAGGTTGAGTGTTGGGAGAGTTAGAACAGACAGAATAAAATATTTCTTTACCCCGTGTGTAATTAGTCTGTGGAACCCTTTGCCACAGGAAGTAGTGACAGCATCTTGCCTAGATGCCTTTAAGAGGGGATTGGACAAATTTCTGGAGAAAAAGTTCATCATGGGTTACAAGTCATAGTAGGTATGTGCAAGCTCTTGGTTGTAGTGGCAGGCTGCCTCTGATTGCCAGATGCAGGGGAAGGCACCAGGACACAGGTTGTGTCTGTTGTCTTGTGTGCTCCCTGAAGCATTTGGTGGTCCACTATGAGATACAGAAAGCTGGACTAGAAGGGCCTTTGGCCTGATCCAGTGGGGTTCTTCTTCTGTTCTTATCTGTTGGGCCACTGTGAGATACAGGAAGCTGGACTAGATGGGCCTTTGACCTGATTCAGTGAGGCTCTTCTTATATTCTTATGTAAAAGAATGGTTGGTTGGCAACCTTCAGTCTCAAAAGACTATGGTATAAGCCTACAGCAGCCGGTATTCCCAGGCGGTCTCCCATCCAAGTACTCACCAGGCCTGACCCTGCTTAGCTTCTGAGATCAGACGAGATCAGGCATGTGCAGGATACCCTTCTCATCTACCCTTCTATGGGCAGAGGCCCATATTGGCCTCTGCCTTTCCATTGGACCATTTCAGCGACGTGGAGAGGGGGGATTTGCTGCATGGGTAACAGCCTATCCTCCATACCTACTTTACCCAGGCTTCACGCACTGGAGAGGACACTGTTCCAGAACCACCATTCAGAGCGTGACACCATAGTCTTCCCAGACTGAAGGATGCCAACATGTAAAAGAATCTGTTTCTGAGAGTTATCCTCCAGAACAGGATGGCATGTGGTATGGTGGCCTGAGCAGAAAGGGAGGGGAGAACTGAGGACATTTCTCCTCTTGCACTACTATTGGAAAGTGCCTTCCCCTCACTTAACACCACCTTACGACCCAAGCCTTAGTGCTGCTTCCAAACTGGTCTCCTTACTCGGGTATATTATGAGAACCAGTTTCTGCTACCACCTCCATACATTATAGCTTTGCAACCTTACTCAGCCATCATGAGGACTTTGTCCATTCATCTCAGCTTCATAAAATGGGCCCATTACACCATCATTCCAGAGGCAAGAATCAGGTTCCATCTACTCACAGTCTGAAAATTCCATTTCTTTGGAGATTGCTTGTAACAGAAACAAGAAATACTTATCATTTGTTTCCTATTAAACATGTAATGTGTATTTTGCATTCATCCAACTGTTTACGCAACACTAATCAGTTTCATAGTCCTCCATCATGCCGCAGTAAAAGCAGAAAACTGCCAATGATTGACAGAGGAGAAGGAAGGAATATAGTTATTCCTTATATAGTTACAGGAATATAGGAATATAGACAGGTGAAGAATCCCCATTATCTCCACAAATATTTTCACCTGGTCAAACAATGACACCACAGGCTGCAAAAGCAAGAATATCATGTTCAGAGTAGACGTTCCTAATGGCTAGTGTGCACAAGTTTCAAATCATAGCACAATAATTTGATGAACTCCCTGCTTTACTGTACCAGACTACTGCCTTTCTCTGATCCCTATTCAGCAGATGCTCAGATGCCTAACAGCCCAATCCTCTGCATGTCTACTCAGATGTAAGTCCCATTAGGGTCAATGGGGCTTGCTCCCAGGAAAGTGTGGATAGAATTGGGCTGTAACTCCCCTCCCAGCCAGCCCGGTGTTACAATGGGCTGCTCAGATCTGCACCGGCTATTTCTCTGGTGCAGATCTGAGTAGCCCCATGGGGTGCCTGGGGTGTGACAAGGGGTAAGGGAATAAATATCCCCTTACTCTGAGTTGTGCTTAAGGCACCTTCTGACCTGCACTGGATACAGGGCAAGCCAGTCAGGCTGCCTGTTCCAGCATTAGGATTGGGCTGTCCATCATACATAACATAAGAACATAAGAACAGCTCGTACAACACCTTTCACAACAAAGCACCTTTTTAAACATGTTATTCAAAAACAAACTAATAAAGATGGTTTATGAGTTGACTAGTTTATTATACTAGAAATAGATACATTTCATTTTAATATTTCTGTCCTTTTCATTTTCACAGACCTTTTAGTTGTGTTTTAAAGCTGCTTTTAACATGACAGTTTTTCACTATGATGATGAATATGTACCACTTTCAACAAGAGTAGGTTCTTAAAACGGTTTTATATATTAGAATAAATTAATAAATGACCAAAGCAAAAAAATGCTGGACTTTGATACACCAGCAAATGCAATTGCTACTTAAGGGAAATCTACAAATGAAACCAGACGTTTTTTTGTTGGGAATACTCGATGGTTTGATTCAGAAAGATTTTGAAACTATTTTTTTATATATGGCAACTGCCACAAGAAGAGTGTATGCTAAATACTGGAAGGTTTCAGAGATACCTTCAGTTGAAGAATGGTGAGGAAAGACAGTGGACCTTGCTGAAATGGATAAACTAAGGGCCCAATCCTATCCAACTTTCTAGCACCAGTGCAGCCGCAATGCAGCCCCGAGGTAAGAGAACAAATGTTCCCATATCTTGAGGAGGCCTCTGAGACTGTCTCCCCAACACAGGAAGCAGTGCATACCCCCATTGGCACAGCAGCACCGGCACTGTAAAATTGGATAGGATTGGGCCCTTACAGTTTTCCTTAAAGAGTAAAGACTTTTATGGACAATTGGAAACCATTCACACGAAGGGGAACTTCTGCACACGGGGAAAATAGGCCAAATGAATTATGGACTAGATGAATAAATAATTGATAAATAGATAACTTTTTCTGCTGTTGAAAATTTATTTTAGAATAACTAATAGACTATTTAAGACGGGGTGACAAACCCATTTCATACAGAGGGCTGAATAGCATTCATGATGCCTGCTGAGGGCCGGAGGTGATGTCATTACATAGGAAGTGATGTCATTAAACAGGTCAAAACCAGAAATAAGCACTCTGTTCTCATGTAGGAACTCATTAGCTGCAAATGACAGAAGAGAAAATACACACATCTTGATCATATTTCAAGATATGGGAGAGCTCAATTATCATGTGGGTCACCCTTTCTGCAGTGTCACCTCAGCATTGTTCAGCAGCTGAGAGCCCGAGGGCCTGATAAAAAGCTTCTGCAGGCCACATCCGTCCCCCAGGCCTTATATTTGACACCCCTGGTTTAGGATATGATACCGAATATGCTATATGATTTTACAGAAGAAGAAAGAAATGTAGATTTAAAACTCTGCACTTGCCACACAATTTTCAATACCTGTTTTTTTATTTTCATTTTTATTTATATTTCCAACTTTCTGAGTCTGTATTTCTTAATTTTTGGGAGCAATCCTAACCAACTTTCCAGCACAGGCATAGCTGTGCCAGTGGGGCATGTGCTGCATCCTGCAGTTGGGGGGCAGTCATAGAGGCCTCCTCAAGTATAAGTATGGCAATGTTTGTTCCCTTACCCATAAGTTGCATTGCCCTTATGTTGGTGCTGGGAAGTGGGTTAGGATTGTGCCCTTTGGTGTTTTAAAATAAAATTATAATTATTTTAAAAAAATCAGTAAATGATACCCTGTCCCCCAAAGGGCTCACAATCTTAAAACAAACCAAAAATACAGAAGAGCAGTGGCATAGCTCGAGGGGGTGCAAAGCACTAAATTCTGCAGGGAGCCTCACCATGGCATGAAAGTGGCTTCTCTGGAGCAATTCTTGGTGAGGGGAGCAAATGGAGGTGTACGCCGGAGGCTGCTTGCACGCCGCAGTGAGGCTCCCTGCAAAACTCAGTGCTTTGCACCCCTTCTAGCTATGCCACTGCAGAAGAGACACCAGCAGCGGCTACGGGAAAATACCTCCCATGATGGGGGTGAGTTAATTGCTTAAAATGGTTTTGATTTTTTTTTTTTCTTTATGTGCCTGCAATCCAACCTGAGGGCTGGGAACGGTTGAAGTGTGGGGTGCAAATATGAAAATAAAGTGCCTGTTTGCATATATTCAGGCTCTTACCAAGCTTCCTTTTGCACATCTCCATTTAAAAAAAAAATCTTTTTATTTAAAAATGTCATTAAAAATAATATTATTAGAAAATAATAATGATTTGGGATACATAAAAAGCTTCACTCTTGCAAGGGCTCCAAGTGTCCAACAGGGGGCCCAGCACACGCAGGCATGATACGTGACACCAAGCTCGTGGGGACTGGTCCTTGCTGATTGCATCCTGCTTAGGGCCAAGATGAACGCAGCAGCCCCTCCCAGCAAGACCCCCAATGGAGCATCCTTCCTCTCCGGCTTCCCACACTCATCCCGATCGGAGCATTCTGATTGGCTGCCGTGGCCAACTCTATTTGCATATTCAGTCGCTTCCTAGGCATACGATTGTCCTGCTCCGCGTCTCATTGGTCAAGCCGCGTAGGCAGTAAGCCCCGCCTCTTGGGGTGGCCCTGGCGGCTCTGCATTGTGTGCTTCAGTGTCTGCTGGGGGCTGGAGGGGGAAGGTTCTTTGCAGTGAGGCTCTGCTCCTGGAATAGCATCACACACGCCACAAAGGGCTGGCTGTGGCAGCAGCTGCAGCAACAGCAATTCCTTACCTGGTAATTATTTCCCCTTCTTGCTTATAATTATAAGTGGTGCTTCTTATGGCTACTTTTTATAACCTCTTTGGATTAATTCATGTTTGTCTCCCCACCCCCCAGGCCCTCCTTTTCTGCACCCTAATGTGCGAGGGGAGAGAGGCCAGGCTGTCTGTTCCATGCTGTATGCAAGCCTCTAATTGCACCATGACCCAAGGAGCCTCTTAACTCTGTCACCTGTTCCAATAGCATTTTGGTTCAGCCAAACCACCTCTTAAAAAGTCCTGTGATTGCTTTTCTGCAGGCCCCTTTTTGTAGTGCTGGAGGATACTGGTGGGATTTTGTGCCTCTGTGTATGGGATAATTCATGTCTAGGAATGAGGATCCTCCCCTCTTAAAGGGGAGCTTAAAGGGAGGAATGCCTTTGGGAAATAATTGGTCCTCTTAAGCTTGATCAGAACCACAGTGATGTTCTCTTAAGGAGGGAATGTCTCTAGTAAAACTATTGGTCCCCTTAAGCTTGATCACAGGGGCATTCTCTTAAGGGGGGAATGCCTGTAGTAAAATTATTGGTCCCCTTAAGCTTGATCACAGGGATATTCTCTTAAGGGGGGGTGGGTGATTCTTTCTCCTACTCAGACTTGTGTGGGTTTTTTCTTCCTTCCTTCTTCTCATTTTGCAATTAGTCTTTCACATCTAGAAATAATTTGCATTCTCAAAGACCGCTGGCTGATGTCTGATACAGTTCCACAGCATACCAGGAAGTGCTTTGTCTTGACAGTCTCTCAGGTTTGCTTTGCGTACAAAACACGTTGCACACCCTGTGTGGGTGGCATTAGAGTAGGTAGGTGATAATTTGTGAACACAACAGTCTTGTGTGAGACTGTAACTAAAGGCAGGGTGGGGAGCAAGTAATGTACGTAGCATAACTTCATACGTAGCATAAAGTGACTGGGTGCTCCACCGTCAGGCAAAACGGAAGATGTTTGATCTGATGAAATTAAAATTAGTAGTTGTAGACCCGACAGCTTGTCTCTGTGCCAGCTCTTGGCCTGAAGTGAACCTTTGCCTAAGCCTTAAAAGCCAGGAACCGTAAGTTTCATAGTCATAAATTATCAATGGCTCAGCTATGCTGGGTTTGCCACGAATGTTCTTTTAGCAACAATATTTGCAGTGGCAGGATCTCGGGGTGCTGTGGCTTGCTATCGCAGAAGACATTGTGACCCCCGTGGACCACAGCATGGGCTGCTAAAATAATAAACTTATGAAGATTTCATGATGATCTCATTCTGAACAGGTGTACAGTATAAGCACTATTTTTTGACTGTTTTCTGATCCTTTAATTGTTACTCATGGAGACCTGTGGTTTCCCTCCCCCCTCCCCCCTTTTCCTAACTGATGCAGGTAAAGGCAGAATACTGGCTGGGGTTGCTACACAGGTGCTTCAGTAAAATATTGAACCAGGGATGGGTTTTGTTTTTTGTTCAAGGTCTAATTGACTGTCTTTGGGCCAAGAGAGAATTTCTCTCCAGATCAGATTGGCTAGTGCTGTGGTATTCTTAATACCACTGGTACCCGGGGTGGGCTGTTCCTATCGCCCCACCCTTGGCTGCTTAAATGCATGGGCAGATCTGGCTTCTACCTTAAGATCCCCCAGGGAGACCAGGTCTACCTGGCATTCAAAAGAACAGGCATTCTGATATCCCCGTATTGCGTGCACCCAGGGTTGAACTGCTCCTGCCTTGCCCTTTGTACATTACTGGGCTAGTGATTCTGGTATTTTTAGTGCTGTCCAACTTTCAACTTGTAGCATGTTTCTTGGCTCACTTGCTGTGCTGTTGGCCACAGACACTTCTTTGCACAGTGTGCTTTGGCTTCTGGAACCTGCTTGTGGTCTGTTGTGTTTCAGGCCAACACAGGTTGGCCTGTGTAGAAGATGCTTAATTGTGGTACGATTTGTGATCTACCAATATGAATGTGACTCAATGTCAGATTCTGATAAAACATCTGTTTTTGTTGCCTACCTGGGATTATGGGAGGGAGTGTTGAGCCCATGGTTGGTGGGCTTGGTTGACCTATCTTATGGTGTCTGCTAGCCTTGAGAGTTTGTGTGAGGGATGTAGCTACAACATGTACATGTACACATGCAGGTATC
This sequence comes from Tiliqua scincoides, assembly GCF_035046505.1. NCBI lineage: Eukaryota > Metazoa > Chordata > Lepidosauria > Squamata > Scincidae > Tiliqua > Tiliqua scincoides. The sequence goes on from NC_089822.1 coordinate 8,509,588, forward strand.
TTCTGTTCCTGCAATGGGCAGGGCTGGTTTGTATAATGGTTTTTAATTCCTGAGAGGGTATCGCTTAGTGATGGAACACATGGTTTGTATGTGGACGGTTGCAGGTTCAGTCCCTGGCAGCATCTCAGGTATGGCTGGGAAAGACCCCTCTCTGCAAACTTGTGAACTAACTCCTGGCTAGCATTCTGAATAAATGCAGAGGCCACCCAGGAAGCCTCGGGGTCTCAGTGGGAGAGGAAGTGACATAGATCTCTATCTTGAGTGCTATTTTTAACTGGCCCTTGACTGTATGTTGAAACTAACGAAAAATGTTAGGAAAAGATCTGGACTTGCTACATGTTATGTGGTTCTTGAATTTATGAAATGTTGGAGAACATTTCATACATCCAAGAACCACATAACATGGCTTAATACATCTCTGTCCCAGCAAGCTTTTAAAAATATCTATTCTCAGCCATGCAAGTAAGATTACAAAAGTAACCCACCCACCTGCTTACAAATATCTGTTATTTATTTGTGATACATGGCAGCCTAAAAGGGGACTTTTTCAATTTCACATAAGCTTCCCTTCTTAGTTACCTGTAGACTGTACCAGCTCATCGCAGAAGATTAGACAAATGATTAACAAGCTGAAGCTAAGGATAGCTTTGGATGTGCACTTCTGCCTTTGTTTTTCTATTCTTGTACTCCCAGCTACACATGCAATCAAAAAGGCAAAAGGGATTAATCATGTCTGCTTTCACTGACATGGTATCTGGAGACTGGTGCTGTGCCCAGAGATGTATTACTAAAAATAGGTCTTCACCCTTTGGCAAGCACATATGCCTGAGGGGTAGGAAGCACTGCACAAACAAGAAGCTCAAAGTGGAGTATGTTGAACCTCCTTAAACTATGTAATTGTCTGTTACTCTCAAGCTTATGATGCATTTCTGATGTGGCCATTCCTGCACTAAGGTTCCATACTTTAAGGTTACCAAAATAGTCCTTTTTTTCCTGTAGGCTGGAAATCTGAAGAATTAACTATGATGAAATGGAAGACCCAGAGGAGAAAATTCTGTGTATGTTTCTCTCTCACAACAGTACCATAATGTGCCAAGCCATTTATGCCTGGAATATGCCCCATTTAATAAATTATAGTCTGCCTTATCTCTGCTGAAGTGATGAGCCAATCTAGTATGTCTGTTCTGTCTCAAGCTTATGACAGTCCAGTTATTTTAATAAAAAGAGAGGGTGTACAATTTGTGATTCAAGTTGATAGTTGCAAGGAGCTCTTTCTGCAGTGCAGTGCTACCTTGCCAGCAGTAGCCAGGCCAGCAACTCAGTGGTAGCGGATGGCCTCCCCCACCACATGCAACCAATGAACTGCAGGGTAACACAAACCAAAACACAGTCTCTGCCCCAAGGCTCTTACAATCTTCTACTCTCTGCAGGGTGTGATTGCTTCACACTGCTGTTATTTCTTCATCATTTCCTCCAGTGACAAACACACATTTGTTGTATATACACATTGCTTTGTGACATTGAAAACCCTCTGCGTGTACACATTAAAATGTAATGTACAAAGCACCCCTGAATGCAAGAAATCTCCCCCCCCCCCCCACTCATGCCAAACTTCCTTTGTAACTTAACTGGCAGCTATCTCCATTGGTGGAATAGGTGTGACTTTAATTCGGTCCTGTGACATTTGAATTCATAAGAAATACATATTCATGGCTGCAGTTAGGATAGTATATGCTGCTTTTCACTCATGGAAAACATTTGCTTCCAGATAAGTACCATTGTATAGTACTAACAATTAGTTTGAACTGGCCAGATGCCCCCCTTATAAGAGGTTCTGCTACAGAAACCCACAGTCATCTGTCCTCCAGTGCTACAGCCTTAGACTGGAGAAATTGCTGGCTTCAGAAAATTCAGATGGCTTGTCTAGTAAAGGGTGTTACTCATTCTTGAGATCCAGTTGCAAGAAAGCAAGGTTAGTGTGGAGAAATAGGGGTGTGAGAATTGTTTTCAGCAAAAATGATACCTTGGAGCCAGTTCATGCTGTACATGGATGAATAATGGTCTGCATATACAGATAAACTATCATGTGTACCAAGATGGGATGTGTGTTGAACGTAACGTGGGAATTTTGTCCGCTCTTGCATAACCTTTTGTAGAAACTAGAGAATCTATACTGGATCTGGGAGCAAACCCTGTGCCCCTATGTTCAAGCCTTTCTATTTCTGTGATCTCTTATCTCTCCATCCTTCATCCTGATCTATCCCTACCTGTGACCTTTGCTGCATCGTCTTCAGAAGTCCAAAGATGTCCTACTCCTTCAGAAACCTCTGTCCTTTCTCCCGTGCTTGCCTTTTGCCCCTTGAGCTGTCTCCAGGCCACCTGATAATGCCTCCTCTCTTACATCATCCAAAACCCACCTTTGTCAAGAATCCTTGGGCATAATCCCCTGATCCTCGCACCCTGCAGAAACTGACTGTGAGTGTTGACATCAAGGCATATCTTTCCCCTCTCTGCCCTCTATTTCCTGTGGTTTTCATAGATTTTCTTCCCACAGCACATTATGGTCCTCTATGCTCTTCACCTCTTGTGATGTCACTCTGACTTCCATAAGACTCTTCTGGATTCTGTGGCTCTGTTTCTAGGGCAATTGCTTGTAGTAATGCATTGTCTGTCCCTTTTTTACCAGCTCTAAGGAGCCGGTGGAGGGAGAGGTACAGACCATGCATTGCTATAGAGTCTATACTATCGGATAGTTGCTCTAGAAACAGAACCACAGAACCCAGAAAAGTTTTTCAGTAAATTTTCAGCTGCTGTGCTTCAAACTCCTGTGGCACACCTGTGAACCTTTTGTGGCCCATCAGTGTGCCATGGCACACCAGATAAAATCACTGTTCTGTGCTTGATGCTCTCTCTTTGGAGACCTTCTGGTGGGTTTTTAAGAAACTTCTGTTTAGAATGGCTTTTGATTGTGAATTCTGCTAGTGACTGAATCTCAGACTGGCATTTGTTTTAACTGATGCTGATCCACTGGGTTTTTAAAAATTGTTTACTGTTTTGTTTATTGTTCGTTGTGTGTTTTAGAACAGGGGTGTTCAAACCCCGGCCCGGGGGCCAGATGCAGCCTGCAGCGAGCCTCTATCTGGCCCGTGGCCAGCCTCTTGTCCCCTGAAAGAGAACTGAACACTCGACTGAACATGACCAGAGCTGTGCTCTGCTTGCATCTGGAGGGTGTTGTGAGGGCCGGAGAGGCTGAGTAAATGAGCCCACTCATTAATTCATTCAATCATCTAAGTTCCATCTCTAATTTATTTATTTAAATTTTATATTTAAAATTTTTCCCAGCCCTCAGCACTGTGCCAGATATTTCATGCGGCCCTCTGGCCAAAGCGTTTGGAGACCGCTGTTTTAGATAATCGCAAGCCGCCTTGAGTGCCCTCAATGGGAGAAAGGTGGAGTAAAAAATCCATCAAATACTTAATGTGATACTGTAAGTTCTTTGGTAGTGATTTCTGCCTACAGGGGGGACTTGGATGAGTAAATTAGTTTGTAAATTTAACATAAATGGGGGGGGGGAAAGCCCCCAGAAAAAACTCCCTGATGAGGACTGAGTGGCCTCCAAGAACCATGGGATATTGAGATGACTGTTGGAAAACAGCAATAGCAGAAATGGGAGAGGGCTGGGAGAGGGGATTGGCCAATAGGATGGGGAGATTCACATTTTGATGCCAGTCCCGCTTTAAACAAACTCTTGAGTTTTTCAGCAGTGGCCTTCATGGCATTATACTGTTAGGAGCCATTGTGGATGCTGAACCCTTTCCTGCCTAGTTGGGGACTGCATTCTTGGGAAAGGTAGCTAGGACCGAATCCACTGAAAGGTTGCTGTTTTTGGCTTGGCTTTTAGGAGAGAAGCTAGTATTGGGGAGACTTTTCATCAGCCTTGCTAATGGCTGTTTACCTGAATGATAAACCCTTGGGTGGACAGCAGAACACTCTGACTCCCAGAATATTTTAAAATAACGTAATGCAGTTGGTTTTTGGAGAAATAAAACTTCAAATGAATTTTAAAAGGAGAAGGGAGGGGGAAGTCCAGGTTCATTATTGTTTACATAGTCATAATTTTCTCTCGAACTCGCCACTTAAAATAAAGCTATTTAAATAATGCTATTTAAAATAATGCTACTTGGAGAACAATTCCTTTTCCCCTCTTCCACGGAATGAGAAAGCAATCCTGTTTCACAGGTTAATAACCCAAGAAAGGTAATATATTTGGGAAGTAAGGAGGAAGAGTGCCAGAAGTTTGCTTTGTACTGTGGCAAAATCTATTCCAAGGCATTGATACTTCACTAATTGAAACAGGATCTGTTAATCACTCTTGGATTGAAATCTACACAACCATGTTACTTGGGCTGTTTTAGTAGCTCCCTGGGCAACATAGAGCCCCCCTCTCCTTTCCATTATAATTACACAGCAGTCTCTGAATCCCTAGAGTTACTTTTCAGCCTGTATCTAAAGAAACACATCTTAGGGGGCTCTCTTGGCAAAAGCAGGCTTACAGAGGCTTCGCAATACATTAATTTTAACCACTTAATTATTAGCCCATTAACAGCCAGGCAACAAATCAGCTTAAAAATCATTTAATCTCTTGACAAATCTTAAAAAACTTAAACCTAGGTGAAGTTTTCCAGTTTGAATTCTTGACCTATGGATGAGCTCTCTTGTAGGAGGATAGATCTAAAGTGAACCCTCAGTTCAGTGGACCTTGATTTAACTAAATTTAGAAATAACCAACATAGTCCACTTTTTTGAAACTAATCGCATATATTATGCTCGTGTGCTGGATGTACAGAAATGCAGCACATGTATTTTTATAAATGCAGTTGGATTTAATGGACTTTCAGCATTAACAGACGTCCCTTCCCCCCATTTGTTAAACTGAGAGTTCCCTGTAATATTATTTTGTTAAGATCCTGTGCAGTAACTAGTTCATTCTTTCCGACCCGGGTAACTCTGGCAAGCCAGCTGGATTTTGTCCACAGGAACCTAGTTTAATTCTGAATCGCTGTTTGACAAGCATCTTGTGTAACCTAATACAGACAGCATTTCCTTTGCTCCTGTTGCCACTTAATAGACCAGTAATCTTGGCTACCAAGCAACTCTGAGCTAGTGTGGATGAGGCCAGAACTGTTTTCTTTTTTTGGTTTTATTTTATTTAAAAGCACACATAGAATCCATGATTTTCACCCCCCCCCACACACACACACATTGAAGTTGGCAACTTGGAGAGTTGAAGGGCTTTCGGTAAGAAGCCAGCCTAAATACTTTCCATCATTCTTCCTGAAAGTTTCCAAAGGAGGTTTCAAAATTGCTGGCTGCAGTTGGAGAAAGTAGTTTTTATGGTGCTGACCTTGTAATGTGTTCTAGAAATTGACTTCAAATCAATGCCTTACAACCACTGTTCCAGCTCTGTAGTTTATAATTGATTAACATATGGTAATATCAGGACTAGAACTTTCATTGTGCACCTGTAAGTTAATTAATAATCCAATTCATGCAGCATTGCCCTATTCTAAAGCAGTCTACACAGCAGGAAATTTACAGTGGAGGGAAGTAAGAAGTGGGCTCCCCCCAAGTTTTTTTTTAACTTTAAGAACACCAAACTATTCAAGGTGGTAAAAAGCAGATTGTGAAGTGCTCCAAAAGGATCTCTCCCCCACCTCTCTCCCAATACATGGGGGAGGAGAAGGTTGGACTTTCACTCTGCACTGGAGAGAAATTATTTCTGCTTCCAAGTCTTTGAGCAACCTGGTGTGAAGCAGATGAACAAATGCATCCCTTATCTTCTGAGGAACTTGAGTGGGGTAGTGCCAGACTCTGGATAGTTGAAAGTAGCGAGAGGACCACCTGCTACTTCCAACTGCCACTAAAGCTCCCCCCCCTTCTCCAAGTGAGAGAACATCCCCACTTCTCTGTATCTTCTAAAATTCAAAGGAAGGTTGGGTGGGCTCATTGATTTAATTTGCATTGGGTTCTGCAGATGGTTAGTATGGATTTGCTTGTATCTTTGTTTGTTATCGGTATGAAATAAGTATACCAATTAATAGCAGCCTCTTCCTTTCTTCTTTTCCCAGGTAAACGGTACAAAATGCTCTCCCGATTAAGAACAGCTGCTGCTCCCTGCACGTTGGCATGTCGTGGTTTCCATACAAAAGAAAAAGGGAAGCCATTGATGCTGAACCCCAGAACAAATAAGGTTAGTCACTTGATTGTATTACACACGATATCTCGAATTAAGAACAAAACTGGACACTTCTAGAACAATGGTTCCCAACCTGGGGCTTCTGTACCCCCAGGGGTACTTGCCAGGATCTTTAAGGTACTTGGGTAAGAATTGAATAATGACCGAAAAATATAGGTCTGTATTAGAATATCCTGTGGGGCTGGCACAGCAGGAAGAAAGAGGGAGCCGGCTGGCTGTGAAAGCTCCAGCAGCTGCTAGTTTCTGGTCATCAATTCATGTATTGTCAGATATGATCGATAGTTGAAAACATATAAATTTGATAAAACGGGAACTATATTAATTACAAACATTTTGCTAATACGAGGGGTACAATTTATGGAAATGGGCTGCTGAGGGCTACACAAGTGGAAAAACAGCTGTGCTAGAAGATCATCAAGGTTCTTTTAATATTCAGCATCACTCAGTATCCGAAAGACTGCTGTAGTAGGGGATGCTTTACATTGAGAGAGGCCGATGCAAAGAACTTCTTTGTCATAGAGGATCACAGTTAATCTTACATATTTTTACTGCCTTAATGGGGGTGGGTGTGTGTGACAATGTGGGGAATTGTAGCAAATTCCCTTTTTGTAATATTTGTACATTAATTTAGGTAGTAATCAATACTTGTGATGAAGCCTCTCATTGACTGAGCTGGTGTGGTGTCGTGGAAGATTTAATTATTTGGGGAACAAAGTTGTTTGTACTCCATCTTCTGTGTGGAAAGGGGAAGTTGTCAGTTCAGCTTGGGTTCAGTCCTCACTTAGGCTGAGTGTTGTGAAATGGTCCCAGAGTTTAGGGAAGGCTTCCCTGGGAAGCTCATGGGTTGAGTGCAGACTAGCAGCCCAATCCTAACCTGCCCTAGAGCAGGAAGGCTGGAGGGCCTGCTGCACATCCAAGTCAGGGTTGGGGCTGGAAGCGGCACAGCCTGGGGTAAGGGAATTGCTTCCTCTTACCCCTGGGGTAAGGGGAATAATTTCTCCCTACCACCTAAAGAGGTGGCGCAGATGCGAGCAACCCTGAGCTGCCTGGGAATGGGGTTAGGATCCAGTATAAGTGCTAGATCCTGGTTCCACCCCCACTTACCAGCCACCCGCCCATGGGCCTGCCTGCTGCCCCCCTCATCCTGAAATGCCTCCCACCCTTCCCACGCACCCTCCCGACCCCCGTGCAGGCTGAGCTCGGCCGGTGCGGTTTACCTGTTGCCCCAGCTAAGTGGGGCTTGAGTTTGCTGGCTCCAAAGTTGGCACGAAAATGCTTTGCAGCACTTTCATACTTTACTTTCATGATGGTGATGGACTGGTGCAAGGGACTTGCGTTGGCCCAGGGCATGTTCAGGATTGTGCCCTAAGAATGAAACAGCTGTAAGGAGGATAGGTGGAGAATGAGAAAAGGGCAGAGGAGGCAGGGGAAAAGGAAAAGAATGGAAGGTGGAATTGAGAGAAAGAAAGCGCCAAGGAGAGAAGAGAACTAGGACAAGGGCCTAGAGAGTCTCTGTGCACCATTTGCAAGCAGGCAAAGGTTGTTCTGAGGATTGGTGGTTGGGAGCCAAAGGAACATAAAAGTTGTTTGATCCAGAGTGACTCCTGTCTCTACTGCAACATTGTGACCTGGAAACCCCCAAGATGCAATGATAGCCAAAAAGCAGTTTGAGAGGGTTGAATTTCATATATAAGGATAGTGGCTGCAGTCCTTTATCGTAACAGTGCCATGCAGTTGTCACTGTCGTTTTCTACTGTGTTTTGGAGACACTGCGACTGAGAGATCTGCAGAAGGCAACATAGCCAGGTCTTTGGGCAGAGCGCTGTGCTAAGACCCCCCATGACACTCTCTGGCATGTGCACCTGCAAAGACACTGCCTGTCCCCACCAAGGAGCATTTTATATGCTCCTTCCTCCTCTCCCCAGTTGCACCAAGGCAGGAACAAGCAGCTGGAGAGCTAAAGACAAAGTGGGTTAATCTGTCCTAATTTCTTTTGCCTTTCTGAGTGTGGACTTCGTCAGAGGCCTCTGCATCATCCCAGAGGCCTCTGAGGAAACCTGATTGTGGAGGGCACGAGCCAGAGAAGGCAGGCATGCAAAGCTCATTGAACACTCAAAACTGCAGTACAAAAGCTAAGTGTTCATTTTATTATTTTCCAAAGTTAGGGTTCCACACATCAGAAAAGAAATCATAGCCCAGTGGAAGAACACCTGCTTAGCATGCAGAAGGTCCCAGGTTCAGTTCCCGGAATCTCTGGATAGGGCTGCAAAAGACCCCTTGACTTGGGGAGTCTTGGGGAGCTACTGTCAGTCTACGTAGACAACTCTGAGCTAGATGAACCAGTGGCTGAATTTGTTGTAAGGCAACTTCATACATTCAAAAACCAGCATCTGTTATCTGAGACAGAAAGATTGTGGCTAAGAACCCCAAGGTCACTGCTGGGTTTATTGTACAGTCAAGCACTTGTTTTATTGAAGCTGAGTCATAAGAGGATTAAAGACGTCAAGTGAAAGTCAGGACAGAGAGATGTGAAAGGGGGCAACTGGAGTTGCTGGGAGACTGGTGCTTGGTAATGAAAATAGGGTGACTTGCTCACTTCCCCCTCTGTTTCTGCTGATATGTTTTATTTCTTAAGCATACATTCACTGATTGCTTGGATAAGCCGTAAATGCACTGTCTCAAAGGTTAAATCTTAGGTGAAAAGGAGAACCTAGCACATTTGAAGAAGCTGTTCAGAGAGATCTCAGATTAGTGCAACTGATCCCCTTATTGCTTCAGAAACCCAGTGTACTTCATGAAGGCTAAAGTAGTTTTCTCATGAAGGCTATAGTATTCTCTCTTACATTTACTTCCCATCCTGGCAGATTACATCTGAGATCAGCAGTTCTGTTTTGTTTACTAAAATGATGTCCAGCTCGCTTAGATGGAACCATATAAAGAAAAGTTGTGTGAAAATTGTAGGGTGTTTTAAATTACTGATGGTGTGTTGGCAACCTTCAGTCTCAAAAGACTCTGGTATCGCGCTCTGAAAGGTGGTTCTGGAAAAGCGTCTAGTGTGGCTGAAAAGGCCGATTCGGGAGTGACAATCCCTTCCACACTGGGAGCAAGTGCAGTCTGTCCCTGGTCCGTCTCCCTGGCTATGGGCCTTCCTTCTTTGCCTCTTAGCCTCAGACTGTTGTCCAAGTGTCTCTTCAAACTGGGAAAGGCCATGCTGCACAGCCTGCCTCCAAGCAGGCTGCTCAGAGGCCAGGGTTTCCCACTTGTTGAGGTCCACTCCTAAGGCCTTCAGATCCCTCTTGCAGATGTCCTTGTATCGCAGCTGTGGTCTACCTGTAGGGCGCTTTCCTTGCACGAGTTCTCCATAGAGGAGATCCTTTGGGATCCGGCCATCATCCATTCTCACGACATGACCAAGCCAACGCAGGCGTCTCTGTTTCAGCAGTGAATACATGCTAGGGATTCCAGCACGTTCCAGGACTGTGTTGTTTGGAACTTTGTCCTGCCAGGTGATGCCGAGAATGCGTTCGAGGCAGCGCATGTGGAAAGCGCTGATGGTAACTGAAACAGAATTCCTTATTGTTGTGTTAGCACCCTGATATTGAGCAGAATGTATGACTTTGATTGGTGGCACCAGGTTCAAGTCTCCATTTGATCTTGAAGCTCACTGAGTGACCTTGGGCTAGTCACCATCTCTCAGGTGCCTCTAAAAATACCTTGTAATTCTCAAAAGTTTCATTTGTTACTTCTGAATATCAGGGGTGGAGCATCTGTATTTGTTTCTCAAGCAAATCTACCTCGGTGGTAGTGCTAGTGTCATTGTCGTTCCTTACTGTTGCCATTATGCCGCAAGTGTGAGCAAAGAGTTAAGTGAAAAGAATTCTCTTAGATGGCAAATTCCATTTTATGTTCCTTTAGCAAGGATAAACAAGGTAACAAGGATTTTGAGCTGACTTAACAGTATGTATTGGAATCGCGGAAGATCTGGCGAGGAGGTAGGATGTGGTGTCAACAGTGGTCCCTTTAAGGGTAAGGCCTGGGCATCCAGCAGAGCGTGATCAACTGCAGCCACTTGAAGGCAATAGGTCCATCAGGCAAAAAAGCACCTGATGAAGGAAGAGTTTGGTGTGGGTATTAGAAGGAGGAAAGCTTGAGGAAGGACAGACTGGTTTAATGGACTAAGGAATTGATGGCTAATGGACTGCTGGAACTGCTGATGGACTGATGTGTGAATGGACTTTGGAAGCTGTTGGAGCAGAAACTGCTGGAGACACTAAGACTGGTGTTTGGCTGCTGTGCCCAAGACCTGCTGAGGATCAAGGGGCTACTGTAGTGGTGGGAGACTGCAGGCAGGAAGGAGGACCTCTGTAGGTTAAACAGGTGAGCTACCCTAGTGGTGGGGTCCAGCAGTACTGCAGGGCAGAACCAGGGTCATTTTTGAGGAAAGAAGGGGAGCTAATTAGCTAAAAGTGGGTGTAATTCTCCAAGCAGAGCTTGGACTGGGAATCTGGCAGAACATAGTACGTGTTGTATTGTTGAGTTAATTAAGATAGAGTGGGCCCTTGGCATTCATGGATGCCTTCCCAGGCCTCAGAACAGCTCCCCAATGCAACTGGAGAAGCAACTTCTGGTTCATGTCTGTGACTTCTGGTCAAGTTCAGGAGCTGGTCTGAGTCCCAGTCGGGCCCATGGAATGCGCCATAGGCTGGTACAACCTCTAGAGGACCCAGCACAACTTACAGGTAAGTGATTGCAGTACTGGGCTCGAGCACCTGCAGATTTTAGTATACTGAGGGATGACTGTACAGAAACCTCCATTTTTCAGTCTCATTTGACAAAACGTATGACCTTTTGTTTCCAGGGTATGGCTTTTACATTAAAAGAACGGCAAATGCTTGGGCTCCAAGGACTCCTGCCTCCAAAGATAGAAACGCAAGACATCCAAGCCTTACGTTTCCATAGGAACCTGGCAAAAATGACTGACCCTTTGGAAAAGTAAGAGTTTGTTGCCATACTTTGCATTTTTGTAGCTCTGTCTCTCAATAACTTGATAAAATATATTTCATTTGTGACTGGATGTGTGTTGGAACATACCTAATGCCCCAGTTCAATATGCCCCAGATCTTCTTTGTGTAGAAATTCTGGGAATTCAGCTGTCTGGAAGCAGTCACTTGAATCCATGCTTAAAAAGTGTCTGATAAGAGAACACTGAACAATGCAGAACATGTGTGAGAGCCCAGTCCTATACCTGTCCACTTAGAAGTAAGTCCCATTGTGTGAAATGGGACTTAATCCCAGGTAAGAGTGTATAGGATTGCAGCCTGAGGGAGAAGAGGGCTGTCACTGAAGTACCACCTGCTAAGTATTTTTTCTCTACTGCCTGTTTTGCTTCTCTATAACTCTACATCTCTGTAACCCTACATCTATGTTATGCTAGCCCTACATCTTTGAACTCATTGTCATTTTCCAGCTATTTCTAACTTGTTCTTTTTCTGCACTGATTCTTGAGAAGAGTCTCTACCCCTGAGCACAGCCTATTGTCTATCTGTTTCTTTTTCTTATACAGAACTGGGGGCAATGTTTGGGTGCCAGCTGACTTTGTTAATAAGGTCACAACGGATCTAGGTTCTAACACAGCCATTTTCATCCTTTTTCAGCTCGTGGCACACTGACAAGGCACTAAAATTGTCAAGGCACACTACCAGTTTTTTTACTTACGTTAAATTATGTATTATTTCCCCAGGAAATATTCCTGGGGCAGGGGGTGGGGTGGGGGAGAAGAGGAGAGAAAAGTGCCAATTGCCTGCTTGTGTATTTGAGAAAAAAAGAGTGCAACCCAAAGGCCAATCCTATGCATGCCTGCTCAGAAGTACGCCCCATTATAGTCAATGGGGCTTACTCCCAGGTAAGTGTGGCTAGGATAGCACCCCCAGAGCCCAATCCTACGCATGCCTGCTCAGAAGTAAGCTGCATTATAGTCAATGGGGCTTACTCCCAGGAAAGTGTAGATAGGATTGTGGCGCAGTGCCCTTCCTCTAAAAATCGCTTTGGGGAGTTGCAGGCAAACTGGCAAGGAAAAGGGACTTTCAGGGACCCTGAAACCTTAGGTTGGGGGCCTTAGCAGACTCACTCACTATGTACCTGCTTGCTTGCTTCTGGCTCCCTCTTCTCACTCACTCCCACCTCCTGGCTCCTCCTCTTGTTGGCCAATCAGCATGCAGGCAGGCAACAATCTCCTTTGTGCCCAACCCTATGCATGTCTACTCAGAAGTAAGCCCCATAGTAGCCAATGGGGCTTACTCCCAGGAAAGTGAGGATCAGGTTGTAGCCTGAGTCGTGCTCAGTAGCAGGAGCAAGCTCCAGCCAGACTCTTCAGCTGCGACCAGCTCCTTCCCTGGCTGCTCCCTTGCTTGTGCTACCTGCTGCGGGAGGCTCAAAGCAGCCGCTTCTCCCGCACGCGGGCGGCACACCTGAGGCAGCCTCGCGGCACACCAGTGTGCCACGTCACAGCGGTTGAAAACCGCTGTTCTAACAGAATGGTTGATCACTTGCTCATAGAGCAGCATCCTGTATATCAAGAAACTCTGTTTCCAATGCGACTAAGGGAAATTGCATTCATTTTTCCCTATCAACATATAGGTACAACCTGAACTCATTATATATTTTCTTAGAAACAAATCTCACTGAATCACTGGGTAATGATGCATTGGTTTGCAGTTTCAGGCCAGGGTTATTTTCACAATAAATGCAAGGATAAAAGCTAGACAAGTCATTTTTTTCAGCTAGTGTCCTGCAGCACATTGATGTGCCACGAAAGGTCCGAAGGTATGCCATGGAAGTTTAGAGCACAGTGCTTGAAAATGGCTGAAAAACTCCTCTGGGTTTTGCAGTTCTGTTTCTAGGGCAACTATCTGTAGTAATGAATTGTCTGTCCCTAAGCCGGCGGAAGAAGAGGGACAGACAATTCACTACTACAGACAGCTGCCCTACAACCAACCACAGAACCCAAAAGAGTCACTTGGAAGCCAGAAGTGGCATCACAGGTCTGTGTGCTGTAAGAAGGAAAACATTGAAAATAGCTGGGATAGATTGCTGAGCACCAAGCATTCCATTGACAGGACTTTGCGTTTGGTTTTAAAAATAGCTTTCTGCTGCCTTATGTTCCACTAGAAATTTTAGACATTTATGGGTAGGAACCTGGGCTTAGGGAGGGAGTGTATGCATTGCATGCAAGATGTCCCAGGCTCAATCCCTGGCATCGTCTGTTGAAAAGAATGGGAGAGCAGGTGATCGGAAAGCCCTTTGTCCAACATTCAGGGGAAGTGCTCCTAGTCAGAGTAGCTGGTATTCAGCCCGGAGTACCGATGTTCCAACTTGAGATAAACCAGTATCATGTGCTAAAGGACTGATTACAATCCAGATTATAAATCGTGTAGGGCTTTTTGCCGGGTGGTGGTGGTGCTGATATTTGTAAGGAGGTTTTGCTATCTTGGCCTGTACATGTATACTTTCTTCTACTCAAAGACACTTGGTCAGTGAGACAGAATTTTTGCTGGGACCATGGCAGGAAGGTTTTGAATACGTGCACACACCCCTTCTCCCCTTCCCATAGTGTGGTCTCTTCCCCCCTCCTGCTGTTTACAACAAAAAATATAGTTTTGCTATCAGAGGTTGCTTGTTTTGATGGAGGAATGGCTACCATTTTGGGGGGGGGGCATAAAGGAGAAAGGCTGCTTCTTGTCATTTTCCTGTTCAGTATCCACCATCCCACAAGTTGCTTGTTGCCCCATGGGTGAAAATACATGTATCTCTTTGATGGGGCCAAAAACAGCTTATGGTGTGTGTGTGGGGGGGGGGGGGGGATGGATTTTGAGCAGAGAAATGGCCAGAAGAGAGAGAATCAGGTGTCCCCCTTTCCCTGTTCTCATCTCTTTCACTGAAGTTTTTGCAGCCCCCTCCTTTCCCTCTGCTTTTCTTTGATACTCTTGGCTCTGGACGGCTTTCTGGTTGAACAAAGAAAATGCTGAAGGGATACTTAACCACTTGTAACAGGTAACTCAACCCTGAGCAGACTGAGAACATGGGAGAGCTACGCATGAGGCACACAAAAGCATTTTTTCTTATTCTTCCTTTCAGATTTGTCTTCAAGGTGTTCCTCACCAGCAGCAAATATCAAAATCTAACCTAGCATTTTCTCTGCTTCATTTACAGATACATTTACATAATGGGGATCCAGGAAAGAAATGTAAAGTTATTCTACCGGGTATTGCAAGATGATATTGAGCGGTTAATGCCGATTGTCTATACACCAACAGTAGGCTTAGCATGTACCCATTATGGACACATCTTTAGGAGACCAAAGTAAGGACTCTTTTCTATTATATCATCAACAAACCTTTGTAGAATTACAGTCCTTAAGATTAAAGAGCAGGTGTGTTGTTTTTAATTGTACTGCTTAGTAAAGCACATTGATGGCTAGTTCAAATCACTGTGAAATTTAGTGCCCACAGTCCCATTCTTGCCTAGCTTCCCCATGTGCTCTGCCTTTTCACTTAGAACAGTGGTTCTCACACTTTTAGCACCGGGACCCACTTTCTAGAATGAGACCCTGTGAAGACCCGCCGGAAGTGATGTCATCAAACAGGAAAATTTTTAACAATCCTAGGTTGCAATCCTACCCACACTACCCAGGAGTAAGTCCAATTGACTATCATTGTTAAAAGAATATACCTAGTAGCTTGTTAAAAGTACAGGTCTGTCACATTTCCCCAAATCCAGTCACATACCATGGTAGCATCAAGTCTAATATATTAAAAATGAAATACTGAAATGAATGGGGACCCACCTGAAATTGGCTTGCGTCCCACAGTTTGAGAAACACTGCCTTAGAATTTCTTGTCCTTTTCTTACAAGTCAGTTAGGTTTCTGTTTCTTTGTAAATTATGCCCTTCATTCAGCCCCTTTCCTTCTGAGATCCTTGTCCTATAGGTTCTTACAACATCTTTCCAGTCCTCAGCCTGTCCCACATAGCACCTCCTGACCCTAGAGCCCGAGTGAGGTTTTCAGTACAGCCAAATGGACAACTTTGCCTTCCCTCACAGAAGATTGTGAACATTTTGACAGTGTTGTTTCCCGAGCAGTTATTCATAAACATTCTGTGCCATCATACCAGTTCAGCCAATCAGTATTGGAAGCCTCATTGCCACAAGTGCAATGTAAATAATAACAAAAATAGATTGTAATCCTAAAAAGTGTAGCATTTCTAGACTCTTGTTTCTTGTTAGCATTGGTCAACAGTTTAATTTTTTTCCCTAGTTAGAAATTTTTAACCTTGAATTTTCTCAAAAAATTTAATTTCTGCTTACAGAGAATAGTGACTAGGGAAAAGATTAAGCTGCTTGTCTTTTCCAGCCTCTGAATTACAGCGTGTATCCCACTCCTAATGTCAACTTCGATTGTTGATGGAATCTGGACACATTTTAGACCAATTTTGTTTTTTCTAGTAGGGTTTTTTGCTTTGTGTTTTGGCTTAAGGACATTTTTTAGAAATCTAATTTCATGTTCATTGTAAAACACAAGTACTGAATTGAATATATAAAACGTCAGAGTAAGAGATTCATTGTGCCAAGATTTTTCTGCAAAGAAAAGGGATGACTACATTTACCAGTGGTCAAAAGTTTCTCCATTTTGGTTTTCTTGTAGAGGATTATTCATTGCCATAACAGACAGGGGACATGTTAGATCGATTGTGAACAACTGGCCAGAAAATGAAGTGAAGGTACTGCCTCCATACAAATCTCTCTCTGTATGTGTTTACTTCAGGGCAGGATAATGTAACATTTCCCCAATTGCAGTCACAGTTATAGTAGCATCAAGTCTAATATAGTATTAAAAATAAAATATTGAAATGAATGGGGACCCACCTGAAATTGACTCGTGATCCACCTAGTGGGTCCCGACCCACAGTTTGAGAAACACTGGAGTAGAACATTGTAAAACATTGGATGGACCAATGGTCTGGTTCATTACTAGCCTATTTCGTATATGATTTTTGAGCAACATATGTTTAGAATGTTTGCCATCCACCAGAATTGTGCATGAAAGGAGCATTAACTGGCATCTGTAAGAGAAATAGCTTGCTGTGTGTCTTTAGTGTGTGGCCACATAGTGTAGGAAGTTCTCCATTTCAGAACAAGGAAGGTGCTGTGTTTGATGGGGGCTCCTCCATGTGGCCTCATGGAAGCTTTTCTTTGGCACGCCCACCGTACATGTAACATATGAAGTGGAAAAAACATTTCCTTAATTTGGTTCCACCAGAAGTACTGAATTTTAGCTGTTTCAAGAACAGAAAGACAATGGGGGTTTGTGCAGTATTCCTATAATAACCCGTGACTGATGAAGTTAAATTTTCACTTGTACCTTCAAGGCTGTCGTCGTAACGGATGGAGAGAGGATATTGGGTCTTGGTGATCTGGGTGTGTATGGAATGGGAATTCCTGTTGGCAAGCTGTGTTTATACACGGCATGTGCTGGAATACGACCTGATAAGTGCCTTCCTGTGTGTATTGATGTTGGCACTGACAACCTGGTAAGTTACAGCATATTTTTTTCCAATATACCATTTGACATTTGTTTATCCCATAGCATCCATTGTTTTCTTAAACAGAACTGCCCCTGTTTGACCCAGGAAGCATTGTTTCTGGCTGTTCTTTGAGTCACTCATGGTCAAAAGCAGGGGTGCCCAAACCCCAGCCCTAGGGCCACATGCGGCCCTCGAGGCCTCTCAATGTGGCCCTCAGGGAGCCCCCAGTCACCAATGAGCCTGTGGAGATTTGTTGGAGCCCGCACTGGCCCAAAGCAGCTGCTCTCAGCATGAGGGCAACTGTTTGATCTCTTGCAGGAGCTGTGGGATGAGGGCTTCCTCCACGCTGTTTCACGTCTGTGATGAAGCAGCGGCAGCAAAGGAAAGGCCAGCCTTGCTTTGTGCAAGGCCTTTTATAGGCCTTGAGCTATTGCAAGACCTTCATTCTTATAAGTTCATCTTTAATATATTCATTTATGTATACTTACGTAAATGTATTCAAATTTTAAATGTAAATCAATTCTTTTTTCCCCGGCCCCTGACAGTATCAGAGAGATGATGTGGCCCTCCTGCCAAAAACTTTGGACACCCCTGGTCAAAAGTAATTAACAGTTTTTATATACTGATTTTCAATGGAAAGTTCACAAAGTGGTTTACAGAGCAAATCAAACAACTAATGGCTCCCTGTCCCAAAAGGGCTCACAATCTAAAAAGATGCAAAAGAACACCAGCAGACAGCCACTAGAAAAGACTGCTGGGGTGAGGAGGGCCAGTTACTCTCCCACTGCTAAATAAAAGAAGAGCACCCACTTAAAGTGCCTCTTACACAGTTAGCAGGGGTATTTACCCAGTTAGCAGGCAGTATTTACTGACGTTGCTTGATAAACGTTAAGGTCTTCAGTACTCTCCACTCAGTTGTCTTAACTAGGTAATACCTGATGTCCCGTCAGTGTTCCAAGTGGAGCTCTACTGTCTTTAACTTTGCCTGCATGCATATGGTGGAAACAGCTGAGCGTGGAAAACAGAAGTCTTCAGCATATGCAGTTGCGGTTATCTCGGTGATTGTGGTGGTTTGAAAAAAAGACTGTCTCCATTGCCGGAATGGCTGCACTGTCTGATAGTGTTGGGTGTGCATATCTTCACTGGTCCATGCGCTGCTTCCTCCGCATGGGCAAGCTTGGGAGATATTAATGTTAATGTCATTTGGCTGCAGAGCTCCATCTTCAAACTGGGCTTTAGAACTGAGCCCCTTTCAGGCATTTGGCTCCACAGGGACAAGAACTCATGAAGGCCTCCTAAAGATGTGCTAGTTGAGACCTGGCCCTACTAGTGTGTGAATATTAGCACTGCCCACTGACCAGCATTTTGTCTGCGTCAACAGACACTAAAGATAGAAAGAGATTCTCCCTGTGATTGTCACCTGGAATTTTGGGGGTGGTGGTGGTGGTAGTGCTATGTTGGTGTTCTCTTAGGAGACCAAGAGAAAATATTTCTTTACTCAGCATGTGGTTGGTCTGTGGAATTCCTTGCCACATGATGTGGTGATGGCGACTGGCCTGGACGCCTTTAGAAGGGGATTGGACAAGTTTCTGGAGGAAAAATCCATTACGGGGTACAAGCCATGATGTGTATGCGCAACCTCCTGATTTTAGAAATGGGCTATGTCAGAATGCCAGATGCAAGGGAGGGCACCAGGATGAGGTCTCTTGTTATCTGGTGTGCTCCCTGGGGCATTTGGTGGGCCGCTGTGAGATACAGGAAGCTGGACTAGATGGGCCTATGGCCTGATCCACTGGGGCTGTTCTTATGTTCTTAACTACAATTCCCAGGAGGCCTTGCAGGTCTCTTGTTATCTGGTGTGCTCCCTGGGGCATTTGGTGGGCCGCTGTGAGATACAGGAAGCTGGACTAGATGGGCCTATGGCCTGATCCAGTGGGGCTGTTCTTATGTTCTTAATTTCTCCCCTTGGAGATGAATACCTGAACAAAGCTCTAGTAGAGGCACTACCCCCTGAAACGTGGATTGTGCTAGTTGCTGGGGAAGATGGGGGGGGGGGGGAAATAAGTGAGTGATGGGAGATCTATCCTGCCCTTAGGTCAGAGACCTGGGCTAGGTTACCTTTTGACCCTTGAGGGTCAGCGCAAAGGGACACAGTCTGTCCTTTATTGCCTTTCTACTTCAAAGCAGATTCCAGATGTATTCTTAGACAATTCTCTTATTTTTGGTCAGCTGCTTAAATTTCTACTAAGAGGAAAAGCTGTTCAATATTGACTCCAAATGTGCATGTTTCCCTGGAACAGCAAGAAACAAATGGGATACTTATAGTTTAATATACTGTATCGTGATCTAATGGCTTCCTTGCGCCCCTTTCTTTTCACCAGACGCTTCTGCAAGACCCATTTTATATGGGACTCTACCAGAAAAGAGACCGCTCACAGGTTTATGATGACCTCATTGATGAATTCATGGAAGCCATTGTCAACAGGTATATATTCTACATTACCTGCTGCAAGAAAAATAATTTTAGTGTGATATGAAATACATGCAACAGTGCAATCCTATACATGTGTACACAGAAATAAAATTCAATGGGATTTACTCCCACGTGTGTGTTAGGATCATACTGTTAGCTTTTGCAAGCCTAGTAGATAACACGCTGTATAAATTATGTCTTGACAATAGAAAGGACTAGAATCTCAATTTTTTTTAATGCTGAAAGGTGAGCTTCTTAGGCTCACTTCCATGCCTGGTATCAAGATGGAGTCTTTTCTTAGATGCTGTTTTTAGCTTGCTTTCATTCTAGATCATTTTACTTTTATCTTTTTTTTCTTGCTTGTGTTTTCATTCTATTGCTTGTATCTTTATTGACTGTGTTTTATTTTTGTCAAGATGTAAGCTACCTTGAGCTGGGGGGGAGGGGTAGAAAGTGAGATAAGTTAACACAGCAACAACAAATTGTACAACTTGCTATGCATGCAGCCCTGATGAAGATTGCTTTTTGTGTATGAAAAAGTGTGTGGACTTATTCGTAAGTATGTTAAAATGCACAGAGTTACTAGCCCCCAGTTTTACTTAGACTGTACAACATGTGCCCTTATCAGTCATTTGCAGCATATCAATGGTGTGGGGAAGAGCCTTAGATCAGTTGTAGCATATGCGCAGAGCATGTAGAAGGGCCCAGATTCAGTTCCCAGCATCTCTGGTGAAAAAGAATCTTATGTATCGAGTTTGGAGAGGCCACTGAAAGGCTGCTTTTGGGACAGCAAGGCCAAACTGGGATATTTTGACCATATGTCCCATCCTGTGCGTGCTTGCAAAAGAACTAGCTCTTAGTACTTACACTAGTTTTCTAGTCAGCAGGAGGGCCTGTCCTGTCATAGGGAAAATGCTCTTTCCGAGCCCACATGATGATATGTAAACTGTTATGTTTTACTTTAAGTAAAGTTGCTGCTTCAAGGACATCTGTGCAAGTACAGTCTTGAAGTGTCCGGTCCTTGGCAGCACAGATAGTTAATGTCTCTGTTTCTTCCTGTGCCCTCTAGATATGGCCAAGACACGCTTATTCAGTTTGAAGACTTTGGGAACCACAATGCTTTCCGCTTTTTGAGGAAATACAGAGAAAAATATTGCACCTTCAATGACGATATACAGGGTAGATAAAGCCTTTTGCGCTCATGGCATATGTCCACAAATGAGTTTAAGTTCTGCTTTGCTTTCTTGTTGCCTGGGACGCTCTTCTGCCCTTCTCTGAGTGGTTTGTTTTACTCCCCAGGGACGGCTTCGGTGGCCTTGGCTGGGTTGCTGGCAGCACAAAAGGTTATTGGTAAACCAATCACAGAGCACCGGATTTTGTTCCTTGGTGCAGGAGAGGTGAGTGGTGTGACTGAAAGGAGGACTGGAATAACTTTTTATTTACTTTAGTTTTATTGTGGTCGTAAGCAGGTTGCTTTGGTTGGCTATCCTCCCAGTGTAAGAGATGCAGCCAGTATTCCCTTGAGGGAATTTGTGCCACTGTGTGGACCCTTTAAGCTGCTGTATGGCAGCTCACCACCATTTTCAGACACATGGCAACGATGTTACCGTAATCACTGGACTTCTGGGAATGCCACGCTCCTAGCTGTGCAGCTTTCCAGGACTTTGACCTGTGCAGATGTGCGGCTTGAAGGGAACAATGGTTGCAGCGCCATCATTTTAACTATTTGGGTCCTGGCATTGAAATTAATCACCAGAAATAGTTGACAAGCTGAAGCGATGGTCTGTGGCTAGCAGTGCATCTGTTGACCCATTACATGTGAGTGAGGGATCCCCCTTGCATGCATTCTGGATAGTTGCACATGATGCTTGTACCACACTATCCACTAAAAACTTTTTTAAATAACTGGTTTGCGAGGGCCCTAGCTAACCTGTTCCACTCAGTTGCACCTTTTCCAAAAGTTTGGTGCTGCTGCTGGAAAGGAGGGGTCTTCCAGGTCTCGGGTAGATCTTAGCTCCCATCTCCTGGGAAAAGCTCTAGAGATGATGTAATTGCCACACCCGAGCTCTAGACCTTGCCCAGCTCAACCCACTCTACAGCAGCTCTTCAGCCTGTACCTATTTAGCAGACAACCATTGGTAGAAAACACTGCCCTTTTGATGGCTTTCTGGGGCTGGTTATGTACAGTATGTTTGGGGTGTTTCCGTTTGCAACTGTTACCCTGCACATGCCCAATCTTGTCTGATCTCAGAAGCTAAGCAGGGTCAGGCCTGCTTAGCCCTTGGATGGGAGACCACCTGGGAATACTGGGTGCTGTAGGCTTATACCATAGTCTTTCGAGACTGAAGGTTGCCAACCATTTTTTTTTTTTTTAGAAATAGATTTTCTCTATCTAAATGCCACTTCATTTCATTTGGATTCTTTTACCCTCCACATCCTTTGATGCCAGTGGTTCCCAAACGTCTTAGCACTGGGACCCACTTTTTTAAAATGACACTCTATCAGGACCCATCTAGCTTTATGAGACTAAAAACAAAGGTTCACTTTATCTCACTGTTCAAGCCCGTTTTTATCTTTTTTTACTTGGGAAGGGGAGGTGGTAGCGGGGGTGGGGACTGCCTTCTGGAGTGGTTGTTGAGCTTCAGGTTCATTGAATCAGCACCATTCTAGTGGCCTTGTGTTCCCCTTTGCCTTATTCACAATTAAATGTGCACATGTGGCTCAGTTTCACTTTCATTAGGGCTCAATACAATTGTCAGTGATCAGCTTGTCAGTTTCATGATCCACCCAAAATCAGGCTGTGACCTACTGGTGGATCTCGACCCACAGTTTGGGAACCACTGTTTTATTCTTTAGGTTGTGAGTCCCTTTGGGATAGAAATAAGAACATAAGAATTTTTGAAAAATTACGATAAGCTATCAAGGGGTTGGGTGGGAAATAAATTGCTAAATAGGATAAATATTTTTTTTGAGGCTATTCTGTTTCTGTAATAGGGAATGAAGGCAAAAAATAAAGAACACATCTTCTAATACTGAGCAGGAACTTCTATTGTTCCTTTTTTTGTACATTGTACAGTTTATTATTATTATTATTATTAACAGTACTTATATACCGCTTTTCAACTAAAAGTTCACAAAGAGAACGGTTTACAGAGAAAATTCAAATAACTAATGGCTCCCTGTCCCAAAAGGGCTCACAATCTAAAAAAAATCCCGTTTCATTTTTGTACTTTATTTAAGCCCTTTCTGCCTAATGTTGCATATACGTTGCATTAACGTTGTTAATATGTTTTTAATCTGTTTTAAATTATGTTTTTTAATCTGTTTTAACCTGTTGTAAGCCGCCTTGAGTCCCTTCGGGGAGAAAGGCGGGGTAAAAATAAAGTTGTTGTTGTTGTTGTTGTTGTTATACACAACAGGGACCAAATGTGTACACCTGTGGGCCAGGCAAAAATGAGTCTCCCAAAGGTGCCTAATATTGTAATGTACAGTATAAATTTAACTTCAGTTAATTTAGTGGTCTTCAAACTATTGGTCTTCTGAAAACCTGGTCTACCAAACAACCTCTGCATGCAGAAGACCCTGGAAAGTGTTCACTGGTGTACAGATGGTTCGGCTGGGTTGTTGGCTGAGTCTCTCCATCTCCCCCTGCCTCCATTGCCTGCTGCCCCATGATGAGCCATACAGGATACTCCAGGCTCCTCTATTGACTGCGCATTGCCACAGATGATAGCAAAATGGCCACTGATGCTCTCCTTGAGGAATGTTGGTGTTCCCCAGAACAAATCTTGAAAACCCTTGGACTAGTTGATTAAAAAGGAGGTGATGAGTCGGCTTGAACTCTTTGGTTAAGTCATTTGTTCTCCAAAATGATATGTTTTCAGATGTTTGTCTTCCCTATCAGGCTGCTCTTGGCATTGCAAATCTCATCGTCATGGCTATGGAGGAGAATGGCCTTCCTGTGGAAGAAGCTCATAAGAAAATCTGGATGTTTGACAAATTTGGTTTATTGGTTCAGGTGAGGCATCATTTGGGTTTTGATTTGGCATGATCTTTCCTCTCCCTCTTCGTTTTGTCTCTCGTCATCCAGAATCCTTCCCTTTAAAATTTCCAGGATCGGGAACAAAAGGTAGATGCCAACCAAGAGCCTTTTACTCACCCAGCCCCTGATCAAGTGCCAAAGACCTTCTTGGATGCAGTGAATGTGCTCCAGCCGTCAGCTATCATTGGTGAGTGTTTCAGCTGTTGAGTGCCAGAAGAGCTGATACCACAGGAGCAAATGGTGCTTTTAATGCAGCAGATTCCCGTAACAGGCCGTGCAGTTTCTGAGCATCAGCTTCAGAGGAATTGCATTATCCTTGGTGCCTGCCACTATTGTGCTGGAAGCAGCTCTCCTGGGTTTGAGACAGGATTCTTCCCCATTCTACTTGGAGACACCTAGTGCTGAATTTGTCCATGCCAGGCTGGTAAAAATAGATCAGGCACAAAGGCTCAGTTTCAAATGACTTCTTTTTTTTCCCCTTCAGAAACAAGTTTGACCTTTTTTCATTTCTAACAGGCTTCTCCCCCCCCCCCTTGTACCTTCCGATTAATTCTAGGGGTTGCAGGAGCTGGCAGGCTCTTTTCTCACGATGTGATCAAAGCAATGGGCTCTATCAATCAGAGGCCAATAATATTTGCACTGAGCAACCCTACCGTGAAAGCCGAATGCACTGCTGAGGAGGCTTACACGTTAACAGAGGTAAGGGAAAAGATTTTGGCGTGGCTGGCTTCCCTGTTCTTTCTCTGGGGCCCTGCTGGTTGGTACGCTTGACTGAGGTGCCTTCTGTGATGCAACTGCTTTTTGCTTGGGGCACGCTTTGGTTTTAGCACATTGGCTCATCTTTGGATGGGTGGTTGTCTTCTCCCCAGTAACCAAATCATTGGGCCTTTCCTTTAATGGGAAGTAAAGCCAGACCTACGTCCTTTGTTAAGCTTAGTGCCAAGGGCCAGCCCATTATTTGCTTTGAGCTATTTTGTAGGGTTGTCACCCAGTTTCTTTAATGAGTTGACATGGGTAAAAGCAGAAATTCTGAAGCAAGAGTGAGGCTTTCTTTGTTTTTAACCATTGTAAACGTGTCATAGTGGGCATCATCTTAGAAGAGGCATTCTTTCCTATGTACAGGAAAACGTAGTACAAAACATCCTCTCCCCATCAAAAACTGCCAGCAGGAAGACAGTGAATTCTGGGAGAAGGATCTTATTTCTTGTATAGGAAAAACATTCAGTCACCTTGCAGTGGTACAACCCAGAAATAGGCTTACTGTCCAGCAAGAACATGACCTGTTTATTGGTCACCCCCTATACTTGATTACATGATCATTTATTGTGGGATGACTCAAGATCCTTTGATCGTGCCATTGATTTTGGCAATAACTTCAACCACTGCCATTGTAATCAAATCTGAAGTGGGTTCAGGTATGGATTTTGCACAGTCCTGTCTCTAAGCCGGAACTGCATCGCGTTTTAAACTGGAGTGCATTGCATTGTGAGCAGCTGGTGGTCTGGGATTTTTCCAGACCTGTTTTCCTCTCTTTCCAGCCCATTTTAAGAAAATTGAAAGTGGTAGCATAGAGGCGTTGCTACCTGTGGTGCACTTACTCATTTCTTTTGTTCTGCTCTCTCACCGAACAGGTTTCGCAGGTGGTGGTGGTGGTGTGTTTTGTTTAGAGCACTGCAAAATCTGTTTGTTAGAAACATTTGTGAACATGTATTGACTCTAAGAAGTTGCCGTGTACTGGGTTAGATTACTGGTCCATCTGGCCTGGTATTGCCTACACTGCCTAACTGGTTCTCCAGGGTTTTAGGACCGGAGCCATTCTCAGCCCTTTCTGCTTGGCATGCCAAGCAGTTACTCTACCATGGAGCAATAGCCCCACTCGCCATCCTAGCAGCACAAGTGTAACATACCAGGAGCAAGTAACAATTGCTTTCATTTCTCCTTCAACTCTCTCGGAGATCCATCTTCTTCCTTTAAGAAGATAAATGTTTAATTCTTAAAGACCTTGAATTTCAAAATATTCACTTTGCTCATGAAAGAATTCATTAATACGTTTATACTTTTTAACCTGTAAATTAATCTTGCAGAGGAAAATAGGTTATGTGGATAATGGAATTCTTGTCATGTTGATCACGCCGGATATTGCATGGTGTACATTCGGAAAAGGATTGATATACCTCAGTGACCTAGCTAGTGGGGGTGCAAAGCACTAAGTCTTGCAAGGAACCTCTCTGCTGTGTGCAAGCGGCCCCTCCCCTTCAGAACCAGGCGTACGCCTCCGTTTTGCTCCCACTGCCTGGAATGGCTCCGGGGGGGGGGGGGGGAGAGGCCCCTTACTTCTGCAGTGAGACTCCCTGCCAAACTTAGTGCTCTTCACCCCCTCTAGCTATGCCACTGATATACCTTGCTGGCTGCTTTATAAGAAATACAGAAATGGTTGTTGCCAGTCTTGGGTATTATGGATAGGAGGAGCTATAAGGGAATTCTTTTTCTACCTAAGAAGTCTTAATCATGGGTGCCTCTTACTGATCCATTAGGTTATTTTCTTCTTTAAAGGATCATTAGTGACAAGGTTTTTTGATGTTTGAATATGGACATACTGTACTTTCCGGCTACTTACAACTGAGCTACGTTTGGCAAAATTGCATGTTGGAGTCTTTTTGGGACTCTATCTTACTGGCTTAAAAATTGCATTTTTTAAAAAGCGGATTGCATTTTTGAGTGCTCCGCCACATCAAACTCCTTTAGATTCTTATGGGATTTCCTACATGGAGATAATCTTTGAGGTGGTTCTGATAAAGATCCATCCGGGTAGAGGCTGTGTATGATGGAGAAGCAGAATTGCAGCTGCCCTCTAGGAGTGTCTGTCTTACCTCGAGGCCCACTAGATGTTCACGCTTTGACTATGTTTGCATATATTTCAAGTTGGTGTCCAGCACCGGCAGCTCAGTGTGATCATTGCCCAGATTGCCCAAGACTGAACTTATTCTATGGAATGAGTCTGTGTGTTGGACTAAATGCATGCAGGCCTTGATGCAACTAGTGTTCAGTGCTTACTTGTCTGGTACGTTTGCCTACTAGGCACACACACTCTTTAACAGAACAGTAAAACCCCCAAAGTGCAGTTGAAATGCATTCTTAGTATTAGACCCAACATGTTTCACATGGATATTCTTCTTCAGGGGCAATGGTAGACGATGATTCTTCTGTATTAACACACTTTATGTATCGGGGGGGGGGGGTCCTCTTCTGTTCCTACATTGGTGTCCTTCCTCCTTTCCTTCAGATCCTGCTCTTGGCTATTCATAACACTATCCTGTTGGAGCCTTGTCCAAACCCCCACCTGGTGTAGTCATTGCTCAGTGGCTGCCCAGTGTATAAATAATTGCACGTCTAGGCTTGCAGCAGAGCTTGGCCTGTATTGCCACACAACTTGGGATCTTGTGTGCAACTTGCAGAACTGGCTTCCAGCTGTATCATCCCCCCATTTCTTTGTTCCACAGGGGCGTTGCCTGTTTGCAAGCGGCAGTCCGTTTGAGCCTGTGCAGCTGAGCGATGGACGAACCTTCAAAGCAGGCCAGGGAAACAATGCTTACATCTTTCCAGGTAAAGCCTGGGAGGGGTTCTGTTTTTCCCACTGCATCCAGGTCAGGAGGTTGAAAACTATTTTGGTGTGTAAGCCTTGTTTGTGAAAAGCCACCAACCTGTGTGGTGGTGAATGTACATGGCAAAAGGTGTCTTGAATGGCATCAGAAAACTCAGTATTTCTACAGTTTCACCGTTCGATGCTTATGAGACGGAGAGAGCTCTCAAGCAGAGTGCCGTATTTATAGTGCCCCCCCAACAGAGACCAAGATTTAGAGCAGGGGTCCCTAACGGAGCCTGTAGAGGTGTGTAGTTGAACCCACCTCCTGCTGCCACTGAGCCTTTGCCCCTCCTCTGCTGGCTTTGATTGCAAAAGAGAGGATGTGTGTGGAGCGGAGGAAAATGAGAGTCACTCACTCCTCTCACACACACCTCCCTCTTGAAACACAGGCACTCACGGAGCCAAATAGAGCTTCAGGGGGGAGCATGTTGAGCAGGGCAGCTGGAGGAAATGGTGGAATCAGTGAGGGATGGCAGGATGGATGGAAGAAAGGTTGTGTGCATGTGCCTGAATGAATGAGCAGAAGGTATGTGCTCATGTTTGAAATCTGATTTGGGGCCTGGCTTTCTGAACAGCCATTCTGTGCTCAGTTCAACTGCCCATGGCACCCACCACCCCTTCTTGGAATTTTTGTAGTGCCAACAGACTCTACGAGGTTGGTGCTCCTCTTTTGGGGGTTTGGCTAGGCCAGTTGACAGAACTCTGGTCCAGTGATGCCTTTGTTCAGATCTTCAGTCATTAGAATACTTTTAGAAGTGATGCTCTGGTAGACCTGCACATCTGCTGACCCACTAAGCTTAATGCAGTCCACCTGCCATATGTAGATTTGATAAAGCTCCTGTTTATGTTGCCTACCTGAGATGGCAGCAAGTGGACAGCAATCATAGAGTTGGAAGGGACCTAAGAGGTCATCTAATCCAACCCCTTACCTGTAGCAGGAGATTCTCCTACAGCATCCCCAGCAGGAGATGTTCCCTGTAGGTTGTGCAGCTGCTCATCTGGAAGCTGAGCTCTGTGCAGCACGGAGTTTGGCAACCCAAACATTTGGTGATGACAAGTGGTGATTTTCAAGGATGGTGTCGCAACACAGTCGGGACCCCACAAAGGCCCCACGCACAGGCACAGACCTCTTAAAGGTAGATGAGACGGGACTGTCATTCATTTGGCAGATCACAATGATCTGTGTGCTGTGTGCAAAGAATGCTTTTGGCTAAAACTGTATGGGTACCTCGGCATGTGATATGGGAAACATCCATTTCCATTCTAGGGAATAAATGATATTCAGGCTTCATGCGGAGTCAGTTTGCTGTTTTTTTGCAATGGAGATATTGCTTGGAAAGGAATCAGAGTTCAGGCCAGAGCACCTGCCATGCCTGCAGAAAATCCTAGGTCCAGTCCCTTGTATTTACAGGGAAAAGACTCCTGTTTAAAATCTTGGAGAGCCACTGCCAGTTAGTGAGGGCAGTACTGGGCTACAGGGACTGGTGGTCTGACAGCTTCATGTGCTCCCAGGGCATGATCTCTCCTGAACTAGAAAATCGTAGGAGCAAAGTTTATCTGACATGGTAACATTTCAACATGCACAATAGCAAGTGGTGTGACATCAGTACGCAAAGGTGAGGGACCTGATCTTTGGGCGTTATTGGAAAGTGGTCTTCGTTATGTGTCTCAGAACAGCTGAGTGAGTGAGTGTCTCTGGACAATCTCTAAAAGGTAATGTAAGGGAAAGGGCCCAATCCTATCCAGCTTTCCAGTGCTGATGCAGCTGTGCCAGTAGGGCATGCACTGCAACCTGCAGTGGGGGAACAGTCACAGAGGCTTCCTCAGTGTAAAGTAACATTTGTTCCCTTGCATCAGGGATTCATTGGCGCCAGAAAGTTGGATAGGATTGGGCCTTATGAGTATCTATGAATTTATTTATTTAGCGTATGGCATATAATACATGGACTTATATATCAGTTAGACTAGATCGATGTCCAGTTCATGCAGCCATTCAAGGACAGAGTTACCTTCAAAGAAAAAGTCAGACCATGGGCCAGTATACGCCCTCGGTTTGCAGCCAGACACAATGTGGTACATGGTTTGGTGGGAGAATCCGCAATCAGTGAATAAGTATGCTCCACAGGGAGAGGGGACATGCACTTCCTGTTTTTACTTCCAGCTGTTGACAGACTGGCCAAGTGGTTTCTGGGTATTGGAGGTAGCTGATCTCTGAATGCTAGATGCAGGGGAGTGGCAACAAAATACAGGTGTCACATTGTCTTGAGTGCTCTGGAGGCATCTGATGGGCCACTGTGGGATGCAGGGAGATGGACCTTTGGGCTGATCCAGCAGGACTGCTCTTGCATTCGTAGGTCTATAGCAGTGATTTTCAACCTTTTTCATCTCATGGCACACTGACTAAAATTGTAAAGGCACACCATCAGTTTTTTGACAAATGACAAGGCACACCATGCTGTTGGTGGGGGGGCTCACATCCCCCAACGGCCCCACTAATAAATAACCCTCCTTCAAACTCCCGTGGCACATCTGCAGACCATTCGTGGCATAGCAGTGTGCCACGGTACAGTGGTTGAAAATGGCTGGTCTATAGAAATGATTTCATTGCAGTTCTTTGAAAAATGTACCTGTATTTTAGGTGTTGCCCTTGCTGTCGTTCTCAGCAGTGTTCGACACATTAGTGATAAAGTCTTCTTGGAGGCTGCAAAGGTGAGTGACTTGAAGTGAGGTGAGTGGCATGTCAGGTGATTGAAATAAGTCTGTGTACTGCAGTTTCTGTGTGTATGGTGGAGTGGAGGACTTTCAAATAGAGGCAGTGAACTGTAGGCATTCCAGACCTGCTGTCACTTCTCTTGTTTTTAAGAGATTAGATTCGCAGCGTGATTTTTAATTATAATTGGCTGCAGGTGCTGTTGATCAAGCCACATGGTAGAAAAGGTTGGCTAAGTTCCCTCTGGAATGAGGGTGAACACCTGCATTTGGGCAGGTTAGATATAACCCTGCAATGCTCTCTGTAGGTGAAAGTCATTGGTGCACTTAAAAAAGGAGTGTCTAATAAAAACTTTAAGGGCAGGCCTAGATTTCCCAAGAGACATAAAGGTGTTGCTGACCTTGTCTTTCTCCACTCTTCCCTGTAATATCGAGTAGAAAATTATGTACGATGTGACATCTTCATGCTGTTCATTTTTTTTTTCCCACTCCTGCCTTGCATCATTTTTCATTCCCACTCCAAAGTGTCTCCTTCCTCAAGAGATGATTTGCAATAAAGCAGTAGGGGAGGGAGGAAGTGCTTAACCCTCATCCCACCGGCTCTGTTTCTCCATCTGCAGAAGGATTTGCTTCTGCAGATCCTAGAGCTGTGTTTGCAAGGTAAATGTAGGTGTGGAGCACCAGTGGGGTTTGAAAACAGCAGGAATTCTAGGAGAATAGCAGAGGGTCGGAGAAGCGTTCAGCACTCCCTTTCCTCACTGCTTCTCTTTAACATATTGCCCTGTCCTGGGTGTTTTGGTGATGAAGAACCAGATACTAGGCCACAGTTCCAGGTGGCTGCAGCTTGCGCCTTCCTCTGTGCCCACTTTCTGTAAGCACAGTGCAGTATCTTTTGGTTAGGATTTCCATCTGAGTAAGATTTTTCTGTGTTGCAATCAAAGGCTTTGACGGAGCAGCTGAGTGAAGAGGAGCTTGCCCGTGGACAGCTGTATCCTGCACTCTCCAACATCCGAGAGGTTTCCATTAACATTGCCGTGAAAGTAAGTGGATTGGGGGGGGGGTAGGGAAAGGGGGAAGACTCAGCCTAATTATTGGCATTGTGGGGTAATGGTGGTAATGTGGGGGAGGGAAATAATCCGTATATTCCTGTAATTGGAGATGCTACATGGGGCAAACAGCAGAACCCACTCTACTTGTTTCTAAAAGGTTTAGATAATGGCTATGAGAATTAAGTAGGAACAGTGCCCATGCCTCATTATCTGGCCTTGGCCTTCTCTTCCCCATCCCAAAAGGTGTTGTCTGTTTTCAAAAGCAGGAGGATTGACTGGGGGCCCCCTTTAGCTTCCTTAGCTGCAAATGACAGTATATATGGCCAATCATGATCATAATTCCAAGATGTGGGATTGCCCACACAGGCCTTCCTTTCTGCTGGGGCATCACTTTGCAGCTCAGCGATTAAGAGATGCTCTGCAAAGTGATGTCTCGGCAAACACAGCACGGCTGAAAGGGCCATCTGCGTGATAATTGGTCTCCCCCTTCTACCTTTTCAGCAGTGCTGCTTCTGCCTATATGTTGTTTTGCAGCTTAGCAGGTGGTGGTTGTGCTGGGAAAGCCCAATCATCAAGGGGCCCTGATAAAGAGCATCCTCGAGCTGTATGATTGACACCCCCCCCCCCGTCTTAGAGCTTTCTCTGTGCGCATGTGCACTCCCCCCGCTGCCTTTTCTAGGGGAAGATCATGCCCTGCAAACTGTTTCTTGTTCTGTTCTAACACTGCTTTTGATTGGCTTCAGCAAATCTTAAAAGATCAGGACATCCCATGTAGATATAGAGAAATAAATGTGCATAAATATTCTTCAGCAAGAACTACATTTCTCCTTCATTTTCTTTTTCACCTGCTAGTATTGGCCTTGCTGCCCAGGTTGGGCCTCCATGGACTTTCAGGCCTGGATAAAGTGTCCCCAGTTTCCACCCCCACCTCAAACGCTTGGGTCCTCTTTGTACAGAGAGGCAGTATATAGATACAGGATGCTGGGGTTAGACAGACAAGGGGAGACCACTATCTTCATACAGTGCTTGTAAGTTTCTAGATCCATTTTCAGCAGAGGCGAGCCAAATGTTACATGAGAGTAGTTGGACATTTGATCCAATCTTGCAAAGCATTTTTTTCCTCCATTTTGATGGAACTCTTTGAAAAGAGTTTGTGGGTGTATTTTATCTAATTTTAGCTGCTTCTTTTTTAAACCCAAAATACTCCCTACTTCCAAAAGCACCGAAAAGCATCAGCTACACAATGATTTGCTAATTTCTCTTCCAGGTTATGGAATTTTTGTATGCCAACCACATGGCTTTCTATTATCCTGAACCAAAGGACAAGAACAAGTACATACGATCAAAGATCTGGACCAGCGACTACGAGTCCTTCATACCAGACTTGTACGACTGGCCTGAAACTGCACGCTATCCACCGAAAATGCACTGATTTGCCCGAAGAACATGATCCTCAGGTGGTATCAGAATTCTGCAGTGAGCCCCTTTGCAGTCTGATTTTTCACATCAGGACTTTCTGAGACTTGTAACTTATATTTTTTAAAACTTTTCCTCATAACAGTCACTTGGATTTCTCATAGTGTGAATTTTCTCTGATGACCTGTGCTCCCATGAATGAAGTGGTGACCTGGCATCAACACAAAGTTACTTTTTAAGTTCACTTTTACCACTCCATACTTAATTTAGCCAGACAGGGAATCCTTAATTTATCCCTTGCCCTCTCATTATGGGCCCGGTGTATACAGTTAGCAGAATCAGGGCCACTTTTTAATGGACTGTGCTATTTTAGGGTTTCATACTGAAAGCTTTCCTCTTTGAAAAATAAACTAATTGCATGTATAAAATTAACATATTGGAGGAAAAGGTTTGTCTGAGCATGCTGTTTTTCTGCTAGCAAGGAGTGTATTTTTCAGGGGGCAGGAAGTATTCAAATGCACAGATCTGCACTCTCCAAAAAAGTTTTAACCCTTGGTTAACTGTATTACCTGAGCTGATTACCAAATTGCTCCTTCCTTTTATATATGCTCACCTCCTTTTGTGATCAGATGGCCCTTGCTGTGATGTCATTTTTTGAGCTTGTGAGAATAATTGACTAAAGCCATCTTCATCCAAAGTACAGGCCTCCTGTTTCCTCTGCAGGGCAACATGCAATGGTGTGTGTTCCAGTTTCTGGACTTTGGGTGAAGTCCAACAGCTGCACTGTTCTTGTGGGCATTCTTGGTAAAGCTAGCTGTTGTGAAAATTGATTTTTCATTTGTGAGGTTTACTATATTGCAACAATAACATTTTCTATAAGGTTTAAGCTAGAGCCCATTTAAAGGGTTTAAGGGACAGTGCACTCCAGGTAGGGCTTGCTCTCCATTAGCTACAAAGCAAGGTTATGAGACTCCTCCCCCCCCCAAAAAAAAAATAAAAAAATCAGAGAACTACAGTACTCAAATCTGTCATATTGTGTAAGGAGGTTTTCTCAGACTTTTCATTTTCCACATTTGTAGAGGTAGGAATGAGGTACACCAGAGTTCATGTGATCATTTCAGGAATGGAAGGTACCTGTGTACCTTAGAAAATCAAATTGTATAAAAGCACAGGGCCAAGTGGCTTGAACAGATTTAGTTCAGTAGTCCTGCAAGATTTAAAATGTTTGAAAAGTTCCTGGGGTGGGGGAAATAATATAGTATTTAACTTGAGATCAGCACTCTGTTAACTTCTTGTATCCTTCCCTAAACCCCCTCCCCCACTTTTATTTGAATTAATTTACTTATCCAGGATGGTTACATTCCAGAGAGGAGTTTTTTATATTGGTCAACAAAGAGAAAACAAAAGGCGCAGATGACCAGCAACATTCGTGTGAGCTCCAAGAAATGAATGGGAGCTTCACAAGAGAACGTTCTTTTTTTTTTTTTTTAAGGAAATCTCTTTGATTTCAGTGGAGTTTGTTGGGGAGAACTTTTCAGTAGATTGTGCTTCCTGGCATTGCTTATACTGCACTTTTCAATATAAAGAAGAACAGAGTTGGGGTTCTTTGCCCTGCATGCACTCACAAGGCTTTCATGCTGGGTGTCGCTTACAAACATGCCTCACTATCTTGTGCCCACGGAGCATTTTGTTGGTTTTTCAGGTTGCGGTTTTAAGGGTACAGGAGCAATTTCTATCATCTAAAAAAAGTCTGCCTAATGCTTAAGAGTTGTGTTAAGCTTCGCATGGTCACGCACACACACCACTTGCAAGGCACTGGAAGCAATTTGGAGCCAAATGTGTGTGAAATAGACAAATTGTCTATCTTTGAAAAGATAGACAAGGGAGTGACTAATATTTTTACTCATTTTTTTTTGCCCCTGTTGCATTTGTAAGAACTAAACTTCCCTAATCGGCAATCTCCAGTGAAATCGCTGCATCCCATTCAGACCTCAGGTGGGGACTGCACCGCAGTAGAGATGCTCCCTCACATCAGAGTGTGGGGGAGGGAGGAATCTGCACATGCAAAGCTTAGCATATGAGGGGGCAAATGGCCCTCAGACTCATCTCTCTCGTATGCTAATTCTACATGTGGACATGTTTCTTCTTTTATATGGGGAAGTATTTGGATATTCACTCCTTCGCCTGATAATTCATTCACCGCAGCCTGAAGTGGTACAGTCCAGAAACGGATAGGCACACGCGTCTCCTAAGCACATGACACTGATCTAGTCTGCCTTCCTCCTTCAGGTAGATAAGTCTGTTAAGCCCACCACAGTCAGATCTTGGCAAGAGAAACAGCTATAACATAGTTTCAGTATCAGTATAGCACTTTTGGCAAAACAAGGGACTATAACGTTGCGTAAAGTGTGCTGTGTTGCATACAGAGCCTTGTGTGTCTGTCCTTCTGCTCTTCCTATAGTATGCAACTGGATGTTGACGATGCTGCTTAGAATTATTTTATGTCTTGCGATGTATTTGTCTTTCAGACACAACGTCATCTGACATCTGTAAAAGGGGAGGTTATTCCTTTGCCTTATGACATGGCTTTTATTGTTGCACTTTCCCGCTTCCTGACCCCGTCTTGATTTTTTTTTTGACCTTAATTTATTATGTGAGTAGTTTTTTATTTATCTGACTCGATACTTGTGCGTGAAAGAGGGGAGGACTCTTTCTGATCATCTTTTCTGCCTGAAAGTGATTTATGTTTCAGTGGGAATTGCAGAAGGAACGATACCTGGTGTATGCTCTGCCTGACACCCAGGGCAGTGATGCCGCAACATCATGTGACATTGTGACGTCACTTCTGGGTTCTCCCCCCCACCCCCCGGAGAAGGGTGCCCTTGCTGCAGCAACTTTAAACCTCCCGTTCCATCTTCCACGAAGGCTCCCTTTTGAAGAAGGGGGCGTGAAGCTGCCACTCCCTACTCCATAACTATGGTGGAGCCTGAGGGGTAGTCATGCCACCCCCCCTGGTGTAGCGCCTAGGGCATGTGGCTGTCAGGCTCTGCTCTAGTTATGCCTCTGTGAGCCAGACTGTACCTCAGATTCAACACAGAACCACCCTAGGCATGCAGCTGCAAATGTTTTCAATATTTGATGCTGTCAGAATTCAACATGCACAAAGGCCTGCTCATGCCATGGTTGGCCCTGGCTGCTGAAGCTGGAGGTCAGCATGGGCGTTCCTGTGTATCTGCCCTGGGTTGGCACAGTTCTAAGACCTGGACTCAAGACTGGGACCATGCATGCAAATATAAGGGACCCCTACCATTATATCAGCATAGGAAAACATAAGCAGTGAACCTTCTATTCAGTGGCCCCTATCTTTGAAGGGTCTCGGTGGGAAATAAGGAAACCCATTTATTTATGGTTGGCCCAAAAGTCACAACAGGAGTAAAGGGGCAGAAAGCTCAATTGAGAATGTAATGTCATCGGTTGCTGTGTGGGAGCAATTTAAAATAAGCAAAAACCCCTCACAGGAGCCACTCTTGTGTCAGCAAAATATAAACCGTCGGCCTCTAACGTTGCTTTCCCAGAACGTTTTTATTCCAGAATTGTCTATTGGGTGGCTTAAAACAAACACTGTGCTTTAAAAAAAAAAAGTTTATTTTTCTCCTCTGGAAATACTGTATCTGTACTGAAATGTGTTTGGTCTTCTATTTTCATAGTAAAAAGTCTTTCCTTTTGCATTTGTTGTATTCTTTGTTTAATTCCCGTTTCCTCCACTGAGTAACTTCTACTCCCTCCTGTCTACTAAGCAGCCTGTATATACTCCTTCATTCAGTGATGCAAATTCCTAAATCAGTTCCATTTCTGCTGCCACCAGTTAGTACCCATATTGTTGCAGGGCACTCTGCAGGACAAGCTAGTGATGATCCTGCCCAGCTCACATGCAGCAAATGTTCTGCCCTGTTTCCTGCCAGAATAAACACTCTCTCGCTAACTATAACAGAGATGGACAAAAGTGGAGCAAGATTTCTGTACCTCATCCCGGAAATCAAGTACTCAAAAAATGCAAGGGAGGGCACCAGGATGAGGTCTCTTGTTGTCTGGTGTGCTCCCTGGGGCATTTGGTGGGCCGCTGTGAGATCCAGGAAGCTGGACTAGATGGGCCTATGGCCTGATCCATTGGGGCTGTTCTTATGTTCTTAACTACAATTCCCAGGAAGCCTTGCAGGTCTCTTGTTGTCTGGTGTGCTCCCTGGGGCATTTGGTGGGCCGCTGTGAGATCCAGGAAGCTGGACTAGGTGGGCCTTTGGCCTGACCCAGTGGGGCTGTTCTTATGTAAAAGGGAGTGGGGGAGAGCCCTGGGCGTTTCTACTGCCTGACCAAATTGTCTCATTTTATAAGTTGGTCTTTTACCACTGGGAATTACTGCTGGTTGTTTTAATTCATACTTCTGAAATTATGTATTTTGTGTTCATTATGTTCCGTTTTAGTATACAATTTTTATATTTTGTAAGCCACTTTGGGTGTCATTGGGGGGAAAAAAGCAGAGTATACATTGAATGGATGAATAGACAACCTGTTCACTCCCTGCTCTGAACAGGGCTCCAGTACCCTTTACTGCTCTGCCACAAGTACAAATTCAGAAGCTTTCCTTTTAAACTGTACATCAGTGTTTCTCAAGGTTTCTCCTCTGCGGTACTGCATCACATGGTCCACCTATTTGAAGTACCATTGGAAGTGACTGGTAGTTATGTCTTCGCCAGTTTCTCCTGGATTAGGAGGCCAGATGTGATTGGACAAATATCAGTAAGAGGCTCAGGGTGGAAGGGAAAGCTTTTTTATAAGCAGAAAAGCATGTTTTGGAGCTCTGCCCACTAAGCTGAGCCTCCTACTGATGTTTGTGTCGCATTTGTGGTCTCGCTGCCAGGCGGCAGGGGTTAAGGAGTCCTGCGACCACCTGACACCACCAGACACCATCTCAAGTACCACTGGTGGTACGCATACCACTGGTTGAGAAATACTGCTGTACATTGAAAACAACTCGGTGTACTGATTCTCTGCCTATTACCAGTTTGTTAAAAAGCAGAGGAATCCTGGTCACATCTCTACTCCTTCTGTGGTACTCCACAGTCTGGGGGGGCCAAGCAGGGCCCATGAGGATGGGGTAAAGGGGGTAATTTGTACGAGGCCAAGGGCCAAAAAGGGGGCCCAAAGCCAAACTAGGGGGTCCAGAAATTTCCTGGGATATTTCTCAATCTCACCCAGACTATCCATGCAGGATGTGGGGGGTGCTACCATGGGCGCATGGCTGCTGTGCACCGGGCTCAGGAAAGCATACATGACATTCCTTAACACTGGTCAAATCTGGGAGGAAGCTGGCCTGCCACTGTAGCTCTTTGGCTTGTGGATCTGCTTACCAGCAAGAAGTGTACAGGAGCTCAGGGATACAACTGCGGGATTACAGTTGCTGCAGAAGTACGTTTTGATGCACATAGGACCACTTTCCATTCTAGTGTCAGCCTAAAAATGCCGATGCTAATTTTCTATACTTAAAAGGTTTTCTAGAGACTTGAGAATGTGTTTGGTTTTCTGTATTAATATATCTAGACCTGACTTTGCATTGGGAAGCCTTATAAACCTGGGCTCCAAAGACCGTTCTGGCTGTTGCCACCTTTCCCTGCCCTGTTTTGCCCCTCTCCTCCCTGTTTGGGGTGGGACCCAAAATAAACTTTGTACCCCTGATAAAATTCATAAGAACAGCCCCACTGGATCAGGCCATAGGCCCATCTAGTCCAGCTTCCTGTATCTCACAGCGGCCCAGCAAATGCCCCAGGGAGCACACCAGATAACAAGAGACCTGCATCCTGGTGCCTTCCCCTACATCTGGCATTCTGATACACAGCCGAGGTTGCACATACACATCATGGCTTGTAACCCGTAATGGATTTTTCCTCCAGAAACTTGTCCAATCCCCTTTTAAAGGCATCCAGGCCAGATGCCGTCCGCACATTCTGTGGCAAGGAGTTCCACAGACCAACCACATGCTGAGTAAAGAAATATTTTCTTTTAAGAACATAAGAACAGCCCCACTGGATCAGGCCATAGGCCCATCTAGTCCAGCTTCCTGTATCTCACAGTGGCCCACCAAATGCCCCAGGGAGCAGACCAGATAACAAGAAACCTGCATCCTGGTGCCCTCCCTTACATCTGGCATTCTGATACATAGCCCATTTTAAAATCAGGAGGTTGCACATACACATCATGGCTTGTAACCAGTGATGGATTTTTCCTCCAGAAACTTGTCCAATCCACTTTTAAAGGCATCTAGGCTAGATGCCGTCTGCACCTTCTGTGGCAAGGAGTTCCACAGACCGACCACACGCTGAATAAAGAAATATTTTCTTTTGTCTGTCCTAACTCAACACTCAATTTTAGTGGATGTCCATTGGTTCTGGTGTTATGTGAGAGTGCAAAGAGCATTCCTCTCAGGAGTCCTGGGGCTGAGGACAGAACAGCCTCATAAAAAGCAGAGATTCAGCACAGTAGGGATGAAACCTTCCTCCCACACTAAGATAAGGGGGGCCAGTTCATCTGTCTGTGATGCAGCTTTTAAAAGCACTTGGAGGCTTGCTGGGAAAGAGGTGGCAGCTCTTCCTTTCCCTTGTCCTTCCTCTCATGACCTCAGCTAAGAGTGTCTTGTCTTTAATGACTGCACAGGCAGACATTCAGTAGGTGTAGCTTCCTCCTCAGTACATCTGGAATTAGTCTGTGGAACTCCTTGCCAGAGGCTATGATAATGGCACCTGGTTAGATGCTTTTGAAAGGGAATTTGGACAGACTGATGGAGGGAAAGTTCATCACGGGTTACAAGCCATGATGCGTGTGCGCAGCCTCCTGGTTTAAGAAACAGGCTGTCTCCGAATGCCAGGTGCAAGGGAGTGGCACCAGAATGCAAGATGACTTGCGTGCTCCCTGAGGCATCTGGTGGGCCACTGTGATATGAAGCTGGACTAGATGGGCCTTTGGTCTGATCCAGCAGGGCAGGGGCTCTGAGAGGAATTTTATGGGGGGAGGTACAACGTTTCTTTTGGGCACCTTCCCAAAGCGGGAGGGAGAGGGCAAAACAGAGTGGGGAGAGGGTGGCAACAGCCGGAATGCTCTTTGGAACCCAAGTTTACTGGGCTTCCAGTGCCCAGGTCCAATCCCCTTTTAAAGGCATCTAGGCCAGATGCCATCCCCAAGTCCTGTGGCAAGGAGTTCCACAGACCAACCACACACTGAGTAAAAAAATATTTTCTTTTGTCTGTCCTAACTCTCCCAATGCCCAATTTTATCGGATGTCCCCTGGTTCTGGAAACCACTGGGTACCACTGACCCCTTCCCTGCACCCCCTCCCACGGGGGCCCTGCAGCAGGACTCTTCTGATGCTCTTATATCTCCTTGTGGGGGACAGCCTGGGCTGCCTGCTTGCAGTAGGGAGCCCTGCCAGGATGGGACAGTGGCAGCCCTCCACTCTTTTCCCCAGTTCTTGATCCTCCAGATTCAGTCCTGCTTTTCCTGCAGCTGGGGGCGGGCAGATTGCGCTGCTCCTCCTCCTCCTCCTCCTCCCCTGGAAGGGCTGCACCGGAACGACTTGCGCAGCCGACGTGCTGAGCATGCGGAACCGTGGGGCACGAGGGTGCATCTTCTGAGCTCATCAGAGGCTTCCCCCCCTTCCCTGCTGCTTGGAGACTGAGGAGGAAGCAGGTTTCCAGGTGAGCAGGCTGCCTTCCGAGGAAAACTTCTGCCTGCATCCCAAGCAGTGGCATAGCTGGGGGGGTGCAAAGCACTAGGTTGGAGGTGAGCAGGCTGGCTTCCGATGAGGGACCTCCGCTTGCATCCCAATCAGTGGCGTAGGTGGTGGGGGGCAAAGCACTAAGTTTTGCAGGGAGCCTCACTGCATAGTGCAAGGGGTCTTTCCCCTTAGGAGCCAGGTGTATGCCTCTGTTTTGCTGCCCCCACCTGGAATGGCTCTGAAGGGAAAGGGCCCTTGTGGTGAGGCTCCCTGCAAAACTTAGTGCTCCCCCTAGCTATGCCACTGAGGCTCTCTGCAAACTTAGTGATTTGCCCCCTCAAGCTATGCCACTGAGGCTCCCTGCAAACTTAAGAACATAAGAACAGCCCCACTGGATCGGGCCCATCCAGTCCTGCTTCCTGTATCTCAGTGGCCCACCAAATGCCCCAGGGAGCACACCAGATAACAAGAGACCTGGTGCCCTCCCTTGCACTGGCATTCTGACCTAGCCCATTTCTAAAATCAGGAGGTTGCACACACGCATCATGGCTTGTAACCCATAATGGATTTTTCTTCCACTTTGCAACTCCTCTAACTACGCCACTGAGGCTCCCTGCAAAACTTGCTTTGCCCCCCTCTAGCTATGCCATTGATCCCAATAAACATCCCTCCCCCAACAACTTGGTCATTATTTGATCCTTATTAATTTCTCCACTGCTAATCATCCATATAAGCAAACTGTACAGAAAAACCAAGGGAGCAGGCCAGTACAATGGCATGGACTGACAGCTGAGCAGTCAAGTGTGAAGTTTTCCCAGAACTGTACCACTTTCTGCTTGCAAAGTGGAGGAGTACATGTTTCTATGTTCCTTCCCTGGGGAGGGGGGAGCGTAATACTTTGTACATCTCAAACTAACATGCCAGGGAGAACTGTAAGCTGCGCACTGTATCTTGGCAGACCAGTGTTTGGTTAGATGAGCCCACTCCCTCTGAAGAGCATTCAAACATTTCAAGCTCCCTCTGGCAGTGACAAGTGGTACAGTCCAGGAAAAACTCTGCTACAGGTACCTGTAGCATCCATGTGTACACCAATGAACACATGCAAGGTGATTAGGTAGTACTATGGACTGAACTACTTTAGGCGCCAGGAGGGAGATATTAATCCATGTTTTTTTAAATTGGCAAAACTTTGTGCAAACAGGTACCTGCATCAAGCAGAAGGTTTATAGCCCAGGCTTCAGTCTTTGCTGCCTTTTTCTTTTTGGGAGAAGTTTGGATACAGGAGAATATACTTTTTTAAAAACTTTTTAAAATCTTATCTGCAGTGTTAAGTAGGGCAGTCCATTCTATTGCTGTGTGTAGATCAGTGGTTCCCAAACTGGGTTGGAACCCACTGGTGGGTGGCAACCTGCTTTTTGGTGGGTCACCAAAGGTGACAGAAAGATCATATAACTAATTACCTTGAGCTCTGAGGCTATTCAGAAATCAGATACTGTAGCTGCTAATTACCCTTTAAAGAGCTCAGCTCCTGCAGTTTGCAAGCATGTGTAAATATAGCGAGATAAATATTTGAGGGTCTTTTTTCTGGTTATTACTTACGAATGAAAATTTCTTTCTAGATCTCCTTTTTTTTCTTAACTGTCTGGTAAACCTAGGTGGGTCCTGATAGAGTTTTGTTTAATAAATGGGTACTGGTGCTAAAAAGTTTGGAAACCACTGGTGTAGATTGATTGCTAATCCTAGGCATGTCTACTCAGAAGTAAGACCTGTTCAACTCAGTTGGACTTACTCCTGTGTAAATGTATGCGCAGGCTTGATGATCCTTGGTTAAAATGAGGAAGATCTCAAGGAACAATCCTTTGCCTATGGCCGGGTGGGGCCTCACTCTGTGGGGCAGAAGTTGGTTCATTCTTCTGCAAATGAGGAGGAACAGAAACCAGCTTCTGTCTAGACCTTCTTCTAGGACAGGGGTGCCCAAACCCGGCCCTGAGGCCACTTGCGGCCCTCGAGGCCTCTCAGTGCGGCTCTCATAAGAACATAAGAACATAAGAACAGCCCCACTGGATCAGGCCATAGGCCCATCTAGTCCAGCTTCCTGTATCTCACAGCAGCCCACCAAATGCCCAGGGAGCACACCAGATAACAAGAGACCTCATCCTGGTGCCCTCCCCTACATCTGGCATTCTGACTTAACCCATTCCTAAAATCAGGAGGTTGCGCATACTCATCATGGCTTGTACCCCATAATGGATTTTTCCTCCAGAAACTTGTCCAATCCCCTTTTAAAGGCGTCTAGGCTAGACGCCAGCACCACATCCTGTGGCAAGGAGTTCCACAGACCGACCACACACTGAGTAAAGAAATATTTTCTTTTGTCTGTCCTAACCCGCCCAACACTCAATTTTAGTGGATGTCCCCTGGTTCTGGTATTATGTGAGAGTGTAAAGAGCATCTCCCTATCCACTCTGTCCATCCCCTGCATAATTTTGTATGTCTCAATCATGTCCCCCCTCAGGCGTCTCTTTTCTAGGCTGAAGAGGCCCAAACGCCGTAGCCTTTCCTCATAAGGAAGGTGCCCCAGCCCCGTAATCATCTTAGTCGCTCTCTTTTGCACCTTTTCCATTTCCACTATGTCTTTTTTGAGATGCGGCGACCAGAACTGGACACAATACTCCAGGTGTGGCCTTACCATCGATTTGTACAACGGCATTATAATACTAGCCGTTTTGTTCTCAATACCCTTCCTAATGATCCCAAGCATAGAATTGGCCTTCTTCACTGCCGCCGCACATTGGGTCGACACTTTCATCGACCTGTCCACCACCACCCCAAGATCTCTCTCCTGATCTGTCACAGACAGCTCAGAACCCATCAGCCTATATCTAAAGTTTTGATTTTTTGCCCCAATGTGCATGACTTTACACTTACTGACATTGAAGCGCATCTGCCATTTTGCTGCCCATTCTGCCAGTCTGGAGAGATCCTTCTGGAGCTCCTCACAATCACTTCTGGTCTTTACCACTCGGAAAAGTTTGGTGTCGTCTGCAAACTTAGCCACTTCACTGCTCAACCCTGTCTCCAGGTCATTTATGAAGAGGTTGAAAAGCACTGGTCCCAGGACAGATCCTTGGGGCACACCGCTTTTCACCTCTCTCCATTGTGAAAATTGCCCATTGACACCCACTCTCTGCTTCCTGGCCTCCAACCAGTTCTCAATCCACGAGAGGACCTGTCCTCTAATTCCCTGACTGTGGAGTTTTTTCAGTAGCCTTTGGTGAGGGACCGTGTCAAACGCCTTCTGAAAGTCCAGATATATAATGTCCACGGGTTCTCCCGCATCCACATGCCTGTTGACCTTTTCAAAGAATTCTATAAGGTTCGTGAGGCAAGACTTCCCTTACAGAAGCCATGCTGACTCTCCCTCAGCAAGGCCTGTTCGTCTATGTGTTTTGAGATCCTATCTTTGATGAGGCATCAAAGGAGAGCCTCTCAGGGAGCCCCCAGTCTCCAATGAGCCTCTGGCCCTCGGGAGATTTGTTGGAGCCCACACTGGCCCGACACAACTGATCTCAGCGTGAGGGGGACTGTTTGACCTCTTGTGTGAGCTGTGGGATGAGGGCTCCCTCCACTGCTTGCTGTTTCACATCTGTGATGCAGCAGTGGCAGCAAAGGAAAGGCCAGCCTTGCTTTGTACAAGGCCCTTTATAGGCCTTGAGAACATAAGAACATAAGAACAGCCCCACTGGCTCAGGCCAAAGGCCCATCTAGTCCAGCTTCCTGTATTTCACAGCGGCCCACCAAATGCCCCAGGGAGCACACTAGATAACAAGAGACCTCATCCTGGTACCCTACCTTGCATCTGGCATTCTGACAAAGCCCATTTCTAAAATCAGGAGGTTGCGCATACACATCATGGCTTGTACCCCGTAATGGATTTTTCCTCCAGAAACTTGTCCAATCCCCTTTTAAAGGCCTCTAGGCTAGATGCCAGCACCACATCCTGTGGCAAGGAGTTCCACAGACCGACCACATGCTGAGTAAAGAAATATTTTCTTTTGTCTGTCCTAACCCGCCCAACACTCAATTTTAGTGGATGTCCCCTGGTTCTGGTATTATGTGAGAGTGTAAAGAGCATCTCCCTATCCACTCTGTCCATCCCCTGCATAATTTTGTATGTCTCAATCATGTCCCCCCTCAGGCGTCTCTTTTCTAGGCTGAAGAGGCCCAAACGCCGTAGCCTTTCCTCATAAGGAAGGTGCCCCAGCCCCGTAATCATCTTAGTCGCTCTCTTTTGCACCTTTTCCATTTCCACTATGTCTTTTTTGAGATGTGGTGACCAGAACTGGACACAATTGAGCTTGAGCTTGTGAAGGTCTTGAGCTATCACAAGACCTTCATTCATTCATATAAGTACATCTTTAATATATTCATTTATGTAAACTTATGTAAATTTATTCAAATTTTACATGTAAATTAATTCTTCCCCCCCCAGCCCCTGACACAGTGTCAAAGATGTGGCCCTCCTGCCAAAAACTTTGGACGCCCCTGTTCTAGGAGGCCAAAAACTTGGACAGTTTTTGCTGCTCATTATTCAAATTCCCTTTGCTTTCCCTGTTTGCAAAAGGAATAAAGCTCTTACATCCCTGATTTTAGAGAGATGGTGGGAGTTCTCTTCCCCCAGTCAGACACTGAACTGGTGCACAGAAATTCAAGTAAAAGTATTGTTGAGAATATCTTCCAATCTGGATAGTAATATAATTTATTTAGTTATGGTAATTATGTAAATTGCTCTGTGAACTTTTTTTTGTTGAAAAGCCATATGTAAATACTTTTCATAATAATGCAACTAATTAGGATTTATAGAGTGCTTTAAGAGTGTGAAAAGCACCTCCTTTGTATTATCTTGCTGTTGGTCCTTACAGGTAAGTT
The DNA here is from genome assembly GCF_035046505.1 of Tiliqua scincoides. NCBI lineage: Eukaryota > Metazoa > Chordata > Lepidosauria > Squamata > Scincidae > Tiliqua > Tiliqua scincoides. The sequence goes on from NC_089822.1 coordinate 8,554,446, forward strand.
GTATAAGTTTGATTTCCAGATACACAGGGGGACAGAGTGCCTATACCTTTAACCATTGAATAGAAGAGGGAACTTTGGCAGGTGCTGCTCAACATGGAAGGGTTTAAAAAACTGCACCTGCCAAAATTCCCTCTTCTATACAATGGTTAAAAGTATAGGCACTCTGTTCCCCTTTGGTAAACCTCAGTATAAGGGAGCATCTTGCCCAAGGCCAGGTAGTGAGTCTGTAGCAGATGTGAAACTGAAGTGTGTAAAGTCCAGATTTGCTACTCAATCTTGTAGCCACCGTGCTCCATAGCTCTCTATCTGTATGTCATCTGAATAGTGTTGATGCTGGATTCAAAATGGAAGAGAGTATCAAAAATCTAGAATTGCCAATATTTTGAAATCTACTGTAGATGTGACCTTGAGAGCAATTTGAGGTGCAAAGCTCAGCAGGTGATGCTTTTCATAATGTGGAAATTGGCATTCTCCCTTTTTAAGACCTGCAAATGAATCTGTTCTGAAAGGCACAGCTACAGAAGCTGGTTGAAAAGGTGGCAACCCTGTTAAAATCTAAAATCCAAGGGCCCCATCTTATTCAACTTTCCAGTGCTGATGCAACTGTGTCAGGGGTGTGTGCACTGCATCCTGTGGTGCGGTAAGGGAACAAATGTTCCCTTGGGGGTGTATTGCAACTGCATTGGTGCTGGAAATTAGATTGGATTGGGCCCTAAGTTGCAAATTAACCAGTGTAGGTTTTATAGATAACATACAGGTTACAGTTTACTTACTTATTGTTAACTTTTTTTGCAGGAAATACAAAATCAGTTAAGCAGTACATGTGAAAACCGACTAAGTGAAGGGTGGTATGGAAGACACAAGATTTTCTTTCTTTCTTTCTTTCTTTCTTTCTTTCTTTCTTTCTTTCTTTCTTTCTTTCTTTCTTTCTTTCTTTCTTTCTTTCTTTCTTTCTTTCTTTCTTTCACCAGGGTCATGCACAACAATAAAACAGCAATACTTAATAGCATCGGGACATTAATATAGCTTTGTCACGACATTTTGACTTTGTAAGACACACACACAGGTTTGACAGGAGGTGCAAGGGAACTCTTGTAAATTCGTCTGCACATGTTGTTGTCTCCTTCAGGTGATGTACTGATTTTGAGTAAAATGTCGATGGATGTAACTTTCCTGGGAACTGGTGCTGCGTATCCGTCTCCAACTAGGGGGGCTTCTGCTACTGTAGTCCGTTTTGAAGGAGAATGCTGGCTGTTTGACTGTGGCGAGGGGACCCAAACCCAGTTCATGAAAAGTCAACTCAAAGCAGGTTAGTCTTCCCCACCCCCCATGAGAACAGAACTCCTGTGGACATGATCCAGCTCCCCTTTTCTCACTGAGGCTTACAAGCTGAAAATGGTCTAACTGCAAGTATGTTGTCCTAAATGGCAACAGTGTAAACATCAGCATGTAATTACTTTTTTTGTGTGAGCGTAAAGACCAAAAAGGATGTGGTGCCAGTGATTGACAGGATCTTTTGATTTCTGTTTTTGTAAAAACAAAAACAAAACAGCAACTTGATATACTTTTGGGGAAAGGGAGCTTGAGTGAAGTGGCGGTGGGAGGGCATGGGGATTAACACTTCCTCTTGTTCGATTTCCCAGATCTACATCCAGCCCCCTCTTCAAAGTTTCCCTCAAAGAAAACAATGAAGAGGTGGACCTCTTATTGTGCCTGTATTTTTTCCTATGCAGCACTGGATTTGGGGAGAGAGTTATATTTATCATACATAAATACAACCTTAAACGTCACACACTAAAGACTGATCTTTAGTGTGTTGCAAGACTGCTGCAAGCAAAATGCCAATTAAATAGTCAAGGAAAAATTACTACACTATTGATGTCTAAGGGCCCAATCCTATCCAACTTTCCAGAACTGGTGTATCCACGGTGCTGCCCCAGAGTAAGGGAACAAATGTTCCCATACCTGGAGGAGACTTCTGTGACTGCCTCCCCACCACAGGATGCAGTGCATGCCCCATTGGCATGGGTGCACGGGCACTGGAAAATTGGATAGGATTGGGCCCTAAGTTAGCTCTGTCTCTCCTGTCGTGATTTAAAAAACGAGAGCCCATTTCTCAAAAACAAAACAAAAAAACCATAGTAGCCTGCCCTTTGCCTAGCATCTCTCAAATGTGCATATTCAGTTACTCTTGATTTTTCTGCCAGCTTTAAAATGAGTTTGTTTTTTAAATGTCAGGTGATCCAATCACAGAGTTCCATATCATGCTTGCCTTAGCTCTTATTTACATTTTGTGACTTAATATGTGTTGTAACACTTGAAAGTGCTTCCTTCTGCAATGTGCTGTAAAAGAGACTAGGTCAACTATTTTCAACCTTTTCCATCTAATGGCACACTGACAAGGGACTAAAATTGTGAGAGCACACCATCAGTTTTTGGACAATTGACTAGACACACTGCACTGCCAGCCAGAGCTCACATCTTCCAATGGTCCTAATAAATGATCCTCCCCCAAACTCCCGTGGCACACCTGCAGACCATCCATAGCCTGATCCAGTGGGGCTGTTCTTATGTTCTTATAGCACGCAAGTGCTATGCTGTGGCACACTGAAAATTGCTGAGCTAGGCTTACAGATATAAATTGGTCACCCGAATTAGCTTTTGTGGCTTAGCAGGGATTTTCACATTGTGTTTTTTTGCCCTTGTTGGTTTTTCCCCTCTGGTGTACATTATTTTTTGTTCCGCATTCTGTTAACAATTTGATTGCTCTGTTGTTAGGGCGAATTACCAAAATCTTCATCACTCACCTTCACGGGGACCATTTCTTTGGCCTTCCTGGGCTTCTGTGTACAATCAGTCTGCAGAGCAGTCCTGACACAATCAAGCAACCCATTGATATTTATGGTCCGCTTGGACTGAGAAGCTTCCTTTGTCGAACAATGGAGCTCTCCCACTCGAAACTTCTCTTTCCTTATGTTGTTCACGAACTGGTACCTAAGCCAGATCAGTGCCCCATGGAAGAAATATGTGAACTGTCTTTTGTGGACAGCGGTGACGTCTCACTTGAGGAGGTGCGAGGGAAAACCATTTACCTCGATCCTGTAGAAGATGCATACACCTTGGAGGACAATGGGCAGTTTGTGATGAAGGGATTTAGATTATTTCACCGCATACCTTCCTTTGGATTTGTAGTGGAGGAGAAGCCACGGGCTGGCAAACTCAATGCCCAGAAGCTGAAAGAACTAGGTATGGGTCTATGTACATTTGATTCTTACTAAAAAATGTCTTGTGACTGTAGATTTGAAGAGTGTCTAGAAAATCTGTTAGAAAATCACAGACATTTAATAACAACATGCTTAGTCCAATTTTCCAGTCTGTTTTTAATTGAAAGTGGTCATAGCTCACCAGTAGAACCCATCCTTTGCATGCAGAAGGTCTTAGGTTTGGTCCCCTCTCCCCATCTCTAGGTAGGGCTGGGAATGACACCAGTCTGAAACCATGAATAACTGTCACTTAGATGGTATTGAGTTACTTTCTGAGTTAACCCCTGCAATCTGGGCAAAGAGGCACCCCTTAAAATGGTGAATCTTATATTTAACAGGGGGAGAGCATTCTGAATTCTGATATTGTTGCTGATCAAGTTAGTGAGATGCGAAGAAGAACATGATATTGAAAATGATTTTGAAAGCAGAGCTGCTTGAAAGATAACTTGTACCTGTGCTTCAACTTCTAGGAGTTCAGCCAGGCCCTTTATATGGTCAACTGAAAGATGGCATTCCAGTTGTCCTAGAAAATGGGACTACCATTTTTCCTTCAGATGTCTTGGAAGACCCTCTCCCTGGAAGGAAAATTTGCATTTTAGGAGATTGCTCTGGCGTTGTTGGAGATGGGGCCGTGACACTCTGTTGTGAAGCGGATCTCTTGGTTCATGAAGCCACGCTGGATGACACCCAAGTGGACAAAGCCAGAGAGCGTGGCCATAGCACTCCAAAAATGGCAGCAGAGTTTGCCAAACTGTGTAAAGTTAAGAAACTCGTTCTGTCCCACTTCAGTCAGAGGTATAAGCCTGCTGGTCAGGTTGGTGAAGGAGATGTGGATATCACAGAATTGAAGAGACAAGCTGAATTGGTGCTGGATGGGCAAGAAATCATGTTGGCAGAGGACTTTATGACAATAAATATTCCAATGAAAAAGCAACCGTAACACAATTTTCTGGAAAGGAAGACATTAGTTTTTTAATAGACTAAACCTACAGCCATAGCTTTATTTGAGATTAGTTTCTTAAGGTCCAGTTGGAGCATGTTGGTTAAGAAAGCTGTCTTGGCTATGAATGTCTTTTCTTAGCATTCATTTCTGTACAGGGTAAAATGTCTTTGATTCCTGAATGTCAGCAATGGTTGAAGATGCCTCTTGGGCTTTGGAAAAACATGTATCTTTTCCTCTAACACTTAACTCAGAAATCTTATTCAAATGCCCCTTAGGCTGCAATCCTAACCACACTTTCCTGAGTGTAAGCCCCACTGAACAAAATAGATCTTACTTCTGAGTAGTCCTGGTTAGGATTGTGCCCTTAGTTCAGCGGTTTTCAAACTCTCCAGGAGTTTGGAAAGCGCTGTAAGTCCTTGCGGGGGTGGGGGGAGGCAGTGGGAACTGGGGGAAGGCAGTGACATGATCCCCAGGATCACACCACTCAGGGGCTGCAGGGGCTTGGGTGCACTTACCACCGCCTCCTGCAGCCCCTGGGGAGTGTGGGGAACCCTGTACAACCTTCTGCAGGGCTCCCCACAGCTGTGAAAGTGGAGAGAAACTGTCACTTCTGAAGCTGCGGGGAGCCCTGCAGAAGGTCGTGTAGGGCTCCTCGCACCCCCAGGGGGCTGCAGGAGACTCGGGTAAGTGCACCCAAGCCCTTGCAGCCCCCTGAGTGCCACGATCCTAGGGTCACGCCGCTGCCTCCTCCCTGCCTCCTGGCTGCCCCCACCCCTTAAGGGGGCAGAGGCCAGGGCCCACAGGCTGGGATGTCGTGACATCCCCATCTGAAAAGCCCTGCCTTAGTTAATCAACCTGGCATTAAGGCTTCAGTCTTTTACCTACTTACTTGGAAGTTAGCCCTGCTGAAATCAGGAGGATTTATATTTTGAGTAAATGTGCATAGGATCAGGCTGCATGTGTTTATCTTGGGGATTCAGAGTCCAATCCTGTGGGCTCGAGCACTGGCACTGGGTGTCACAAACATACCGTAAAGCATGGTGATGCTGGCCTCAGCACCAGGAGGATGCCGCACAGGAGCCGCTGATGGTAAGTAGCACTGCCGGGCAACTGTGTGGCTTTTCGGGGTGGGGGGAGGTGTTCCAGGTTGGGGGGAGGGTGGAACCGGGGGAGAGAGCAGCCGGCGAGGGGGGTGGAACTAACAGGGGCCTCTTCTGCCAGATCCTATGCCTCATGATGTGCTTCAAAGCCCAACACTGGGCCTCTTAAGTCTGCTGGCAAAATAGCTAGCACAGACTTGAATAGCCCCATTGCAGGGGTCAGAGCTTGACTCAAGATAAGGGAATGAAAGGCCCCTTCTCCCGAGGAGACCTCCGGCAGCCTCCCTGGCCCCGCAGGATACAGGATTGGGCTGCTCGCCTCTTAAGACTAACAGTATGCCAGAGAATTTTAAAGGAATATTTGTCATAAATAAACACTTCCAAGTTGGATGCAATGACTGTTAAAAATGAAACTAATAAAGGATTTATTTTTATGTCAAACAATGTACAGATTACAGGTTTTTTTTGTACGTACTAATTTATAGGGACGGTTGCCTTCATAAGAACTCCTCCGTACAAAAAAATGCCTTGGATAATGTGGGGGAAAATCAGTTACTGTGTGACACAGTGCTATTGGAGACATTGTGAACCTAATAGAGAATGGGTAACCTGGAGTATTGTGACCAGTTCTGGTCGCCGCATCTCAAAAAAGACATAGTGGAAATGGAAAAGGTGCAAAAGAGAGCGACTAAGATGATTACGGGGCTGGGGCACCTTCCTTACGAGGAAAGGCTACGGTGTTTGGGCCTCTTCAGCCTAGAAAAGAGACGCTGTGTAAAGAAAATATTTACTGAAAATATTTACTGAAAATAAAATATTTCTTTACACAGCGTGTGGTTGGTCTGTGGAACTCCTTGCCACAGGATGTGGTGACGGCATCTGGCCTGGATGCCTTTAAAAGGGGATTGGACAAGTTTCTGGAGGAAAAATCCATTACGGGGTACAAGCCATGATGTGTATGCGCAACCTCCTGATTTTAGAAATGGGTTATATCAGAATGCCAGATGCAAGGGAGGGCACCAGGATGAGGTCTCTTGTTATCTGGTGTGCTCCCTGGGGTATTTGGTGGGCCGCTGTGAGATACAGGAAGCTGGACTAGATGGGCCTATGGCCTGATCCAGTGGGGCTGTTCTTATGTTTTTACGGCTACTGGTTGGTCCAGAATATATTGCTCCCATTGATTAGTATGGTTATCAATTCTGCTGGGACAAACAGTGCTCTAACTAATTCTGCTGGGACAACAGCGCTAAGGAAAGCTGTTGGCAGTATGACAGCACATGACTATTCTGCATATGGGTTGATAAGAGGCACCATAACAGGTGGAAACAGCATCTTTCCTGAGGCCAACTCATATTTACAGCAGAAGAAAAAAGTTGGCAATCAAAGCAGCTCAACTACACAAACAATTCAAGTGTTTGTGTGGGGTGGCATAATGGGAGGGACACTCTAGGTTCCTTTGCAGTGTTATAAAGGATGCTGAACTGTGCACCTCTCAGTTCATGTGAAGCCCCATATATACAATCCAGCCCTGGCACTCACCCCTGAGTTCATGTTGTATATACTCTTGGGCAGTATTTCTGTGGGTCAGGACCCACTAGGTGGGTCACGAAGCAATTTCAGTTGGGTCCCCATTCATTTCAATAATTTATTTTTAATATATTAGACTTGATGCTGCCATGGTATGTGCATTTGGGGAAATTACAGATCTGTACTTTTCACAAGCTACTCTATATACGCTTTTAACAATGATAGTAAATGGGAGTTACTCCTGGGTAAGTGTGGGGAGGATTGCAGCCTAGGATTGCAAAAGGTTTTCCTGCTTGATGATGTCACTTCTGGTCATGACATCACTTCTGGTGGATCCTGACAGATGCTCGTTCTAGAAAGTGGGTCCTGGTACTAAAAGTTTGAGAACCTCTACTCTTGGGGGTGCCCAGTTAGCTGAAAGAATACTTCTTGGGTCTTAAATCACGTAATTGTCCTTGCAGGGGTGTTGAGTGGAGCGGAACTCTGAAACTTCTGCAGCAGGAGTGATGATGTCATCAGCAGAGAAGTGTTCAGGTGCTATGCCGAAACTTTATTTAAAGTGATTCTAGCAGAGAAGACTCATTGGGCTCAGCAGGAAGGCAAACTGAGAAATTGTCTAGGCCAGTGGCTTTTAAACTTTAGAGGCCCTAGAGCAGCAGGTTCAAACCCCAGCCCATGGGCTGGACTCAGCACCCACTGTGATGCTTCCCTGGCATGAGCAGAGGTTACCACTCTTACAGAGAACCTCTTTGCTGTGCCTCTGATATCCCCCAATCTTTGCACTGTCCAGTTGCTTCCAGGTCCTGTCACCCGATCAGGCTTTGCGCCCAAATTTCCAGGCAGACACAGCTGGCTGGTGCAAAAATTGGTGGTGATAGGAGGTACGACGAAGACATGGTGACACGGTGACATCGAGGCTAGATTACTGTAATGTGCTCTATGTGGGGCTGCCCTTGAAGACGGTTCGGAAACTACAACTAGTGCAGAATGCAGCGGCCCGCGTGGTTACTGGAGATAAGCGGTTTGACTCTGTCAGTCCGTTTCTCCAGGGGCTGCACTGGCTGCCCATTTGTTTCTGGGCCCAATTCAAGGTGCTGGTTTTGACCTTTAAAGTCCTATACTGCTCTGGGCCAGGGTATCTTAGAGATCACCTACTCCAGTACAATCCAGCTCGTCCTCTTAGGTCATCAGAGAATGCCTTTTTACAAGTGCTGCCGCCTAGGGAGGTACGTGGGGCGGCGGCAAGAAACAGGGCCTTCTCAGTAGTGGCACCAACGCTATGGAATTCCCTCCCCCTTGACTTAAGAACGGCTCCCTCTCTTGTAACTTTCCGGCGAGGCCTGAAGACCCTTCTATTTAGACAAGCCTTCTGAGTTCCTGGCCTTTTTAACATCTTTTTAACATCTGCTCACAGGCCTGATCCTTTTCTAATTTGCTGCCCTATGCTCTTACCTGATTAGTTTTTATCTGACTACTGTTTTTATGATATGTTATGTTTTTATCTGCTTTTAAATTATGTTTTTAACTTGTTTCAACCTTGTTTTGTAAGCCGCCTTCAGTCCCTTCGGGGAGAAAGGCGGGGTAAAAATAAAGTATAATAATAATAATAATGGTGACCAGACGGCCTCTTTTTCAAGGACATGTTCTCTTTTGTAGCCTCGGGTCCTGGAAAAGAACTTAAATGTCCTCCTTCTCCCTGTGAGCAGGCAGCGCAGAGCCTTCTTGTAATTAATAAATTATATGTAATATAGTTTTAAATTTAATAAGTAATATAGTATTTAAATCAACCGCATGGAATCAATATGCGAGTGTTTTTAACTTTTATTTTGTCACATCCTACATTTGTCTTGGATATCGTACATTTTGGGGGGCTTTGACCTCTTTTGCAGTTATGACATCTGGTCACCCTGGACGAAGAGGCTCCCCGGCGGAACGGTAAGCTCCATTTGCACTTCATGAGGGCCAGGTAGGAACTTTTTTCTGTCATCCAAACTGGCTGTGGATGGCAGTTTTTCAGCTGCCCCAAACTGGCGAGGGAGGGACAGTGTGTTTAGTGGGTTTCATGTTTTAAAAATTGGTCACTTGTGTTTAATAAGGTGGCCCAAGTTAAACCCATGCCATAGTCTGGTGTCTTCATTGGGGGGTGCGAGGGTAAATTGAATGCCAGATGCAGGGGAGTGGCAGCAAGATGCAAGTATGTGGTCGGTCTTGTGTACTCCCTGGCGCTTCTGGTGGGCCGCTATGAGATACAGGAAGCTGGACTAGATGGCCCTGGGCCTGATCCATCAGCGCTCTTCTTATGTTCCTAGTGTGCAGTAGTCTCCGCTTTAGAAACTGTTGCCCTAGAGCAGTAATTTTCAACCTTTTTATCTCATGGCACACTGACAAGGGACTAAAATCGTCAAGGCACACCGTCGGTTTTTTGACAATTGATAAGGCACACCATGCTGTTGATGGGAGACGCACATCCCCCAATGGCCCTATTAATAAATGACCCTCCCCCAAACCCCCACGGCACACCTGCAGACCATTCATGGCACACCAGTGTGTCACGGTACAGTGGTTGCAAATGGCTGCCCTAGAGGCTGTTGCCTGATTTATAAATGCCAAGGGGTGCAGCTATAAAGGTGATGAGCAGCAGTGTTCCACCCACCAAACAGCAGCTTGTCTAACCTTTGATGCTCATGTCGTAGCCTGATCTGCCCTTTCAGTTTCGTGAACCAATAAAAATGGATCATGACCCACTGATGGGTCCTGGACCCATAGTTTGGGAACCACTAGTCTAGGTGGATACATTAATACCTTTCCCAAGTTTTATCTGAAGAGGACATATGTAGCTCATGTTACATGAAGGCGATAACCCCCTCCATATTTACATGGGCACAAGTCCTGTTGAATAAAATGGGACTTCTGAAAAAACGTCATAGGCTAGCATTCTGCTATGTGTTTTATATTTATTGGGGTTGTTTTTTAAATTCTCTTTTTTGGTTTTTATGCAATTAGGATGAAATAAGCTAGATTTCTGAATGAAGTATGTCAAAGCAGGAATAAGTGGCGGGAAAGAACTTTAACTGAAGAAATAATGAAGACATTTTAAAGCTGATTTTTTGGGGATGGGAGGGAGCACAGGTTGAGACTAATTATTCGCGTGGGTTCCGTTCCAAGCATTCTCTTGGATGGCAAAAAACGCAGGATGGCAAACTAATTTAAAAAACAAAGTTTCTTTGCTCCAGTGATTTAAAAACAGCCTTGCTGACCTTTGTGATGTAAGATAAGAGTCATTAAGAAGACAATCCATCAATCAGTCATCCTCCAAGAGCTTAGAAAGGGGCTTCACTCAGCCCTTCCCTTCACCAATGCAAAGTGATCACCTTTCTTTCACACGCTCAGGGGGAAAGGGAGGGGTCTCCTGGAGAGAGAAGGATTGATAGATTGTCAGCCAGCTGCCCCCCCCCTCTCTCATTAAGGAGGCTATTGTTAAAGGACTGTTCAGTTTTTTAAACTGATTTTAAAGGGATGCATTTTTCCCCTTCTCCAGGGATCAGCACATTCCTTCTCATTTGCAGGGGTCATTCGTGTTGAGTCAAATCCATGTATAAAAAATCAGTGTATAAATAGGCTGAACCTGTATAGTCTTTGTGGGATGTGGCTAGGAGGGTGTCATGACAAGCTCCTTCACCTTGGAATTCACCACTGGTGAGATGAGACCTCGCTCTGAGATAGCTAAATACAGTATCCCTTCAAACCTCTGGATAATATGATTTTAGTTGACACGGATATTTGAATCTGAAACCAATCAATGTCGCACAAGGGCTGATGACTTTCAAGCAGGACTGAGAGTTATGCTTTGAAGTTTTCTTGGCAATAACAGGGTGTGGACAATTTGTATTGGCAACCTTCAGTCTCGAAAGACTATGGTATCGCGCTCTGAAAGGTGGTTCTGGCACAGCGTCTAGTGTGGCTGAAAAGGCCAATCCGGGAGTGACAATCCCTTCCACACTGGGAGCAAGTGCAGTCTGTCCCTGGTCTGTCTCCCTGGCTATGGGCCTTCCTTCTTTGCCTCTTTGCCTCAGACTGTTGGCCAAGTGTCTCTTCAAACTGGGAAAGGCCAAGCTGCACAGCCTGCCTCCAAGCGGGCTGCTCAGAGGCCAGGGTTTCCCACCTGTTGAGGTCCACTCCTAAGGCCTTCAGATCCCTCTTGCAGATGTCCTTGTATCGCAGCTGTGGTCTATCTGTAGGGCGCTTTCCTTGCATGAGTTCTCCATAGAGGAGATCCTTTGGGATCCGGCCATCATCCATTCTCACGACATGACCAAGCCAACGCAGGCGTCTCTGTTTCAGCAGTGAATACATGCTAGGGATTCCAGCACGTTCCAGGACTCTGTTGTTTGGAACTTTGTCCTGCCAGGTGATGCCGAGGATGCGTCGGAGGCAGCGCATGTGGAAAGCGCTCAGTTTCCTCTCCTGTTGTGAGTGAAGAGTCCATGACTCGCTGCAGTACAGAAGTGTACTCAGGACGCAAGCTCTGTAGACCTGGATCTTGGTATGTTCCGTCAGCTTCTTGTTGGACCAGACTCTCTTTGTGAGTCTGGAAAATGTGGTAGCTGCTTTACCGATGCGCTTGTTTAGCTTGGTATTGAGAGAAAGAGTGTCAGAGATCGTTGAGCCAAGGTACACAAAGTCATGGACAACCTTCAGTTCATGCTCAGAGATTGTAATGCAGGGAGGTGAGTCCACATCCTGAACCATGACCTATGTTTTCTTCAGGCTGATTGTCAGCCTGTCAGGGTGTGGACAACTCTATCAAAAAGCACAGGAATTTCACATTAACCTGGGCATTGCAATCCATGTGATGCTGCAGCAAAAGCAGCTTTCTAGAACTGAGGGGCTTGTGAAGTATGGTTTACTCTCCTCTACCTTCTAAGATTTCATGAAACTGGAGTCCTCTTACTCCCTCCCCCCTTTGTTTTGCTTAGAGTTTAAAAATACTTCTGCCTCTCCTGTGATCCCATCCCTGCTCTGATGTCCTTGATCTAATTTTAAACTCGGCACACATAGTAGGTGTGAGGCTGAATCTTTCCCATGTTAAAAAAGAAACCAGGGTGCGGTTTGGATCCCAGATGCCAGTTGCACGCATTCCCCCTTAAATAGCACTGACTGACTCAGATTGCCCTGGGATTCTTCCTGTTTGGCATTCCCATGAGCCAAGTAAAATTTCCTGTAATGAATTGCAATGAGTCCAACACTTTCTCCCCGCAAACTGGCTCCTGATCTATTTTTATGTGATAAATGAGGAAGTGCTTTTATGGCCAGCCTGGAATTCTAGGCTGAGAAATTCAGGATTTGGTGAGTGGCAAGCTCAGCTTTTGCAAATGGATTTTCTGCTTTTGGTCCCTGTTGCATATATGCAGAAGGCAACTTAAGGAAGGACTGGAGGTGGGGGTGCAAGAACTTGCATCACTCCTAGGAAGCACCTGTTCTTTTATCGGCAGATTTCATTCTTTGGCTGTATCCACACCACTACTGACCTACATCTCAATAGACGTAAAATAAATGTGTAACATGACATCATGGTACAAATCCGTGCCATCTGCAGACGACAGGGAAATGGTGACCCCATTGTTGGGGTGCTCTGTTCACCCCTATTTTTGTCCCATTTTTTCTCCCTCTTGGGCATTTCTAACCCCCAGCAACTGCTGTGCTGGTTTAGCAGTCTGAACATGCTGGGATGTGTTCCTGTAGCCGTCTTTGAACATCATTACCAGACAGCCATGTCCTGTTCTGGCTCAGAGTCCTTCTTTGTGTCTGGAGTAGTCAAGCCTCCAACTAAGAATGGCATGTGCCCAGCATTTGGGCAGCCAAACCTGCCCATAAAGGAAAGGGGTGAGATGGAGTGGCCAGGTGGGTTCTGCTCCTCAAATTGGGTGACTTTATGATATCGGGTAACTTTAGGCAGTAAGTTACTTCAGTACTTAAATTACTTGTGTGTTTTCTGCCAGGTCTGCTATGAAACCAAGTGCTGGTTTGCAGAAGGCACACCCATTTACTCTCCAGTAAGTGCAAAGATCAGGATTTACAATGTAAGTAGCTAGTGACAGGGACTGTAGTCCTAACTCAATGTGTTCAAGGGATTAATTTTATTTCATTTGCTCTTTTGCTTTCAAGCCAAACTTTAAGTGTCAGCATTTTAGCAACTTGTTGGGAGGACTTTGTGTGCCTGCTCTTGAGTAGCTTCCTGGCTTCCTCTACTGGATATTTACACTTATTGTTAGAGGGGTTTGTTTCCATTAAGTAAGATAGGATTTTACAGCCCAAGTCTTACTGAACACAAGGGCTTACTTCTGATAACATGGTTTTCAAATACTTCTAATACAGTGTTTCTCAAACAGTGGGTTGGGACCCACTAGGTGGGTCCTAAGCCAATTTCAGGTGGGTTCTTATTCTTTTCAATGTGTATTAATGATAAATGACTGCATTTGAGGAAATCTTACAGGTCTGTACTTCTAATAGGCTACTATGTATATGCTTTTAACTATTATTGTCAGTGGGGCGTACTTCCAGGTAAATCTGGATAGGATTGCAGCCTTTGGGACAGTTGGGGATTTTTTTTTAAACAGATCAGCAACTGCTTGGGAGGATGAGGAGGGTTCTTTTTTATTGTAAATACATTTTTACACCTATACTTATTATAAACTTTTAATTTACTTAATTTGATTTGATTCTTACTTTATTTGATTTGATATGGGGGGTGTTAAAAATGTTTCGTCACCACCAAGTTAATGATGCCACTTCCAGTGGGTCCCTATATATTGTCATTCTAAAAAGTGAGTTCCAGCGCTAAAAAGTTTGAGAACTACTGGAGTATCTGAATACTCTTTCACTTATTTAATTGGGGAGGGGGGTGCATGGGTAATGGCTGTGGCTGCATCTGCTGACACTATATCATCTATATCAGGGGTGCCCAAACCCCGGCCCTGGGGCCACTTGCAGCCCTCGAGGACTCCTAATCCGGCCCTCTGAGAGCCCCTAGTCTCCAATAAGCACTGGCTCTCCGGAGATCAACACAACTGCTCTCAGCATGACGGCCAACTGTTCGACCTCTCATGTAAGCTGTGGGATGAGGGCTCCCTCCACTGCTTGCTGTTTCACATCTGTGATACAGCAGTGGCAGCAAAAGAAAGGCCGACCTTGTTTTGTGCAAGGTCTTTTATAGGCCATGAGCCTATAAAGACCATCATTCATTCATATAAGTTCCATCTCTAATGTATTAATTTATATAAATTTATTCAAATTTGAAATGTAAATTAACTTTTTTTTCTAGGCCCCAACACAGAGAGATGATTTTGCCCTCATGTTAAAAAGTTTGGACACCCCTGATCTATATCACCGACCTAGTAACACTTTTGTCCTTTTATTAATTTTATTCTTTCTTTCTTTCTTTCTTTCTTTCTTTCTTTCTTTCTTTCTTTCTTCATTTATTTATTTATTTATTTATTTATTTATTTATTTATTTATTTTAAACCTTGTATCATTAAGAAGCTTCCTTCCTTATCTTTCTTTATTAAATTCATCTGAAATTCACACCTCCTAGATATTGCTACTCCTTTAGATTTAGAAGTACCATATGATTTTTCATATATTTCTATCCCATTCAACTCATTTACAGCCCTTTCCTGAGCTGCCCGGAGCGCCCAGGCTTGGCAGCACAGAAAAAGGCTGCCGCCAAATCCTGCACCTCCTGCGCTACTGCGGGAGCCTCCTTGGGAGAAAGTGACGTTTGTCCCCTTCCCTTGAGTAAGGTAAGCAGCCCTGCAATGGGGCTACTCACTTTACTGCCGACCAAAAGGTTGGCGGTAAAGTAAAGGCACTGGTGTAGGGCGCGCAGCCCTGCACGAGCACCCTGGATCGCTCAGCTCCGCGGATCCTCCTCCTGCCTGCCCCCGGCACGCCTCCTGCCCACCCCTGCTGGCCTCCCCCCTCCCTGGAACACCTCCCCCACGCCCCCTCCCCCGCCCCGCCTCCCCTTCCGCAGCCCAGCTGTCCAGGAGACCGCCGAGCTGCGGAACCTAGGCCACCACCTGGTGCTAACCCAGCACCCGGGAGCCCGGCGGTGAACCCCGTTAATGTGCCTTATGGCATGGAGCCGTGCCACCGACCACAGGATTGTGCTCTTACTCCTTCTTTCTTTTGATGTGTTTCTTGCAAAAATAATATATCTGGTTTATCCACTTTAATAAGGGATTGAATTTTCAAATGCTTACTTGTGGTTCCCAAGCCTTTAACGTTCAACATTTCTACTTCTATACTATTCTCCATTTATTCTATATAGTATGCTGCATCTATCCTGAATTGTGAATCCCACCCAACTACGTACCCACATAACCATGATTCCTATCTCTATCAACCATCTCTAACTCTACATCTTTATCTTTCCCTACTATTGCCCTCATTTTTCCGTGCCGGTGCAGCTGAGCCAATGGGGCATGCAGTGCATCTTGTGGTGGGGCAGCTGTCACAGAGGCCACCTTAAGGTATGGGAACATTTGTTCCCTTACCCTGGGGCTGCATTGCGGCTGCACCAGTGCTGGAAAATTGGATAGGATTGGGCCGCCAGTCCTTAGTTTATGTATTTTCCTTCTGAAAGGGTCATCAAAGGGGGAAACAGCCATTAACTATAAAAGGGAGGAAATCTTCTCTGTCATTGTTACGAAATTTACAACTTATCCTCCTCTTGTCTGCGTGACTTCCTCTTTGCAGACGATGCAGCTGTCACTACCCACTCTGCCAAAGATCTCCAGCAGCTCATGGATCGTTTTAGCAGGGCATGCCAAGATTTTGGACTGACAATCAGCCTGAAGAAAACACAGGTCATGGTTCAGGATGTGGACTCACCTCCCTGCATTACAATCTCTGCGCATGAACTGGAGGTTGTCCATGACTTTGTGTACCGTGGCTCAATGATCTCCGACACTCTTTCTCTCGATATCGAGCCAAACAAGCGCATCGGTAAAGCAGCTACCACATTTTCCAGACTCACAAAGAGAGTCTGGTCAAACAAGAAGCTGATGGAACATACCAAGATTCAGGTCTACAGAGCAAGCGTCCTGAGTACACTTCTGTACTGCAGCGAGTCATGGACTCCTCGCTCACAACAGGAGAGGAAACTGAACGCTTTCCACATGCGCTGCCTCCGTCGCATTCTCGGCATCACCTGGCAGGACAAAGTTCCAAACACAGTCCTGGAATCCCTAGCATGTATGCACTGCTGAAACAGAGACGCCTGTGTTGGCTCGGTCATGTCGTGAGAATGGATGATGGTCGGATCCCAAAGGATCTCCTCTATGGAGAACTCGTGCAAGGAAAGCGCCCTACAGGTAGACCACAGCTACGATACAAGGACATCTGCAAGAGGGATCTGAAGGCTTTAGGAGTGGACCTCAACAGGTGGGAAACCCTGGCCTCTGAGCGGCCCGCTTGGAGGCAGGCTGTGCAGCATGGCCTTTCCCAGTTTGAAGAGACACTTGGCCAACAGTCTGAGGCAAAGAGGCAAAGAAGGAAGACCCATAGCCAGGGAGACAGACCAGGGACAGACTGCACTTGCTCCCGGTGTGGAAGGGATTGTCACTCCCGAATTGGCCTTTTCAGCCACACTAGATGCTGTTCCAGAACCACCATTCAGAGCGCGATACCATAGTCTTTCAAGACTGAAAGTTGCCAACAACAAAATCCTCCTCTTTCACTTAACTCCCTCAGCTTCTTTACTCAGGTCTTATCATTCAAACTAAGCTGTCAAATAGGAAGATTTCTTGTTTTCTCTGGATAAAGCTCTATCTCAGCAGGAGAAGTTAGAGTTTTTGTGTTCAGGCCATGCTCCTGGAAATCAGCGCCCCCCCCCCCGCAGTACACTTTTAAAGCTATTATTATTTAGATTATAATGTAAATTTTGAATTAAGACACACAACACTTTCTGCACTTCCAACTTTGGAAAACTATCTCTCTATCTATCTATAATATTTGTGTGTGTGTGTATAGTTATTGACTACGTCTAGTTGTATCTTATTACTTATTTCTCCAATAAAAAATGGTTTAAAAATAAATAAATGATTAACAAGTTGTGAATACCTGCACCTTTTTTCTTTACAAAAAAGCACTGTGTATATATGTGTGTGTATATTTATTTATTTATTTATTTATACACACACACACACATATATGTATATGTATATATATGTGTGTATGCATGCCTACTCAGAAGTAAGCCCCACTGCATTCAATGTGACTTACTCCCAGGAAATTGTGTGTCTAGGACTGCAGCCAAACTCAGCCGCCCGAGGGTGGGCGCGGAGGTGATGACAACCTGAACCGTAAAATCAACCACTTCATAGAATGCGTTTCCGCGCCCGCCCGCACCCCACCCTGAGGAAAAGCCATTGTTGCCCTGTTTTCGTCGACTGCGCATGCGCCGCGCGTTTGGGAAGCGAGAGAAGCGTTCTGAGGAGAGGGACAGGCTAGCGTGAGGGGAGGAAGACCCGTATGTTGCGCATGCGCAGGACGCCCGAGGAGATTGGACGGCAACGGCAGCAACAACGCCGCCGCCGCCGTCCTCGCGCTGTCGCCGGGAGTCTCCGCCGCGCTCTCTCCCGGGGCCTGGGGCGCTGCGCCGCTGGCAGCTCGCTGCGGAGGCGGGAGGACGAAGGGAGGCCGGAGGGGGCGACGGTGGCGGGGAGGGGGCGCTCGGCCCCTCGCAGGCAGGCAGGCCGGCCGCGCGCGCAGCCCGAAACGGGGGTCCCGCCGAGGCCCAGGTAACGCCCCCGCCCCGCCCCCTCCCAGGGGGCCGCGCTTACCCGCGCGTAGCGCCGTTGACTGCAGTGGGGCTTGCCTCTGAGTAGACCAGGGCATGGCAGAGGCTGCAGTCCTGCCCGCACTTACCTGGGAGTAGCCCCATTGACTAGAATGGGGCTTACTTCTGAGTAGACACACTTAGAATCGAGACCTTCGGCTGCACTCCGATGCACACTTACCCAGGAGTAAGCCCCATTCACTGTAATGGGACTTACCTCTGAGTATACAGGTGGGCTCTTAGCCTTCAGTCCTGTCTGCACTTACCTGGGAGGAAGCCCCATTGACTAGACAGGCATAAGAGTGAGGGTTGGGAATGTGGCTGCCTTGTTGTTTTTGTAGTAGTAGCAGCAGTTTCCAGAGGGGGTTGGCACGTGCAGGTGGTTGGGAAATTGAGCACTGCCATCCTCTGCCTGCTTGCTTGGGAGTGAAGCCCATCTGAGTTCAGTGGGACCTGCCCCTGGCACAGTCAACCGTCAACCAGGGTCGCAGCCTCCTCACACGCACTTGCAGTGCTACCCCTCTGCGGGCTCCCCTCCATGCTGTCTGCACTATCCTATGCTTGTCTGCTCAGAAGTAAATCCCATTGTGTTCAATGGGAGTTACTCTAAGGAAAGTATGCATATGATTGCAACCAGTGTCCAGCGAGGCTTCCCTCTTCCCACACACATCCCCCCCCCCGCCTGTCAGAGCATTCGGGGCTGCAGCTCATCTCCCCATCTCTCAGCAGTGCTACAAACTGTACCAGCATTTCTTAGTCAGTGGTACTTGTATCACAAGTGGTACTTGAGGTGGTGTTTAGTGGTACTCATAGGACCCCCCCACACACACACACCTGGCGGTGAGACGTGCAGTGCAATGCAACCACCAGCAGCAGGTATTTGAAGTGGTGTCCGGTGGTACTTGTGGGATGCCCAGACCCCTCCCCCACACCTGGCAGTGAGACATGCCAGTGAGACATGCAATATGTTAGAAGCAGGAAACCCGCCAGAGAAGCGGTTGGCCCTCTGGATGGTGAGGGAGGGAAAGGGGAGATAAAAGGAGACTTAGAGATGGCAGAGAAATTAAATAAGTTCTTTGCATCTGTCTTCACGGCAGAAGACCTCGGGCAGATACCGCTGCCCGAACGGCCCCTCCTGACCGAGGAGTTAAGTCAGATAGAGGTTAAAAGAGAAGATGTTTCAGACCTCATTGATAAATTAAAGATCAATAAGTCACCGGGCCCTGATGGCATCCACCCAAGAGTTATTAAGGAATTGAAGAATGAAGTTGCAGATCTCTTGACTAAGGTATGCAACTTGTCCCTCAAAACGGCCATGGTGCCAGAAGATTGGAGGATAGCAAATGTCACGCCTATTCTTAAAAAGGGAAAGAGGGGGGACCCGGGAAACTATAGGCCGGTCAGCCTAACATCCATACCGGGTAAGATGGTGAAATGCCTCATCAAAGATAGGATCTCAAAACACATAGATGAACAGGCCTTGCTGAGGGAGAGTCAGCATGGCTTCTGTAAGGGTAAGTCTTGCCTCACGAACCTTATAGAATTCTTTGAAAAGGTCAGCAGGCATGTGGATGCGGGAGAACCCGTGGACATTATATATCTGGACTTTCAGAAGGCGTTTGACATGGTCCCTCACCAAAGGCTACTGAAAAAACTCCACAGTCAGGGAATTAGAGGACAGATCCTCTAGTGGATTGAGAACTGGTTGGAGGCCAGGAAGCAGAGAGTGGGTGTCAATGGGCAATTTTCACAATGGAGAGAGGTGAAAAGCGGTGTGCCCCAAGGATCTGTCCTGGGACCGGTGATTTTCAACCTCTTCATAAATGACCTGGAGACAGGGTTGAGCAGTGAAGTGGCTAAGTTTGCAGACGACACCAAACTTTTCCGAGTGGTGAAGACCAGAAGTGATTGTGAGGAGCTCCAGAAGGATCTCTCCAGACTGGCAGAATGGGCAGCAAAATGGCAGATGCGCTTCAATGTCAGTAAGTGTAAAGTCATGCACATTGGGGCAAAAAATCAAAACTTTAGATATAGGCTGATGGGTTCTGAGCTGTCTGTGACAGATCAGGAGAGAGATCTTGGGGTGGTGGTGGACAGGTCGATGAAAATGTCGACTCAATGTGCGGCGGCAGTGAAGAAGGCCAATTCTATGCTTGGGATCATTAGGAAGGGTATTGAGAACAAAACGGCTAGTATTATAATGCCGTTGTACAAATCTATGGTAAGGCCACACCTGGAGTATTGTGTCCAGTTCTGGTCGCCTCATCTCAAAAAAGACATAGTGGAAATGGAAAAGGTGCAAAAGAGAGCAACTAAGTTGCTTACGGGGCTGGGGCACCTTCCTTATGAGGAAAGGCTACGGCGTTTGGGCCTCTTCAGCCTAGAAAAGAGGCGCCTGAGGGGGGACATGATTGAGACATACAAAATTATGCAGGGGATGGACAGAGTGGATAGGGAGATGCTCTTTACACTCTCACATAATACCAGAAACAGGGGACATCCACTAAAATGGAGTGTTGGGCGGGTTAGGACAGACAAAAGAAAATATTTCTTTACTCAGCGTGTGGTCGGTCTGTGGAACTCCATGCCACAGGATGTGGTGCTGGCGTCTAGCCTAGACGCCTTTAAAAGGGGATTGGACAAGTTTCTGGAGGAAAAATCCATTATGGGGTACAAGCCATGATGTGTATGCGCAACCTCCTGATTTTAGAAATGGGTTATGTCAGAATGCCAGATGCAAGGGAGGGCACCAGGATGAGGTGTCTTGTTATCTGGTGTGCTCCTTGGGGCATTTGGTGCGCCGCTGTGAGATACAGGAAGCTGGACTAGACGGGCCTATGGCCTGATCCAGTGGGGCTGTTCTTATGTTCTTATGTAGGCTCAGCTCAGTGAATAGAGCTTCAGTGTGTGCTTTTTGCATCCCCCCAAAAAACTCCCCATCCATCATTAGCCTCTTAACTGTGTTTGTCATGTTGTGTCTGGCCTCCCAATCTGGTTTTAACTGGCAATAATATAATTACCAGTTACTTCTGGTGGTGTCTCCAATAGCTGGACCATGCAGAGTGGTACAGCACGGGACAAACATTGAGAAATGCTGATCTAGACAAGTGGTTCCCTAACTTTTTAACTGCAGGATCCACTTTTTAAAACGACACTCTCAGGACCCACCTGGCTTACCAGACTTAAAAGTAAGCAGAAAAAAAGACCCTCGTTGTCTTTCATAGTAGTAGTAGCAGCAGCGGTTTCCAGAGGGGGTCGGCGCATGCAGGTGGTTGGGAGAGTGAACACTGCCACCCCCCCCCAAATCTCCCTATATTTATGCTTGCTTGCAAACTGTAGGAGCTCAGCTCTTTGCAGGGTAATTAGCAGCTACAGTATCTGAATTTTGAATAACCTCAGGGCAATTAGTTATCTGAACTTTCGATTACCATTTGGTGTTGGAAAATAGGTTGTGACCCGCCAATGGGTCCTGACCCACAGTTTGGCAACCACTGTTCTAGACTGTTCGTTTTATACTGTATAGCAGCCATTTTCAACCACTGTGCTATGGCACACTGGTGTGCTGCGAATGGTCCCCAGGTGTGCCGCGGGAGTTTGGTGGAGGGTCATTTATTAATAGGACCATTGGGGATATGAGCCCCCCCACCAACAGCAAGGTGTGCCTTGTCACTTGTCCAAAAACTGATGGTGTGCCTTGACAATTTTAATACCTTGTCAGTGTGCCATGAGACAAAAAAGGTTGAAAATCACTGCTGTATAGACTGGAGGGTTGTAGACACATGCCAGAGGTGGAGCTGTATTAGAACACTGAATGTTATGCCACTTGGGAAGGCTTAACAGGTTTACCTGTGGCATGAATGGCCCCGCATTGGGCAGAGCCTTTTGACCAGGTGTGTGAAAGCTCTTCCCACAGTACATTCTGCTGCATCGTAGTCCAGTGGATATTCATTCAGAAGTAGTTCTCATGGTGTTCAGTGGAGTTGCCTGGTATGTAAATGTACCAAGCTTTTCACCAAGTCTTTTCAGAGGCTTGGCTATAAGACTTTTTTTTTTTTGGTTCTTTTTTGCAACAAAAAGCTAACATGGTTAACCCTCTGGAATTTGTTACTCCTACGACTAACAGTCCTGTGGGAACTTTTAACAGATTTATCATCACATGAGTTTTGTGTGTGTCTGAGAAGTGGGCTCTAGTCCACAAAAGCTTGTGCCACAGTCAATCTGTTAGTCTTTTAACAGTTGCATAATTTTTAATTAGCGGTAACAGTAATGTTGCCACCTCAGAAGCATACAGAGATGGTTTTATTTGTGCCTGTCAGGTTAGTGTGTTTGGACACTAGTGTTTTCAGTTGTGGTATTTAAAGAATGAATTCGGATACCAAATGTTAATTTTATATACAAAAAAAAGTTTTATAAGCTGCTATCTCTGTTTCTGTATCTGAAGTAGTAAATAATTACAGAGTTGTAAGAATTAGTCTGAAAAGTTGGTGCTTCATACTAAGACTTTATTGCAATGCCCCTGGATAGATCTCCTTCAGTCATCTGTGGAAGGGGATATCTAGAGAGAAGTTTTGTAAAGTGTGTAGTGTTGTACTGCAAAGCTGTCTAGAAATGTTTGTAAATTATCCATTATTATTCTTTGTACACCACCTTTTAGCACTGAAAGTGCTAGATTGTCTTTCTAATACAAGAACTGTGGAGTACTGAGAAAAAATGATATATAAAGAGAATTGCTGTAGCATGTTGTTAGAATACAAAGTTTCTTCACATTGTCGTTAAACATATAACAAAAAGCACATGTGTGCTGAAAAGCTTCCATAGGCACGAGTAATGTCAGTGCTGGTTATGGATCCCAAATCCAGGTTTAGCCTTGAGGTAGGCATAATATTGGCTCTCTTTTCAGCTTTTTGTGAAAAAGAAAGACTAGCCATTGTCTTCCTGTATCAGTAGACTGAGGGTCCAATCCTATCCAATTTTCCAGTGCTGGTGCAGCCGTGCCAATGGGTGTGCACTGCATCCTGTAGTGGGGAGGCAGTCACAGAGGCCTCTTTGGGAATATTTGTTTCCTTACCTCGGGGCTGCATCGTGGCTGTACCAATGTTGAAAAGTTGGATAGGATTGGGCCCTGGAGTTGTATACAGAAGACCTTGCCAGTTTACTCTACTGAAAATAATAACTTGCCTTGCTGGTGAGTTGTTTGGTCTGTAAAGGTAACTGAACAGTGCATGAGAATGTTTTTAAAAATGGTACTGAACTGATAGAGCTATTTTCCTCACTTCATATTTTTATCCCTATCAGCTACAAATATTCTTTCTCCAGTGGAATCTCCATGGCAGGGTCAGTCCTTCTTCCACTCTCTTAGGATCCATTTGTGATGTGCAACACAGTCTTCTCTCACACAAGCACACACAGTCTATAAGACTACCACTCTGGCTTTTATTTACAGCCACTAATGTGGGTTGGCATGAGTTATCTATCTAATGCCCTTCACCCCATGTATTGATGGAATGGGACAATTCCATATGTACCAGTAAATAAGATTTAAGACTGAAGTACTTCTTGTGCAAAGAAAAAGGTTACGGAGATAGATAATAGTGAGTATGAAAATGTGCTTAAATGTGTTATGACTGTAGTAAACAACCTTGGATGATGGCAGGGGTTGGGAGGAAGCTTTGTTAAACAGTAGCAAGCACAGGATAAAGATGAAACGTCCTTGAACAGGCACAGTTAAAAGTAATGGGTGATAATGCTACAAACTTCTTCTGATGTACACAGCTGTCATTTTGCCATATGGTAATCTTGGCAAGGAAGGTCAGCTTCAGGCAAATAGGAGACAAATTCTCTGAATGTTACCAGAAGAGTCTTTTCCTCCTGTATAAGGGGGCTGAGTAAAATATGAGGGTGTGGGTATTGGAGCTTCAGTTAAATGTATTAAAGCTAAGCATTTTTTTTAAGGTAAGCAAGCTTGAGTTGCTTATTAAAACATGTTTCACACTTACAGCAACTATAGTAAAACAGATTTCACTGGTTCAACATGGAGAAATGTATAAATAAATAAAATATACCAGGGAGAGGGGCTGGCTATGGATTACACATTTAAAATGAAGCTTCTATCTTCTCTGTGCCTGCTTTGTCTTTATCTGTTGGTTTCCTGCTTCTTTAAACTTTTAAAATTCATATGTCAAAATGGAAGACCTGCTTCATCTGTTGAAGAGGCCTCTATTACAAAACTGATTATCACTTCAGTAGCCTCTGGTGGTTTGAAGTGCTGGAATGGCTTCCATTAGTTCAATAGTGTGATTTTCTTAAGCACATTATGACCATGGATGAGTTCCTGGATGAGTCACCCATAGCCCTGAAATTTATTGTAGTTGGTATTGATTACTGAATTTTTACATGCCATATTTTCAGCAGTAAAGCATCAAGCTGGGTACTAGGCTCTTGGCAACAAAATGAGCGGAGTTTTAAGCTTGGGTCCATCATTGTATAATACAGACTTTTCTTTTTTCATTGAGTATTTTCATAGTGTTCTAATTCATTTCAAGAGTGGCATATGTTGTTTGACATTGTATCTGAGACTATTTTGGCTTCATTTCTTCATCTCACCGTGAGGATGTTTTTTTTGTCAACATAAGAGGCCAGTTCTTGGAACATTGTTCTACAACTGAAGTTCTCAGACTCTCAGGGAGTTTGAGGACCACAGTAAGTCCTTGCGGGGGCAGAGGGAAGGCAGCGACCCAATCCCTAGGATTGCATCTCTAAGGGGGCTGCAGGGACTGGCATGCACTTAGCAGTCCCTGCAGCAGCCAGCTGGTGGTGCGGGGAGCCCTGCGCGACCGCCCACAGGGCTCCCCAGCCTCCAGAAAGTGAAAGCGGCGCAATTGTGCTCCGCTTCTGGTTTTGCAGAGGTGAAGTGCGATCGCTCCGCTTTCACTTTCTGAGGGCTAGGGAGCCCTGCGGATGGTCACGCAAGCCTTCCCACACCCCCAGGAGGCTTCAGCAGGGACTGGTAAGTGCATGCCAATCTCTGCAGCCCTCTGAGCGACGCGATCCTGGGATTCGTGTTGCTGCCTTCTCCCTGTCCCACCTCTTAAGGGGACAGAGGCCAAGGCCCTCAGGCTGGGACGTCGCGACGCCCTAGTTTGAGAAGCCCTGTTCTACAATATGCATTTCAACATTGTGTATCTGTAGTTCCATATGTGTATGACTGCATGCTTGTCTGTTTTGCCTTCTCCTCCTGGACCACTTTTTCAGAGCTGTCCAGAGCAAGAGATTTAGAGGATATAAGGGCATTGTTACAAGAAATTGCTTGCACACAACAAATTGCACAGATATAACCATGGCCTAGGAAAGGAACTGGGGGGTGGGGAAGGAGAAGGAACCAAAATTAGCAAAATTGGGACCTTTGGTAGCTTTGGAGCTGGGCAGCTAGAGAGGTAGGAAGAAGACAGTGCAGGCGAAGAGAGATGTGGGTGCCTGAGGGAAGGAGGAAAAGGCAGCAGACAGGTGGAGGGTGTTAAAGAAAGAAAATGCAGTGCAAGGCAACCTGGGAAAATGGAAAACAAGTTTGGGCTTGTTCGCTTCACCTCTGTACTTCCAAGGCTGCAGCACACAGATTTCAATGGCATCCTGATGCCTCTAGTTATTCTTAATTAGTAGAGTACAGTATTATCATGGGATGGGAGCCAGACCTTCTGGAGCAGATGCCAAAACAATTTAGTAGTAGTTTACTTATGGTGTCAGGAAAACTTTAGATTCCCATGTCTGTACTCTTGCCAAATTTATAAGCTCTGTATTCCTAACCTTCCTTCCACAGATGTGGAAAGTGAGGATTTGAACAGAGAGTGAAGTGTATAGATTTGGTGAGGATCTTTTTAGTTATGGTGGAGTAGTCCTTGATCCTCTGCTGCATGGTAGTGGGAGACTTAATTACTCTCACCTTTCTCAATCACTTGCGATATACTTGCTGTCCTACTCTGTCTAGCCCTCCACCCATCATGATAGATCATGGAAATTTTGCCCTCCCAGAAAAGTTGCAGGGCAACAAAACACCCGTCTATTCCCTACTCATGCAAAAGGTTCTGTTGTGGATTAATAGGCCGCTGCATCACGCCACTTGGATCCCCTTTAGTAGTGGAATCTTACAGTCACTAGCCCTTGTCTAGTGGGAGAGGGAAACATAGATGAAAATGTGGAATGGGGCTGTAAGGATGTCAGTCTGAGAGTCTTGTCACTTGTATGACAGCAGTTCCCAAACTACCCCGGACATGGTGCCCGTAGTGTCCTCTACACCCTGTTACGGTTGCACCACACCACAGGAGGATGAGATGGCCATCATCCCTACCAAGATGGTGGCCTCCAAGAGCCGGTGCCCCTGTGAGTTTGCCCTGGCACCCTGGGGGCGCTGCAGTGAACAGTTTAGGAACCAGTGCTCTTTTAGTGATGTAAGGGCTTCCCCATCTCTCTCTCTCTCTCTCTCTCTCTCTCTCTCTCTCTCTCTCTCTCTCTCTCTCTCTCTCACACACACACACACACACACACACACACACACACACACACACACACACACACACAAGTATACAGTGGTGCTTCGCAAGACAAAATTAATTCGTTCCGCGAGTCGTTTCTTATTGCGAAAATTTCGTCTTCTGAAGCGCGGTTTCCCATAGGAATGCATTGAAATTTAATTAATGCGTTCCTATGGGCAAAAAAAGTCAGAACAAAGTCAAATTTGGTTTACAAAGTGTTTATTAAGTGCTCTTTAAAGGCATACCATGTTTTTCGCTCCATGTAAAGTGAACAGCAGTCAGCAGTGGCATTAAGAACCATTATCACTGTCATTAACAAATGGAGAGACTTAAAGGTTTGAGTACTCTAGTTTTCTGGAAACTCCAAGAACTCATCATCGCTAGAGTCAGAATTTATGAAGCTCATTTTCTCACAATCACTGACATCACTTTCTTCGCTGTCTTCCTCCCCCTTCCTTAGTGTGAATGTGAGCATAAACTGGCCTGAAGGTCCTCCCCCTTCCTTAGTGTGAATGTGAGCATAAACTGGCATGAAGATCTCCCCCTTCCTTAGGGTAAATGTGAGCATAAACTGGCATGAAGATCCCCCCCTTCCTTAGGGTGAATGTGAGCATAAACTGGCATGAAGATCCTCCCCCTTCCTTAGGGTGAATGTGAGCAAAAACTGGCATGAAGATCCCCCCCTTCCTTAGGGTGAATGTGAGCATAAACTGGCATGAAGATCCTCCCCCTTCATTAGGGTGAATGTGAGCATAAACTGGCATGAAGCATAAAAAAAAAAAATTCGTCTTGCGAAGCACGGTCATTAAAATTCATCTTGCGAGTCACCAAAAAATCGCAAAACGCTTTCGTCTTGTGAGTTTTTCGTTGTGCGAGGGATTCGTCTTGCGAGGCACCACTGTATATATACACACATATATATATACACATATACATATACATATGTATATACGCATATATGTATATGTGTATATGTGGGCAGGAGGTCTGATCTAGAGGGTAGAGCCTCCGTCTGCCTGAAGATAACATCCACAAGGTTGCCAGTTCGAGGCCACTGGCACTGTGCGACCTTGAAGCAGCTGACAAGCTGAAGCCGAGCCATTCCATCTGCTCTGAGCATGGGAGGATGGAGGCCAGAATGTGAAGCCAGATCGGAACGAAACACCTTGAATGTAGTGGTTCTTGAAAGAAAGAACCTTTCAAATTGTAAAAATCCCTATTTAATAAGGGATTTAAATAAAAGCCTGCCTATGTAAACTGCCTTGAATAAAGTCTTGAATAAAGACCAAGGAAGGCGGTATATAAATACCTGTTGTTGTTGTTATACACACACGGATATATATATCCAGCTGGAATGAGCTGGAATCCCTAGCATGTATGCGCTGTTGAAACAGAGACGCCTGCATTGGCTCGGTCATGTTGTGAGAATGGATGATGGGCGGATCCCAAAGGATCACCTTTATGGAGAACTCGTGCAAGGAAAGCGCCCTACAGGTAGACCACAGCTGCGATACAAGAACATCTGCAAGAGGGATCTGAAGGCCTTAGGAGTGGACCTCAACAGGTGGGAAACCCTGGCCTCTGAGCGGCCCGCTTGGAGGCAGGCTGTGCAGCTTGGCCTTTCCCAGTTTGAAGAGACACTTGGCCAACAGTCTGAGGCAAAGAGGCAAAGAAGGAAGGCCCATAGCCAGGGAGACAGGCCAGGGACAGACTGCACTTGCTCCCGGTGTGGAAGGGATTGTCACTCCTGAATCGGCCTTTTCAGCCACACTAGACGCTGTTCCAGAACCACCATTCAGAGCACGATACCATAGTCTTTCGAGACTGAAGTTTGCCAACACACATATATACTTAATGGAGGGGGTTGCTGGACTACTTTAATGAACTAAAGAAGGGAGGGAAATGTTCAACTTTTTAATTAACACACTAATAACAATCCTCTATGAACATTCTTGGGTCCTTGTTTGCATTTTTTTATATGGACCTATTCTATTTATAACTAGAAGCTGATATTCTGCATATTGGTCTGAAAAAAGTTTAAATGCTAATAAATAGATAGCGATGCAGAATGCCTGCAATGACATTTAAAGCATGCACATGTAATCCTTGTAATGCATATTTGTGAATGCTATCTCTTAATTGTTCAAATACCGCTTTAGGACAGAAATATCCTGAGGAATGAAGAGGTAGCACATTGCACCAGCACAGCCCTGTTAACTTAATTGGAAGAGCTGCCATCTGCTTTGAATTCCATTGCTTCTGTTTAAAAGACATAATCCCATACCAAATCACTGAATTGGTAAACTCCATTTGGCATTTTGTGGGGACAGACTGAAGCCACATTTGCAAATAAAAGTGTTCTGATGATGGAGTGGTGATTCAACAGGACACTTGTGTGTTGCTAATGCTTTCTTGGAATTGATTTTGTAACTTCCTGACTATCCTGAATGTCAGTTACCAGTGGGATATTAGACCCTAATAGGAAAGAGGTACAAAGCAATGTAATTACAAAGTGCCTGTGACTATAGTAGTGGTGTTTTTCAGTGTTATGCAGTTGCTTTCCCTTGGGGAGATACTTGCAGCCTCTTCAATATTGAACAGATAGGAGGAATTCACCAGAAGTAAAGTGCTTTCATGCTTTTCCCAAGGAAAGCATGCATGTATGAAGTAGTTGCCATGTCGCTAAGATTCTGTTGGTGCTTCTCATCATTATGTTAAGTGATTGAGAGGCTGATCATTTTAAATGCAGTCTTTACTATAGCAGAAAGAGTTTAGGGTATCCAGGGGACTGAGAATGAAAACAGATGTGATGCATTATATACTGTATGTGAAGTGTCTCCCAACAGGTTTAAAAACCGTTTACTGAAGCCGTAGTGAACTCCAGATTTGGAGCAATGATGAGGTGGGGGTGCTTAATTCTTTTTCCTTGAGTTGGCTTTCTTGTGAAAGCCACACTACTCAGTACAGCTGCTTTCTCATCCCTACCTTTTCTGCTTGTGGAGAAAAACTGCTTGAAGAGCCTTTTAGTGAACAAAAGGCTTCTGAGCAAAATTTAAATACCCTGCTTGCTACTTCAGTACTGTACAGAGTTCCCCGTAGTTGCAATAAATGGGGAAAAGTATGGGGAAACATGCTTACAACTGATTTGTCTCTCATGATGGGATAAAACATTACTTCTCAAAAAAGTGGCTGCTGAAAATAACAGCTGCATGTAGAGCTTCCTCTATAATGTCCAGGAGAACTTGCATTAATCCAGAGCCCTGTTAAGTCATTGCCCTCCAAGCATGTACCAAATGGACAGCACCTGCAGGCTGTGTCCTGTGTCTGTGTACCTGTGGATGGTGATCCAACATTAAGTGCATTAACTGAACACTTTTAAAGGAATTCTGCTGCATGTTTAGAATCTTTCAGGCAATTAAGTACCCAGCATAATCAGAAAAGTCCCCATGTACATGTAGTTATATGCATATGAAGGTCTTTTATTTGTTCAGCTGAACAAATGGGAGATTGGTGGCCTCTCTACAAATGCAATTTTGCTCTCCCTTCTGTGTGTACAGGGAGCTACTGAACATTGGCTAGGGTGATGAAGCACTTGGCTTGATGATACTATGGTACTAGATAAGTTCTGCTAAATCTGATTGAGGAGGAGAGAGGGGGCTTTACTCCCAATTGCTTTTTATTAGTAGCAACCATGTGTATTTGGAAAGTCAGATTCTGCCCTGAGTGAAATGGTGGCTTTCACATCATGATATTCCCATTTCCCTTCTTCATCATCTGACTTTTTATCTGAAAAAGAACTCTGAGACTTCAGCTTCAAAATACATTTTTGTGCCTGTGTGTAAGGTATTACCATTCCTGGTTTGTTTCTGCTTTGTTCAAGAACTAA
Organism: Tiliqua scincoides; assembly: GCF_035046505.1. Classification (NCBI taxonomy): domain Eukaryota; kingdom Metazoa; phylum Chordata; class Lepidosauria; order Squamata; family Scincidae; genus Tiliqua; species Tiliqua scincoides. Next base: position 8,584,530 of record NC_089822.1, read on the forward strand.
TGTCAATGTATCTTTAATATATAGTTATTTGACATAGTTCTTCTGTAATTGTTGAAGCAATACTTGGAGGTCTATTAACAAATTTGAGTCAAGTCATTACAAATGTGGGTTCATTTCTGGTTCAGGTTGATCAGTATTTTTAAACTTTGGTTCCGATACTATCAGTAAAGAAGTGTTCTTGTAACATGTTCAGACACTTTGGACAGATTTAAATTACATGCATGATAACATCAAACCCACAGTTGACCTAAATTTGTAAGAAAATAACTGAAATTAATGTTGCTGTTTTTATACATCCTTCCCTTTAGGTCACTGGTTCCCAGCCTGTGGTCTGGGGACCATAGGTGGTCTGCAAAACCGAGAAGTGGTCTGCAAGGTCTCAGGAAAAAAAATTGCCTTTGATCACTCCCAGTGTCTTGCTGAACAAACACTCACCTCCAAAGAGAGTGGAGACTGCCGACAGCCACAAACACTTGTCAGCTGTGGCTGTGGGAAGTCTATTCTCTGTCTTCCCTGATAGTCTGTAGAGGAGTGCTTGGGAGACAGACCACCAGAGAGGGCAGAGGCCAGACCACCCACAGACACATGTAGTCCATGATGATTCCAATTTTTGTCTCAGTGGTCTGCAGGCTCCTAAAGGTTGGGAACTGCTGCTTTAGGTCCAGCATCAGCACATGATATGTTTGGGCAAATTCTGGGGCTCTAATTGTGCATTCCTTTTCCTTTATATTCTGCTTTGTGAACTATTTGTTCAAAAGCAGAATAAAAATAATATGCAGTGATTCTACAGTGAGAGGAATGTCTCCTCTGCAAGTGGAAAAACTTTAAGTCTAGCAACTCATGGACTAGGCTTCAGGCGAGTGAACAGGTGATCTTCGACTTTACAATTTCCTGTCTAACAGTTAACCTTGCCCCTTCTCCCCCTTCAAATACTTGTTGGGAAACTTAGTTTTTCCAAGTTCAGCTGGAACAGAGAAGAGCTCCCACTCCTCCTCTGAAAGAATCATCTGAGTGCCCATTATGTTCTTACCAATCTGTCATTGAATTGGTTACCACATTTTGTGTTTAATGACACATTCAAGGAAACCAAGAGATTTTAGGTTTGGGATCAGTTCATTAAAAGAACCTTTCTAAACCAGTTTTTTGATTCAGGTTTGAATGTAGTTTGATTCTTTGAGTTCAAAATTTATCACTGTTCACCTGATAATTTTTTTTTATTATGATCTATATTACAATTAAACACTTTATCCTTTTTTTTCCCTGAGGCCTCCTCTCTCTCAACTTATTTTTCCTTCTGCACTCCAGCTGTTAGTAAATTTATGTTAATAGTGGGAGGGAAGCAACTTGTTATTGGCTCCTCATAAATTTAGCAGCTTTTGATCTTCAGAAACTTATCTTCTTTTCTCTCTTTCCCACAGCAAATTTCAAGTCTGGCGTATTTCTATAAAATGTATATTATTTATGTTAAGAACTTGTACTCTGTCTTTGGATGGATGCTCCTCAAGGAGATGGATCACAATCAATTTTAAAGCAAAACAACAATCTCCTCTCCCTCCCCACACAGCTAAGCAATCCATAGCTGTCTGCCAGGGACTAGTGGGTATATCCCATTCCTGCTGCAGTCTCTGGGCAACTGACAGTTAAAACAGTATATTCTCTTTTGGCAGAGAGAAGGGAGGCAGTTTTTGTGCAACTGTTCCAACCCAGACCAGTAAATGGGGACCAGCCTGACTGTCCTTACCTTGATGGTCTTCCTGGTGGAAGGCGGGGGGGGGGGGGTGGTGCAACTGCCCTGTGGCGCTTACCCTCTAGGTATAACTACTACTCCTCTACAATTACCTCTTTATACAGGAGGACTTTTACAAATTAAAAAATGCTTTTCAAATTGGGCTATTAAAGCTATTAAACACTATTAAAGTTTTGGTGATTTCCAAATCAAAGAGTGCAAAGAGAATTGAACCAGGAAAACCTGTTCTCAAATCCTTGTTTAGCCCCAAAACTCACTGCTGTTCTGGCTTAACCCAATTGTACTTAACTCTACTAGGTTGTTAGGGTAAAAGAGTTGGTGCTGCATAGTAGTTGAGAGGCTGGTTAGACTTTTGCCTCAATCATTTCCTTTCAACCTTAGTAGCCCACCTGCAATATGGGGACAGTAGGTTGCTGTAAGGATTACAGCAATTTGATGCAAGTGAAGTGCTTTGAGCGCTCAGAAATGCTGGTATTTTTATATAACTCCATGTACACTTTCCAAGCTACTTGGAGGAACATACAGCTGTTTGTTGCAATGCTGATACTTAACTGTAGGAGATCTGTTGATAGATATTAGAGTTTGGTGAATAATTGGCTAAAGCCGTAAACATTTTGTGGCCACTTTCGTAAAGCTTGTGATCTTTTCTTCTAGGTGTGCCCTGGATCCAGTCTGTGGCTCATTGACTGACAACCAGATTTGGTGTGGAAGTCAAACGCTACCAAATGGACAGTATGTCTATTACCAACACACCGACAAGTAACGATGCTTGCCTGAGCATTGTTCACAGTTTGATGTGCCATCGACAAGGGGGAGAGAGTGAAACATTTGCTAAACGAGCAATTGAAAGCTTGGTGAAAAAACTGAAGGAGAAAAAAGATGAATTGGATTCATTGATTACAGCTATAACAACAAATGGAGCTCATCCGAGCAAGTGTGTTACAATTCAGAGAACACTAGATGGAAGGCTTCAGGTCAGTAGAAAAATGTCCCTGATACTTCAGTGCCTGCCGCAGTGTAGTAGTGTACTGGTATAGCATGAAAGGCGAGGGGAGAACAGTGGAACTTGAGTGAAATTCACCTGTGAGTCCTTGCAGTCATTTCTGCTGCTACTGTTGCGTGGTATTTGGCTTAGATTTCAGTTATCCTGTGTGATTTTCATAGAGGCTCTTTGTATTCTCATTTGAATTTTTCATGGCTTCCCGTCTTTCTAGGTGGCTGGTCGCAAGGGTTTTCCTCATGTGATTTATGCTCGACTGTGGAGGTGGCCTGATCTTCACAAAAATGAACTCAAACATGTCAAATATTGCCAGTATGCTTTCGACTTGAAATGTGACAGTGTCTGTGTAAATCCATATCATTATGAGCGTGTTGTGTCACCTGGCATTGGTAAGTTTGTCCATGTTACTGTATAGATTCTGGAATTAATGTAAGTTTTACAACCTTAAACTTAATGACATTTCACTTTCTTTACACTGCCCTGAGCACCCTTTTATGATAGTGGTCCCCTCACATGGCTTTTGGATTACGGTTTCTTGCCAAGCATCCTTAAGAGTGTGGAGGAGCTGTCCCTTGAGCTCAGCTGGGGGGAGGGGAAGTACAGATCAGCTTGCAAGTAGCTTCCTTCTTCAGCGGTTTTCTGCCATTTTTTAATTTTATTTTTTAATTTTATTTTTTAATTTTAAAAAATAGACTATTGCCCTCATCCCCCAACAATTACAATTTGAACCCCCCATTTATTACCAGAAACTACCTTCTAGTAGTTCACCCTGTCAAATTAGGAAAGGGGGAGAGATGCATATCTCTCATGGCATGAACTCTCCCCCACTCTCCTGCAATGCTTATTAAATTTATTTTAATTTATCCAGACTTTAACTAATACTTCCAACTACTTTCCATAATCTTAACATATCCTCCTTATCAGACTTCATCTTACAACATTCCATATTTCCCTTTACCAATTTTTATTTCTATTAATCTTTACATATTAAATCTAACTCAAACATTTCTATCTTATTCCTTCCTCTTTCATCTTCTCTAATTCCATACATTCTTCTTTTTATAGATCTGATTCGTCTTCCACTCTTTTCTCCAATAAAAAATTCTTCAATATCCAGGTCCTGTCGCTGATTTCATTCTTTCTATTGTAGCTTTTTTACATTTGGCTTCATATTGAGCCCATTGCCTTTCTGATACAATTCCTTTTTGATACATCCACTCCATTAATTCTTTAGTCGATTCCAATCAATATGTCATCTTAGCGTATATCACAATTATAAATAGGGGATACCCCCATTTATAAATTATTCCATGTTCTCTCAATATATTCATAGCTTCTCTTATATCCCTTCTAAAAGTTATGGTTTCAGGAGAAAGGTCATTAAATATTTTCACAGGAGTTTTGTTAATCCTTAATGTTTCTGGATTTGTTCTAATTACTTTTAATAACTCCTGTTTTTTATGAAAATTCCAAAATTTTATTAAAATGTCTCTCGGAGACGATCCAGTTGATCCCCCTACTCTATGTATTCTCTCCAGATCATATTGTGACCATTCTTGCTGAGGGAGTATTGTTCTCAACCATTGTAAAATATCCTCTGGAAGATTCTTTTCCCCATCCTTCTCTTCCAAGCTTCTAAATTCGACCTCCTGCTACGATCCATAATTTTCACCAGTTGCTTTTCTATTTCCTTTACTGTTGTTTCCAGTCTATATATTTTTGTCACATTAGTTTTTATAATTCTTTCTGATTTTTCAGACTTATTTTTTTATCACTTTTACTTCCTTTTGGATAATTTTGATTCTATCTGTAATTTCTTTTTTCATTCCTTTCATCTGTATATTAAGTTTCTGCATTTCTTTGGTTAATTTATTATCTATACTTTCTTCTACATGCCTTAATTCCATCATAATTTCCTTTTTCACTTCTTGCCACATTTGTACCATACTGGTTTTAATATCTTGCAATTCTTCCTGTTTGCTTTCTTTTCCGTCATCAGCCACCCTGTTAGTATCAATCCTTTGTAATTGTCTAATTCTTGCCAAAGAATGATCACTTGGGGTTTTAGATGTTCTTATCCAACTAACATTTTCTTTTTTCCTCCCACTTGGCATTGATTATTTTTGATATTTAGAAAGTTGGTTTACCAATTTGTATGTTTTGTAAATTTCCAACAGATGGCTCCACAGTTACTCCAATATCTCCTCAGCTGCTAATAAAGTCTCTAGCCCTTCTTATCTTCTCCTTTCTCCAGCTGTTATTAATTATACAATCAAATGGCCAACATGGCTTCCTCTTTAACTTTTAGTAATAGATAATAACTTATTTCTTCAAAAGTCTACCTCAGAAACAGAGAAGAGAATAGGAGAAAAAATCTGAACCCATCAGCTTCTGTCAATATCAGGATTCTTTTTCTCACAACCAATGAGGGAAGGAGAAATCTTCTATAACATTCTTCTCTTTAATTTAAACTTTTCTAGGTCTGGTCAGCTTTCACATTCACCAAACACATTTTATCTCTCCCATTCCTTAGTTTAATTTATTTTCCTTCTGAAAACGTCATCTGTGGAAGCAGCCCTTAGGAGATCTTCTCCATTGTGATCACAAAATTCACAACTCTTCTAATCCTCCCCTTTAACTCCCTCAGCTTCTTTACTCATGTTATCATTCAAATTAAGCTGTAAAATAGGGAGATAACTTCTTGTTATCTCTGGATAAAGCCCTATCTCAGCAAGAGAAGAGGTTTAGTGTTCTAGCCATGCTGCTGGAAACCACGCCCCAGTTTTCTGCCTTTTTCTGCTCCTTTTGGGGATCAGGAGTACTGGAGATGCTGAGTAGAAGCAGGGTTGCAGCCCTCGAGTGTCAGGAGTGAACTTTGTCTTCACACCTGTTAGTTAAGCCAACAGCTTTTCTTGTGCTTTTGTCCCTGCACAAAGAAATAGAACTGAAAAGGGTGGAAAGCTTTCCTTGCCCATATGATGGTCTAGGACAGTGATTCTCAAACTCTGAGGGAGTTTCACTCCCTCAGTAAGTCTTTGTGGGGGAGGACCTAGGGCAGCGATGCGATCCCCAGGATCTCATCGTTAAGGGGGGCGAGGAAGGTGCTTGTGACTTATGTTATGTAGACAGGGCTGCAGGAGGTGCGGGGAGCCCTGCGCAGCCCTCTGCAGCACTCCCGAGGCTTGGAATGTTCAAATACAGCAGGAGCAAAGCGCCTCCTGCAAAACGGAAGTGCTTTCTCCGAATGTTCCAAACCTCGGGAAGCGCTGTGGAGGACTGCACAGGGCTCCCTGCATCCCGTGCAACCTGCTGCAGCCCTCATAAAGTAAGTCACAAGCACCCCCCTCGCCCCCTCATACGGGCGCGATCCTGGGGATCGCTTCCCTGCCTCTCCTCTTTCCCCACCCCTTTAAGGGACAGGGGACCTTTACATGAACTGGTGGTCACAACCCACCAGTTTGAGAACCGCTGGTCTAGGATTTTACCTCCATCATAGCGAGGGATGCAGCACAAGATTTCCAGATTACTCCCCTTGCTTGTGTTCTGCATCTTGCAGATCTTGCACCTTCTTTAGTAAAATCAGTAGGCGGGAAAGGCATAGCTGAGGCAGTGACACGAGTAATGAGCTTCTGCCTCTCCATTTTGGACAGCATTGCTTGAAAGATACTGTCAGTGCAAACCCTGCTGGTTCCTCTTCTGCCTTCCAGACTGTGGTATTCTGCGATTTTCTGTCTAGCCTTGTCTTTGCCCTGCAGGAATCAAGAAACCTGTTGCATCATGGCTCTCTATTTTGCTGCTTTATCTTGGCCTATTTGTGCTCAAGGTTGACCCTCTGGCAATTGAGCTATATCTCCCAGGATTTAGGTGTGTGTTCAAACTCTGTCAAACAATGTATAGTGCAGCCTGAAAGGTCTTTACAGACTCTTCTCTTATGGGCCATCCTTCCTTTAGAAGCATCTTTTTTTCACAGTTTAGGATGGGTTGGATAAAACTCTTGCTTGGTGAAGAGGAAGGGTTGCTGACTTCTGTCCTTGGAGATACTTGGTAAAAATGTGTTGCCTCATTGGTTAAGCAAGGAAGATGTTTATCATAATTTGGCTTCCAGTAATGATAGGAGAGGAAAGCTCTCGGGTAAAGAGTAAGTTCTTCTTGTAAGTGGAAACATTTAGTCTTGAAATGTGTTCTAATAAAAATTTCAGATTTAAATTTCACTGTTTCAGAGTGTGCTGCATAAACCAAGGGGAGTATTTAATTGGCTTCACACAACAATATGTTGTGTTTTTAGATGGTAAATGGTGTGTTCGTTGATATTTGAAACTGGCCTAATGACGTCTTGTTCTTTCTCCTCTAAAGATCTTTCGGGATTGACGCTGCAGAGTTCTGGTAAGCTAAGCATGAAATTATTTGGAATACTTAACAAAACAGGACCTTTCAGTAGAATGCATTTGTTATTGAGAGCATATAAAATGAGAACTACGCTTCTGACACTAGTAGGGGTAGTAATCAAAATGGCCCACGCGCACTATTGCAAGTCAACCTTATTTTTAAATTAAGAAGCCATGAAAAAGAATATGATTGTCGATGGGTAATGAAAAGTCAGACAACTCAATACAGTTTGTTTAGTTGAGGTGTCTGCTGACTCCTTTTTAACATCAACTTAAGTACAACTGACCATACCGACTGAAATACCTTATTTTAAAAACTAGCCTAGATACAAGGAGGCAAACTGCTTGTTCTGCTTGTTCTGCCTGAAGATAAAGTGAACAATTGGTTTCTCTCTTCTGAGGTTTTGTGTGTGTATGTGTGTGTTTTAAAAAGCACATTCCCTTTTACTTGTCATTAATTTAGACCTTTTTTCATCACAGCACCCTCAAGCATGTTGGTGAAAGATGAATATGTTCATGAATTTGAGGGCCAGTCATCACTTTCAACTGCTGAAGGCCATTCAGTTCAGACTATCCAGCATCCACCAAGTAACAGAGCATCTACAGAAACCTACAGCACCCCAGCCATGTTAGCCCCTTCAGAGTCTAGCACTAGCAGCACCACCAACTTCCCCAACATTCCTGTCGCTTCCACAAGTAAGAGATCTAACCATATTAAATATTAAACTTGTTTCTTAAAAACCAAGCAAAAACTTTTTTGTGAATTCATTTTTGTGAAAAACTTTTGTGAATGAAGGATTGCAAAAGTACAAAGATGGCTTAACCCCAAATGACCTGTAAAAGGTTACAGGACTCAACTGTTTGTTGATCCCCTGACATTAGTTGCTTTACTGCAGCATAATCAGTGGAGAAGGTTAACATGCTTTGTATTCCTGTGACATGCACATTTGAAAAACACACCTGTAAACAGCAGTTCCAGACACTGAGAGGAAGGCTTACCTGTCAAACTTGATATCCAATACTATTACCATGGTCTTCTCCAACGGTGGGAAATTCTGGGAGACCAGCATTCCCTCCACAACCATTGGAAGCTGCAGCAGTGGGAGAAGGAGAGGTAAATGAAACAGAGGGGGTTGGGGGCTTACCATTCAACCTTGTGTTGAGCGATGCTGACTCCTCTAATCAATGGCATTAGAGAGAATGCTGGGCTTCCAGTATTCCTGCTGCTGGCTGTTGGGGAAGGAAGAGATGAGGTTGGATGCCAAGGGAGAGAGGTACTCTCTTCTCCTTTTCAGTATTTAGTGCTGCATCTTGTTTGTTCCATGCACAAAAACATTTGTTCCCTACTGTTTCTGCTGCCTTCTCCTATGATGCCTGGTGGAGGGAATGCAGTATTGAATATCATGAGAAAGAAGCCCCCCATTTACTTCTCTCCCTTGGTGTCCAGTGGCCTCTGTTCCTGTTTTCTTTGATAGCTGCAGAGGGAATGCTGGTCTCCCAACATTCCCTTCACTGGTCATCAGAGGTGGCAGTGCTGGGTGAGAGGAGAACGCCTCTCTCCGTGTCCATTGCAGTGCTTCTTATAATGGCTGTGGAGGGAATGCTGGACTCTCAGCATTCCTTCTGCTGTCCATTAGAGGAAGTGGAAGAGAGGGCCACTGGATGCCAGCATAGGGAGAAAAAAGTAAGGGATGCTGTCCCATCCTCTCTCTTGCATGCTATAGTGAGAGCAGAGGATGGAATTGCTCTGGTCTCTAAGGAGGTGGGAGGTGTGGGTTACCCCCCCCCCCACTCTCTATCTCTTCCAATTTGCTGTATGACATAAATCCTCAATTTGTGTCATGTGTTCTAGTTTGTTCGAGTTCCGGACTGCATGCCTCTCTCAGTAGTCCATATCCACACCTTATTACACTGTTTCTTCCCCTATATGTCATTTTACTTTAAGTCCAAGCTGTCTGGTCCTGAATTCTGACTTATAAAGGGGACCCTTATAGTCACTTGTTGAAAAAAATAAAATGGCTATAAAATCTGTTTTGTCAGGTCAACCCACCAGCATGTTGCCAGGTAGTCACAGTGACGGACTCTTACAAATTGCTTCAGGGCCTCAGCCTGGGACACAGCAGAATGGCTTTACAGCTCAGCCAGCTACTTATCACCACAGTAAGTGGACTATCCCGCTGATGGTACTTGCTTAATTCAGTTTGAAAATGTGAAATGGGGGGAAAATGTCATGTAAAGCAAATTTGGTCAGACCACTTTTGTGGACCTTTTTCCTTTTTTTTTTTTTTTGAAAGATAGTACAACAACCTGGACCGGCAGTCGAACTGCAGCTTACACACCTACCATCCCTCACCATCAGAACGGACACCTTCAGCATCACCCGCCTATGCCTCATCCTGGACACTATTGTAAGCTTCTGTGTATTGCCAGATTGGTAGATAGTTTCTGTGCAGTAGTATTGACTGTAGAAGAGCCAGTGTGATATAGTGGATAGGACACTGGAGGTGCTAGGGAGATGTGGCTTCAAATACAAAGCTCCCTGCGTAGTCCCACATACAGGAGGCTGCCTTATACTATTGATCCATCTAACCCAGGACATCGTCTTTGACTGGCATGGGCTCTCTGGGGTTTTAGGCAGAGGTATTTAATTGGAGATACTAGGGATTGAACCTGGTACCTTCTGCAGGTGTAACATATGCTTACTATTGTGGGGTCTCCCCTTTAGTTACTATCTATCAATCTAATTCACCTTCTCAGCCTAGGGATGTGTTAGCCATATGGCACCCTGAGCTGCATGGAGGAAGGATGGGACCAATATAATAATAAAACTCCATACTTACCATGGATAGGCTCCCTTATTGCTGTCCTTCTGCTTAGGAATCTCCAGATTCTTTGTACAAATAGCTTCCTCTGAAGAAATCTGATGGGTTAGGGTAGCATTCCACCACCTCTTTCTGCCTTGGGTATGAGGAATGCACAATTGTTTATCTGTAAAGATTGTCCTGTACGTGGAACCCTACCAAATTGATTCTACCATGTTGCCTATTTTATGGTAACTTTTAAAATCAAATTCTTAGTCATTTGTGTGTTCGAAAATGTAGCAACTTAAGAGAACAGTAGGTAAAGGATACACAGCATGACTTCATTTTATTTTTTTAAAGGGCCGGTTCATAATGAACTTCCATTCCAACCTCCTATATCAAATCACCCTGGTAAGTGAATGTTAATGAATGTTCAGTTGAGTGGCTGCTCTTGCACTTGCTAACATTGTAAAATGGAATAATGTTTTATGCTCATTTAAAAATTCATTTCCGTCACTCATTCAATATACTTAAAAATCAAGTGCCACCCTTTCACAAAACTTGGAAAACATGAGAGCTTTGAAAATCTCAAGGCAAACCTGAATACACTTGTAATTTCCAAGGGCACACAAGGGTGAGACTTGGCAAACAATTAAGCAACTATCTAGAAACTATTTTTCTCCCAAACTCTTTGTCTGCGGCTTGTTTGATGCTGTTGTTCATTAAGTCCCTCAATCTCTCCCCCCCCCCAAATTTGTCTTCAGCTCCAGAGTACTGGTGTTCAATTGCCTACTTTGAGATGGATGTACAAGTTGGCGAGACATTCAAAGTTCCTTCAAGCTGTCCAGTTGTTACTGTTGATGGATATGTGGACCCTTCAGGAGGGGACCGCTTTTGCCTTGGTCAGCTCTCCAATGTTCATAGAACAGAAGCTATTGAGAGAGCAAGGTATGTTGGTGGATTCTGGAAAAGTAATCACCTGGTTCTTATTTTGCTCTCAAGATGCCTGCATTTCACTATAGTCTTAAGAACCTGTTGGGCTCTTCTTTTAAAGCAGAGGTGAACAGAAGGCAGAATGGAGTCTGCTGGTGGTATAGAACTGGCTAGGTCTCAACTGACCCAACCAGCAAGGAATTTTTAAGTGCAGATTTGAGAGAGCACCTGTTTGTTGTACATTAACTGTAGAAATCCTATACACTCGCTTCGTAAGTTTTTAAAATATATAGTTGGATTACAGAAACTATACTAAAAATATAAGCCATTAAAGTCAGCCTGCTGCTTTTCTACAGTACGTTTAACCTATATTGTGTTAGGAGTCTGTTCTTTTCTTTTTAGATGTAAGCCATTAGTAACTCAAGTATGTATCTCCTGAGGTTGGTTGGTTGGGTTTGTGCTTTTATAAATCTGTGGATCCACTAAAAATGATCAGAAGGAATGTATAAATGGCATCAAAAGCTTGATAGTAATGTTGCCTGCTAGACTTTTCCAGCGAACTATTCCAGGGTTGTGGTGCCTGCTTCAGGTACATATAACTGTTGGCTGATGAATAGAGGGAAGTTGGAGCAGAGCTTCATCAGCTCATCTCATAAGAATAGGGAAGAATATATAGGGAAAAGGCTCTCTCTAAGGTACAGTGGGTCCTGATAATTTGTTAAAATGTGCTGGTAACCAGGTTCAAAAAATGGGGCATACATATTTCACACTGTTGTGTTTGTCATGGTAACTGCAGTCATCACATGCTCCTTTGGATTGGCTATCGTACATTTCAAACAGTAGTTATAAAAATTGTGGTGTATGTATGGTGGGGGGGGGGGTTAAAACAAGTATGCTTTTGTCTCATTGAAGCATATGTGGGCACCACTGAGGTGCTTTTTCAGTGTCTCCTGGCATACTTAAGATTGTAGAATAGAGGTAAATAAGGGACTTTTTTTGCATTGTGCCTTAACTCCTATTTCTGGAGTCCAAGAGGAATACAAATTTGACTAGACTTGCTTAGATTGTTAAAAGAAAGTTAAATCATTCTCAGGTTGATTGGGGTGATGCAATTTGTATCTGTTCTCTTTGTTTTAATAATGAGGCCAATCCTTGCGTTACCTGATGTTGATTTCAGAAAGAAAAGTGTGCCAAAGACCTGCCAAAGAATGCAAATATGCATTGACCACATTCTGCTGTATGTGCTGGCATGAAACTCACTTCCTTTCTAGTAACTTTATTTTTTGTTTGCACTAGCCACAACTTCATCAGTGGCTGTTCTTATGTCATGCACATTGGGGCAAAAAATCAAAACTTTAGATATAGGCTGATGGGTTCTGAGCTGTCTGTGACAGATCAGGAGAGAGATCTTGGGGTGGTGGTGGACAGGTCGATGAAAGTGTCGACCCAATGTGCGGCGGCAGTGAAGAAGGCCAATTCTATGCTTGGGATCATTAGGAAGGGTATTGAGAACAAAACGGCTAGTATTATAATGCCGTTGTACAAATCTATGGTAAGGCCACACCTGGAGTATTGTGTCCAGTTCTGGTCGCCGCATCTCAAAAAAGACATAGTGGAAATGGAAAAGGTGCAAAAGAGAGCGACTAAGATGATTACGGGGCTGGGGCACCTTCCTTATGAGGAAAGGCTACGGCGTTTGGGCCTCTTCAGCCTAGAAAAGAGACGCCTGAGGGGGGGGACATGATTGAGACATACAAAATTATGCAGGGGATGGACAGAGTGGATAGGGAGATGCTCTTTACACTCTCACATAATACCAGAACCAGGGGACATCCACTAAAATTGAGTGTTGGGCGGGTTAGGACAGACAAAAGAAAATATTTCTTTACTCAGCGTGTGGTCAGTCTGTGGAACTCCTTGCCACAGGATGTGGTGCTGGCGTCTAGCCTAGACGCTTTTAAAAGAGGATTGGACAAGTTTCTGGAGGAAAAATCCATTATGGGGTACAAGCCATGATGTGTATGCGCAACCTCCTGATTTTAGAAATGGGTTAAGTCAGAATGCCAGATGTAGGGGAGGGCACCAGGATGAGGTCTCTTGTTATCTGGTGTGCTCCCTGGGGCATTTGGTGGGCCGCTGTGAGATACAGGAAGCTGGACTAGATGGGCCTATGGCCTGATCCAGTGGGGCTGTTCTTATGTTCTTATGTCTCTTCAAAAGGTAGAGTTGAAGGTGGTATCCAGCACTGGTTCTTACTTCAACAATTTTTTCAATTATATTTTTTGTAGCAAGCCTTAAGCTCTTTTGCATGATGTCACAGTAATTTTTCACTTGCACAATGAGAGTGATAACCAAAGTATTATAAAACACATTCCTTTAAATGCGAATGCTGATTCATTTTTCACTCTGATTTTTCCCCCAAAGCTTACATGCAAGCTCAGTTCTCACTGTCATGGTAAAAGCACCTAATTTGCATTTAATACTGTTTCATCTATTAGTAGTTCTTAACCTTGTAGAGTCCATGGATATGCTCTTTTTTCAGATTGCATATAGGAAAAGGTGTGCAGCTGGAATGTAAAGGTGAAGGTGATGTCTGGGTTCGGTGCCTCAGTGACCATGCGGTTTTTGTCCAAAGTTACTACCTAGATCGAGAAGCAGGGCGTGCACCAGGCGATGCAGTTCACAAAATTTATCCAAGTGCATATATAAAGGTTGGTGTGAACATCCTGGGATGGGGAGGGGACAGTTAACAGCAATATACGTATTTTAAAAAGCAGATGGAGTTTTGTAACTCTCTATACTTGCCAGATGAACAGCAGCAATGAAGTTTACATTGGTAGCATTTTATAGTCACATATTCTAGAAACCACTTTTGCTCAGGGTTTTACTACCACTCCCAATTTCAGTGTGTTTTCCAGAACTGAAATGAATTCTTGGAATAACCTACAGCACTTAGAGAACATTTTGCCCTTGGAAGCCATACTGGGCAAGAATGGGGGAAGAAATAATTTGGGGTTGATGGACTTGCAGAGTCGGGTACCAGATCAGTTAATTCTTTCTGAAATTCATAGCAGTCCCTATCAAAGACTGGAAAAAGAGTATCCTTTGTTGACTTCAGCATTTTGGATATAAAGTTTTATGAGACGTTGACATACTGTCATTTTAACACTGACGATAACAAAAATTCTTTATAAGCACAAGAACTCAACTCCAGTTCTTTAAAATACCAAAATATATGTGAAGTCGTTCTCATGCTTAACAAACTCCTGCCTAAAACTGCTAGTTCTCAACTCCCCTTGGAGGCAGTCACGTCCCCTTCACCAGGTTTTCCTCAGTTATTTGGTTCTACTCCCCTCCCCCCAACAGCTTATATCATCTTTTTCCTACTCCTACTCCATGTTATTAATTCAGTGTGAGATGACAGCTAGTGACATATGGTCTCATTCCTTCTTTTCAACAATCCCAACAGTGGGGTTCATGACTTGGTGAATTATGCACACTTGTTCGTTCCGTAAAGGGTGTGTATATGTGTTCCTCCTAGTTTTGAGATAGTATTAAATATAGGTAGCTAATGCCTAGAGGAGTTGTTTTCAGTGAGTAAGATAGGAGATTGCAGCATCAACCTAAGCCAAAGTCTTTCTAAGCACAGTGGGCTGAGTAAAACAACACTATTTTCAAAGATCTCTACTAATGCCAAAATATTAAATTTAAAGAGAATAGCTGGGGGAAAATACTGCATTTATGGATAGATTACTTTAAGTGTACCTTCAAAAAAGAATAGTGTGCTGTAGAAGTAGGATACCTCTTTAGTGAAGGTCACTGTACCTTAGTAGCCTCAGATCTCTGCTCTTAAATCAGGACTGTGACCTCTGTAGCCCAAATTTTAGAAACTTTATGGTCAAGTTAAATAAAAGGAAATTGGTGTTCATCTGCTTTGCACAATTCTGTAAATAGTTTTGCTTAAAAATTCAAGCTTACAAGCATCTTGGAATACTTCTGGACAACACATTTTTGCTGTGCTGTAATAAAAATGGGGATTTGAGGAGCCGGGATTGGGTTGTATACAGTTCACTGTCCTCATTTGCATTACTGCTTTTCTGAGTAACAATGAATGCTATTCACCAAAAAAGAAAAGGTGAGTTTCCAGTGAGTCAGATACTGCATTGATTACCAGATTCTGTACATATGTGCTAAATAGTGGGCTGAAAATGGTGGAATGGTTGTCGGGAGTCGCAGGGTAGCTGTGTAACTTGAAGCATTGTAAGGAAGAGGTCGTTTGTAGCTTCTAACTACAAAGTAATTGCAATATGTTGTGTACATGCAAGTGCAACGGCTCATAAATCCAGGCAAGCCCATGGCAGAGTTTGGTTTGCCATGGTTTTTTTTTTTACAGAGAAAGGCAGAATCTAAATTGTTAAAAAAAAATGTAGTAATGGCAAACAGCCACTGCTCCATGTGGCTATAGCCACTATGTGGCATAGTTTGAAGCTGCTCTAGTTTGGTTCCTTGTCACTTGTCCATTCTCAGGATGTGCACAGCTTGTGCAACCCAAACCCAGGTAGGGGCTATAAAAGTGAAAGGAAGGAGTGAACAGTGTGTCTCAGTGAGAAACAGACTCACCAGTAAGTTTTGTAAAGCTGTTGAGACTCTTCAGAGCTCTGTGTTTGCCCTTGGTAGGAATTTGCCAGGATTCTGGCTTACTCCAGAGGTGGCGGCGGCAGGTTGCAATTACTCAAAATCTGCAATAAATGCTGTATCTTTTTTTCCCCAAGGTGTTCGATTTACGTCAGTGTCATCGCCAGATGCAGCAGCAGGCTGCCACGGCACAGGCTGCAGCTGCTGCCCAGGCTGCTGCAGTTGCAGGAAACATCCCCGGGCCAGGATCTGTAGGGGGAATTGCTCCAGCCATCAGTAAGTGACACACAAATGAGACCCTCTGTCTGTCCTACCCCGTTCTCTTCAAAGAGAAGAATGAAATTCAGTGTGTCACCTCAATTCTGATGTCTTCATAAGCCGCTGGCTGTGCTGACAATAGTTGGAACCAAACCATGACTTGGGTTTTCAAATGTGCAGGGAAAGCATGGTTTTCAGAGCTATTTGTCCAGAGCATTGACTGCCCAGAGTGCTGAAGGCAGATAGAGAACAGTGACCATCACTGATTTATCAAGTGAGGCATCACACACAACCAGAGTTGGGCTTCCTTAAATTGTGACTTTGTGTGATGTGTGAACTGGGTATCTCCCCGTCTGTTATTAGAGGGGTAGCCCCCTCTACAACACGATATGCCCTTGTGCTGAAGTTGGCAGGCATTCTGGGTATGAAAACATTTGCAGAATTCCTTGTCCATTGGAATTCAGAGGGTGCAGCAGTCCTCTATGCATGCCTGAAATATTTTGAAGCAGGAAATCATATGGTACAGTTCCTGTGAAGTGGGCTGTGTCTGCTGCTGTTTTTATTAGGATGCTTTAAAAGAAGATGATGCTTTAAAAAAAGACTGCAGAACTTAACAAAAGAATGTGACAAAATGGTTGCAAAAATCTAGAGGAGTTAATGACCAGCATTGTTGGTACATAAGGGCCTCAAGATGCTCAGAGCTGGCTGGAGGTGGGCAGATGATCTTCTGGAATATAAAGTTGGTTTGAGTGCTTGATGCGATTCTTTTATGTGTTAGGTTTGTCAGCTGCTGCTGGAATTGGTGTGGACGACCTTCGCCGCTTGTGCATACTCCGGATGAGTTTTGTCAAAGGTTGGGGGCCTGATTACCCGAGGCAGAGCATTAAAGAGACACCGTGTTGGATTGAGATTCACCTGCATCGGGCTCTCCAGCTCCTAGATGAAGTACTTCATACCATGCCTATTGCAGACCCCCAGCCGCTAGACTGAGACCTTGCTGCTGTTAACTGTTAGAGAGTGAGGATGGTGGATTGTAACATACGGTTTTGTTTATTACCGGAAGATATATTTTCCTTCCGTTATGCTTAATCTCTTAACCAGGTTTTAAAGAGAAAATGTCTTTGCCACCTTGCTCTCAGCAGAAATAACACGAACCTGTAGTAATTGAGCAAATTCATCCCCTGAGACCTCTTTTTTGTAGTTGGGGAAAAACTGATGCCAGCTAGCAGTCTTTTGATGAGGGTCTCAGTGTGATCAGTGTTATGCCTGCTCCTTGGAAATGCCACTGAGCTCCTCAGAATTCTTACCAAGGCATAGGGACTGTCACCTGGGGCAACCCTATGCACTTTGGGGAGCCTGGAATTGGAACTTTCCATTTATAGTGCAGTCCTGTGTGTCTACTCAGAAACAAGTTCCATGAATTCAGTGGAGCTTACTCTTGGGTAAACCTGCATAGGATTGCAGCCTTAGGCTGTTATTCAGCCTGTCCCTAGCTGAATCCACCTCAAATGAGCAAAATCATGTTGATTATTCTGAAGAGATGGATTCTGGTGCCACGCTCTGCCGTGGCGCAAGTCTCATGAGAGACGCTTGTGTGTAAAATATTTATGTAAGCATACTCCTAAAATACACTAAAAGTGGGTGGCCTTTGAAACTGGTACTAAATTTAAATGCAACACAAAATATTCAACAAGGAGAATTGCCAGTTAGATTTTATATAACAAACGTCTAATGACAGAAACTTATATTCATCATTATTCCCAACTAATTTTTAGATACAATGACAAGCTTGTTAAACTTGCAGTTTAGCTAGCATGGACATGTGTTTGAATGAACTTGGGAATTCCATCTTAAACCTTGAAATCATGTTGCGATTGCATCACTAAGGATGCAGATTTTGTATCTGTTTCAGTATTTCTACTCAGGGCAAGATGGCAAACTTGTTTTTTATACCTCTTGGTTATTTTAAGCTCTTTACCCCATCAACAATCTTATCAATTTGCATTGACTTTGTATAGAGAATTTCAAGTAGAAGTTGCAAATATATAGCTGTATGACCGGCGCAACATTATGCTTTATCTAGTTAATAAAACTATCAGTAAAATTCTCAACTTTGATAGAAACCTATCTATTTTGCTTTTATTAATATTTTTTTCTACACTTGGAATCCCTTACTCTGGAATTTTGGGTCGGTTTGCTCTTGAAGTTGCAGTGATGGGAGGAATTCTCTTGTAGCTTCCAGAGACTTTCAGATTCTGTAGTGTCAGCTGTCTTTCTCCTCTGTGTGAGTACAGTATTACAAGAAAGCACAGTGGCTGAGATGGGCATTGTCAGCCACTGTGACTAGCGGTGTTCAAGGCAGAGGACGGCTGATCTTGTTCTGCAAAACTGTCCCATGTGTCATACAGCTTATAGTACTTGACCACCTTTGTGTTGCTCTCTCTCATCATCCAAGCAGTTTGGAAAAGGGATCAGCCCGAGTTCCGTACTGGAGCACTGCTTTGCAAGCAGAAGGTTTCGGGCTCAGTCCTTGGTATCTCTAGTTAAGGTTCAAATGTTGAAAGAGACTCATGCTTGAAGCCCCAGGGAACCATGGCCTATCAGGAGGAGGTACTCCTGGGCTAGATGGTCCAGTCAGGGGTCTCTCAATGTCAGGTACCTTCATATGCACCACTGACACCTGCATTGTTCTCTGATTTTGTGAAACCTTGGTGATTTTGACTATAAAGGTGACCCTGATGTTAGCTATTTAACACAACCACTTATAAAAATTTTAGGTGGCAACCCCTAACATAGAAGAGGCATTTCCCCTTCTCTTTCACCCAGGAGGGAGTAAACCTTTACAGTGGTTCCTGCTGTGACCCATGCATTGAATATCCAAAAACAGTTGGTTTCCCCCCCCCCCCGTGGTGGTATGCAGATTTAATTGAACAATAGATTCAAAAATCGCTAAAATTTATTTAATTGTTTAGCAGTTCTAGTGGATAGTAAATCATTTTATATACACTGCAGAATTTTTTTTCCATTTGGCACAAAATGTGGTAGTGTGTCTAATCCTTTGCAGTTCTTGAAAGAGAAACATTTGCCCTTATATTAGTGATCTGTAGCCAGGTGCTATTCTAAAGCAGAATGGTTAATTCACCCCTTTAATTGTCTTAATAATCATAGATGTAGGTCCTGATGATTGCTTTAGGGCATGAGATTGGAATTTTAAAGGAATCGGATCAGCCCTGAAACCTTCTTGGAAGCCAGTTAACATTGTAAGGCTTTTCAAGTGCTAAAGCAGCTGAACAGGTAGTTTCCTGGGTCAGGTAAACCCTCAGATGCAACATGCCAATCAACTTTCTTCCCCCAAAACTACAGGGGGTTATTGGGTAAGGGTGGGTGACCTCCTTGTACTAGATGCTGCTTCCCTGCCTATTGTCCTGTGTTGCATTGACTAGTCAGTGCGCCATGCTTCTGTTTATTCTTTTCATGAAAGCTGCTTCCCATGCAGAAACCAGGTAATACAGGTGCAGCCTATTTATCCACAGATTTTTTATCTGCAGATTTGTCTCAAAGGAATGGGCTAGAGGTACTGAAAGTCACACACACCTTTGTCTCCTTTGCCCTGAGCTGCATCTCAGTCCATTTCCAGGCAGCCCAAAACACTGCAAAAAGGCTCCACCTTGTGAAGGCAAGGAAATGGCCCTGGAGCCCTGGAAGAGGTTCCCCTTGAAAAGGAACAGTAACATTCCTGGAGCCCTGATGGAGCCTGATGGAGGCTGAAAGGGGAAGGGGGGACCAAAAACCTCTGTAGCCAGAACACGTACAGCAAGGTGGAGCACTCTCTCTCTCTCTCTCTCTCTCTCACACACACACACACACACACACACACACACAGAGTAGCATCAGAGGGGATTGCTTTAAAAAACCCCAGGAGTGGTTGCTGAGCTTTGGAGAGACAAGTGAGGGTGAGCAGACAGTGGAACTACAAGTCCCAGAATGCTCTGGGGCAGAGGAGTTTCCATGATGGTTGCGGCCAGGGAGGGCTGCAGGAGCAGCAGCAGCGGAGAGGAGGTGGAGAACCTGCAGTGCTGTCGGGAGGCTGCCTGGGACACAGTGGACTCCCAAGCAAGCTCAGGATCCCACCTGTGAAAGGGGAAGGGGGGAGGGGAGGGGATTGATAACAGCTGCCTTAGTTTCCTTCCATCCAGAAGTGTCAGGCTTCAGCGTGTTTCTGTAACTCTGGAATTTAGCACAACGTGTTTTTTGTTAAACACGCAGAGTCACGGACATCTGATTGCTGCAACCTGTATTAATGATGGCTTTAATGCATACTTGCCTGTCTTGCATAATTCTGCTATTTCTGACCATGATGTTAGACAAAAAGCTTTGCATGGGCCACTGAAGCTCTGGTCACTGAGAAATCCTGCTTTAGGACCAACTTCACTCCTGGTTGCCTCTGTCTGTGCAGCCTTATGGACTAGAACCTTTTTTTATTAGGAAGATGAAAACAGCTATTCATTCAGCACCTGCAGAATTGTGAAATACTTGCAACCTGTTCCTGCCGGAGCTGTGAAACTGAGAGATGACTCTGTTCTAGAACTGTGATGAGCAAGGAAAAAAACCCCTACACTCTTCAGACACATCCCAGTTGGATGATGCTTTGGTTACAAAATAAAGGGGCAGGTGATCTAGTTGTCCAAGGGGTTGTCTTAATGTCAAGCAAAAAGCCCTGCAACAAAATAGGTTTATTGGTTCAAAATTAGACACTTGGCCAACAGACTGAGGCAAAGGAGGAAGGCCTATAGCCAGGGGGACATCTACTTAGGATCACAGGAGTCTGCTACTTCCAAAGGAGTAGCTGTGTCACCTTTTTGTAAAAAACAGCAAGGAAACTTGTGGCACCTTGGAGCCTGATGTGAGTGTTATGTCTTGTGCTTATAGAGGTATTGGCTACAATAAATCCATTTAAGAAGTGCTGCAAGATTTATAAATGAGTTAACTTGTCTTAGTTGACCAATGTTCTTTGTGTGAGGCCTCTGTGGTATATTTGTATGTTCACTACAATTTCCTACAAATCGCGTGTAGGTGGATGGTAGCCAGAAACACAGTTTATATGGAACAATGAATTAAAGTAATTAACTGCATCTTTACCCCACCTTTTTTTCTGCTTTTGGCTTAAGGCAGCATATGTGGGTTTCCTAAGTGGTCTCCTATCCAGACAGAGATGTTTACCAGTACGTGGGTGCTAGATTTCTAACTGCCTGTATTTTCTAGGACAGAGTTAGGGCTATGTATGGCTGGCTAGGAGATCACTTACTTTGCAATACCTGTGGCTTAATGCAAATAGCCACTAGGTGTCCTCACCACTCTACTAAACAGTGAAGTGGCCAAGTTTGCAGATGACATCAAGCTATTTAGGATGGTAAAAATCAAAGCAAATTGAAAGCTCCAAAAGGATCTTTCCAACCTGAGTAAATGGGCAACCAAATGGTGAATGCAATTCTGTGCCTGTAAGTGTGAAGTGCTGCACTTTGAATTTTTTTTTTTTTGTATATGTCCAATTCCACATATACAGTACAATGATAGGGTCTGAACTGCAGTGACAAACCAGAAAAGTGATTTTGGGGTCATGATGGATAGTTCAATGAAAATGTTGACCTAATGTGTGGCAGTAGTGAAGGTAACTTCCATGCTAGGGATAATTAAGAATGGAGGATAAGACAATATTGCCCCTAAATAAAGCTATCATGTGGCTTTGGAATACAGGGTGTAGTTCTGATCCCATACCTTAGGGATGGTACTGTGAAGCTGGAAAAAGGTGCTAAAGAGGGCAACCGAAAAGGTCAGAAAGCCAGGGTAAGGTAAGACTACAATGTTTGGGTCTTTTCAACTTCGGAAAAAAAGTCAAGGGAGAGGGATTTAATGGAGACTTACAAAATTATGCATTCTGGGGAGAGAATGGAGACAGTTATGTTCTTGTCACAACACTTGAACTGAAGGTCATCCAGTAAAACAGATTTTGGACAGATGAAAGGAGGTCTTTCACACAGTGCATAATTACTCTGCAATTTGTTACCATAAGGTGTGGTTGTGAGCAGTAGCTTGGATGACTTTAGATAGAAGGGGATTGTGTAAATTAATTGAGGCCAGGTCTCTCAGTAGTAGCACACAAGTTCAGCAGCAGGCTGTATTCAGATAGACCAGATCTCCATTAATCAGTTGAAGGGGAGCAATGGCAGGAGAAGAATCTGTCTTCATCGTGATTTCCCTGAGCCCTGGTGATTGGCCACTATTAGAAACAGGATGCAGAACTAGAACATTTCTTATGTTCACCTTTTAAGAGGAACAATCCCTAATAAAATGTGGATGATTCACCCTTTGCTGATGAAGAAAGAATCTTTATTGGGCAATAAACTGGCTTGAGCCTCAGACAAGACCTCAATGTATTGAGAGCAAGGAAGGCACGTCTCAGTGAGTGTTGCAACTGTAAGCTGATAGGACTTGCCTCTGCTACCCAAACAGTGGGAATGAAGTTGGGACAAACACAACCAGAAAGGTGTGCTTCGGAGATAGGCAATTGTGTGGTTAGGAACAACAACCAAAGTTAAGCATGCCCCAACCCTTTTGAAATCCATGTGACTTGCATAAACAATGCAATTTAGGGCACAAGCCTAACCAGGTCTACTCAGAAGTAAGTCCTATTCTGTTCAATGGAACTTACTCCCAGGAAAGTGAGGTTAGGATTGCAGCCTTACATTTCACTGGGATTTAGACACCCTTAATTCTCAGTAAAAACTATAGAGGCTTGTTGCATAGTTCTCAGTGGGTCACATCCAGTATGTTGTCCTTGTATCTCAAAGACATATTATGCGCGGAGCTTAATCAAGTGAAAATGGTTTCCTTGGACTCTATTTCAAGCTGCAGCATGTGTGGTGGGGCTGATCCCCATTGTTATGAGATTAGGTCCTTAAGCGAACTTTCAGCCCAATGTAGTGCCTTTGTTGTGTAAACAGACACTCACTGGTTGCACAGGCTACTGGAGATTGCCTCTTCTTTTTTGTATAAAGGGATATTCTAATGCAGGCTATGGGAGACCTGACTGCCTCATTAAGAGGCAGTCTTTGTTGTGCTTTGACACTGTCATACAAGGGTTCCATTAAGCAGGTTGTTAAGCAATGCATGTCTGCACATATAGTGTATATAGAGGCATTTGTTTCCAGTAAGTAAGCTAGGATTACAGCCTAACTCTTACTGAACACAATGGATTTACTTTAGAGTAAAATAACATTGTTTTCAAACACCTCTAAAGCAGTATCTGAATAATCTTCCATTTTAAAAAAATGCAGCTTCTTCACGATACTTTTTTGGCCTTCATGGCCTCCTTGTTCTCTTCTGCACCTTTTTCAATTTCACTGTATCTTTTTTGAGATATGATGTCCAGAACTGGACACACCCCTCCAGATGTGGCCTTAACATCAGTTTGTACAATGACATATTAGCTGTTGTATTCGCAATCCTCTTTTCAATAATCCCAAGCATGGACTTGACCTTCTTCACAGCTGCCATGCACTGGGTCAATACTTTCACTGAGCTGCTCAGCACTACCACCCCAAGATCTCTCTCCTGCTCTCTCACATACAACTCAGCACCCATCAGAGTACAGTGGTGCCTCGCATAACGAATGCCCCGCGCAGCGAAAAACTCGCATAACGAGTTTTTCGATTGAGTTTGGTAACTTGCATAACGAAAATGTTTTAGGTCCGTGCTTCACATAACGAAAACTTTTTAGGTCCGTGCTTCGCATAACGAATTTTTTAAAAATTAAAAATTTCATGTATGCTTCAAATTTTAGAAATCCTCTGTACAGTATGTATGCCTTTAAAGAGCACGTAATAAACACTTTGTAAACCAAATTTGACTTCGTTTTGACCTTTTTTGCCCATAGGAACACATTAATTAGATTTCAATGCATTCCTATGGGAAAACGTGATTCGCGCAACGAAAATTTCGCATAACGAAAGGATTCGCGGAACTGATTAATTTCGTTATGCGAGGCACCACTGTATATGTAAAATTTTGATTCCTTGCCTCAATGTGCATCCCAAGCACCCAGCCCCCAGAAACTTCCTCATCATTTGGCTCAGTCACTCTGCCAGTTACAGAAACCAGAGCCTTCTCCAGGTGTTGCAGTGTACCATAAATTTTCTTTGGGGCTTTTTATTTGCAGTGCAGCCTAGTCACAATGGAAATTGTTCCACAGATTGATTCAAGAACCCTGTCCCTTGCATTAGCCTTGCTGGAGCAGCAATCACTGCGCCCTGGAAAGGGTGGCTGACTCATATCTAGCTATTTCTAACCCCAGTGACATTTTCGGCAGAAGCCAGATTCTGTACAGGATTGTGCATCATTAATGCTGAGCAGGAAGACAACTGAAGCCCATTTGTGTCGGGAATGCTGGGAAGTATCGATCAATTCTCACTTTACATACTGTACTTGGGTGCAGATGTAGAACACTTGCATCTCATCGCTTGCTATATGAGCTGGAGACACTCAAAGTTGCATCATGACTCGACCTAGGGCAGTGTGGACCTGCTAAGAAGTCCTTGGGATAGGAGACTGCTGTATGAACAGGGTAGGAGTTAAGTAAATATTTAACAAATCTGATAGGGGAAAGCTGTAGCTCAGTAGTAGAGCACCTACTATGAAGTGCAAGTAAAGCTACTGTCCACTTGTATCTACCCTGCACTTAAATGGCCCTACTTATTAAAGTAGAAAGGTCTTTTGATTTTTTAAAAAATGGTTGAGTATATGGTTGTTACAAACATGACTACTGTGCCTGTTAAAGGGGGTCATCAATTGCGTCCCAGTCAAGTTCTGCAACACATCTCCCCCTAATGGATGGGATGTCAGTGGGGCACATTTACATTATACTAAATTTACTGTGGGGTGGAAGGAGAGGCAGCCATCTTCTTGTTGACTGCAAGTGGAAAAAAAGAATGGCTGTCACTACAAAGAGCAAAGGGGCAAGGGCCCAAAGTTACAAGTTAGAAGCAAATGCAGCACATAAACTAGTAAACAGTGGAGTAAGAAAACTCAAAAACTGCTATGAGAGCAGAAGTCATGAAAACAAGTTAAGGAAATTAGCAGTCCCTACTTCAAAATAGCAGAAAGATTTGAAACTGGAGGTTCTTCAATGGACATCTAAAAGCAGAAAGGGGGAATGCCTGGCGGACCTCCATCAGGAGGGTGCTCCAATCTTAGTACCAGCATCTTCTGAAGAAGATGCAGCAATTTAGGTTGCTGGAAAATAGTGCTGGGAAAGCTTAGATGATGTTAAAAGTGGATTAAACAAATTCATGGTGGCCAAATGTGCCACTGGACACTAGGCGCGATGGCTACCTCGACTATCTGTGGCAGGGGGACAATGGTGGGAGAGGGGTCTACCCTCCTCATCACCTACTAAATCTACTGTGATTTAGTAGCATCCCAGAGACCACTGATGGATCATGGGGGGGGGGGGGAGGACTATACAGAACTTGGTCAGATGCAGCAGGACTTTCATATTCTCTCCTGCAGCATAATTGCTTCAATCTAAATCAGAGCTCCATGCAGCTGCTTCGAAGACTTTCAGTCAGGGGAAACTATCTCCCATCTCTTCCATCATGGCTGGTTTGCTTCTTTGAATAAAATCTTACCTGCTTTCCGCAGAGGAACGTTGGATTGCATTGGGCCCTTAGTTCAAAAAAGCCCTCTGCATGGATGGATTGGCGTGCTTCATTGTTATTGGTGTCAAACAAAAATTTAGCTCCCCAAACCTGCCACGTTTCCAGTTTCTTCTGTGGAGTGAATAACCCATACCAGGCCCAGCAATGGTTTGTGAAGGCAATACTTTGTCGTCTTTGAGTGTAGTTATCTGCCTTAAAGGATTATCCCAGTCCAAGTCCTATGTAATGTCTGAGTGCAAATCTTTATTAATCCAATAGCAGCCTTGAGCAAGTCGCTCCAAGTAGCTTCAGTTTCTGCATCTGTTCAGGGGGAATAAAAGACCTAATTCACAAGGTTTGTTAAAACAGATCTTGTATCTCTTGCACATTCATTGTATAAGTGTTTCAACCAACACAAGGATAGCAGAATCTTCCCTGGAAATGTGGCCCCCATGCAGTGATTTCAGTGCCATGTGGGTTCAGTGCCATGTAGACCCAACAGGGAGGCTCTTTGGCTCAGTTTCCATAGGAATCATTGCCTGTAAACTGCTTTGTGAACTTTTTGTTGAAAAGTGGTATATAAATACTGTTAATAATAATAATAATTCTGGAACTTTGACCTGAAACTGTTTATCAAAAGCCCTAGGCACCTCAGACTACAGGTAGGAGCTCACAGAATGAATCTTCGTGGAATACTACTCTGGGCATTTGTCCAATACAATGCCACTAATCTAGTGGAGAAAAGCAGTATATAAATACTACAATAAGCTGCCATCTAATACTGCAGCAATCCTAATACTCCAGCACCAAAACGAGCATGGAATTGATCAGGATTGACAGGATGGGTCTGCCCCTGGCATTGTGACACTGGATAATGCTTGCATTTTCTCCAGCTGTTTCAGATTCGTGATGACTGAATAAGAACATAAGAACGGCCCCACTGGATAAGGCCATAGGCCCATCTAGTCCAGCTTCCTGTATCTCAGTGGCCCACCAAATGCCCCAGGGAGCACACCAGATAACAAGAGACCTCATTCTGGCGTCCTCCCTTGCATCTGGCATAGCCCATTTCTAAAATCAGGAGGTTGCACATGCACATCATGGCTTGTAACCCATAGTGGATTTTTCCTCCAGAAACGTGTGCATGCATGCATTAAGGTATGTATCTGCTAATAGTCCAACAAATCTGAAAAGCCTGGCACCACTCAGGTCCTGCCAATTCCAGATTATCAGAATTTTACTCTATATTACTTTGTGAGCGTGCGAAGCATATGTATATACTTTGTCTTGATGGAGACAAAAGCCCTGTGTGGTAGTGTTATCTGCACACTGCACCTGGGGAGCAGAGGCTGGGAGGCATTGACTTACCCAAGGCCACCTGGTGAATTAATGGCAGAGAGATAGTCAAACCAAGGAAGTTCTGATTCATAGCTGCATTTCTGAGCCATTATATTGCACATAGAAAAGTAGCATGAAAGGGGAAAGTGTTAGAACCCTTATATGTTAATTCTCTGCCATGCTAGTTTTTCATGTCGAAGGTGGATTTTTTCATACCGAATATTTAATCAGTGCCAGCACTTCCCCCCCCCCGCAAAAGTGACATAGTTCAGAGACTACGTCTGATTAGTGAATTACATCATAATGCTTCCGTGAATTAGGTCATAATGTTGCTGTAATGCTGTGCAATTATATTTTTCAAGCCACTTCTGGCAGAAGATGGGCGCGATGCTTGTGCAATTTAATTGTCACTGATCTGGCAGTAAGAAAAGCTACTGCACTTTTATATGCTGGCTCCCCCCCCCCCCCCCGGGGGAAAAAATGGGTAACCCTTAAAAAATGAAATCTGAAATGTTTGTTATGGCTTACTTGTCAGGGACTGGGAACTGCAGTTGTAGCGAAGAAGTGTCCATCACAAACTGGCTGAGCTAGTGTGGAGGCATGGAGCATTCCCACCACTTGGGAATGAGCCACCAGCAACAGATGCACAGTTCAGATTCTATGTGGTTAGTTCTTCCGGCTTGGCTAGTATACAAACCTCATTCAAGTTATGTAGGAGGTTCTGTGTGGGGCAGGTTAAAGACTGCAAAAATAAGCAAGCAGTCATCCAGGAGGTAGGGAACTAAGTAGCAAGGAGCCCAGAAGCAAAAATGGTTGTCGAAAAGGAGGCAGAGCAAACAGCAAAATTATTCCACATGAACTAGAAGAGGAGACAGATTTGAAGCAAAGGCAGGGGATCACAGAATAGGAAGGCAAGGAGAGTCCCAAAGGGTCTTTCACATCCTTTCCTTCCTATATTGGCTGGGGCTTCTCAGGTTCTGCTCTTGGTCTCCAGCTATAATTTGGTGAATTCATCAAATTCTGTGACTCTCACTGCCACTTGTACAATGCCACCCAGCTGTACTTCCCCCGGCCAGATCACTCCGCTACCATCTTTATCTGCCTGTCCAAAGGCATCTCAGTAGATATTTATCACCCCCTCAAACTCAACATGCTCCTTTTCTCCTAAGCCTTCCTCTTCATCATCTCTATATCAGTGGTTCCCAAACCTTTCAGCACTGGGACCCACTTTTTAAAACGACCCCCTACCAGGACCCACCTATCTTTACAAGACTAAAAAAGAGTTTCACTTTACCAGCCACTCAAGCCACTTACTTTTTTACTGCAGTGGGGTGGGTGCCTTCTGGAGTGTTTGCTGAGTACCAAATTCATTGGATCAGGACATTCTGGTGGCCTTGTGTTCTCCTGCGCCTGGTCCTTGATGATGGTGGAGGCATGGTGGCCTACTCATTAGTAAATATACACATGTAACTCAGATTCACTTTCCATAGGGCTCAATACATTTTTCTTGTCAGTTTGGTGGAGGGGTGGACTTTCTTCTCAAGAGTTAGTTGGGGCCTGTATTCATGGATCAGGACCATTCTGGTGGCACTGCATTCCCTTTGGCCTGCCCTTCAAAGCGGACTGAGGCATGTTTGCATACTCGCAACTAAACTCGTATGTCGCTGTTTCCATTTCCAAAGGGCTCAATAAGTTTTCCTTGTCAGCTATCAACTTGTCAGGTTCGCGACCCACCAAAACTCAGGTCCCAACCCACTGGTATGTTACAACCCATAGTTTGGGAACCACTGCTCTATATCCATTGACCAGACCACCAACCAGCCTACTGAACAGGCACACAACCTTGGTTTTAATTCTTCCCCAAAGTGCTCTGATGCCCAATTGTATCACTAGTCCCTGTACAAACATGGGAATAATCCATCCATTCCTATCCAGGCTCTCCGCCAAAATACTAATTTATCTCCACTTTGATTTCGACCATCTTTTTCTGGCTGTCTGCTAGCATGCCTCCATTTGCTTCTCTCCTCTATGCAAAACTATGCGGCCAAATTCATTTACCACATGAAGTCCCTCCTCCAATCTCTTGACTTCTCAAGCCCTCCAATTTCTAGTAGAAGCTCTATGCTCATTTGGCTTTGCCCACCTTCTCTTCTCTCCTTGGTTTTACACTATTATCCCCGCTGGTTGATTTTCCAACTTGCACCATCTTCAGCTGCCTTAAGGACTCTTACTCTAAACAGCTCTGTCCATTATTCCTTGCCTGCCCCTATGTGTGGAATTCTCAGGCTGCAATCCTGTCTACACTTTCCTGGGAGTAAGCTCCACTGAACATAACACGACTAACTTTTGAGTACACATGCAAAGGATTACAGTATTGTTAGTCTCTTCAAACTCCTCCACAAAACCCACCTGTTCACAGACTCTTTGGGATTAATCCCCCCCGCCCCAATCCTAACAGTAAATAAGTTTCCTCAGTCCTAGCTACCCTTGGTTTACCCTCCCCAACTCATTAGGTGCAGCCCATCTATTTTTTATTCATGAAATTGTACAAATACACACAAAATAATTTCACTGTATTAGCAACACCGTACATTCTCCTGCCTGGCAAATTGACCACTAAAACCAGGAAATGAGCACCTTACATAATAACGGGATTACGGCCGATGAGAGTCATAGGGAGCACAAAAACTGCCTGAAGACCACAAACCATGAAAAGAGCAAAGTCAAGAAAACATTCAAGTTAATGGAAACAAGTCTTTATTAAGTAACTTTTAATATCAGAAAAATAAAACTCTTATAATTCTCTTTACAGCAAATATATAATATCAGTGCTTTGGCCATCATAAGTTAAAGGCCTTTTATCATAAAATATATGGTTTTTTTTTTTTTAAACTTTACTCAAATTGAATTTATAATCCCTATGACTTCCCTACATATACATAACAAAAAGAGTGTAGTAAAATTAGCAAATGCTAAACTATATTGAGAGCTTTGTCATTCTTGAGTCTGTGGCTTATAGAAATGGTACACGCAGCTAATGTCTGTCGACTCCTTGGCTTATTAGTTGCAGTGTACAATGCAATAGAATACAAAAGACATGCTCGGTGAACGAGATTATTCATATCTACAAGACTGCAGCTAAAGTTTAAGGTTTCAATACTGACATTTAAACTACCCTACAAGCGGTTAGCATTAAAGTTATGCATCCCATAATATAATAATAATAATAATAATATGCCATCAAGGCAACTTTTATACCGAAAAAATCATAAAATAAAAACCGTTATCTGTAAACTTTTTTTATACGAAATGTAACTCTTTCAAGTGGAAATAAAAAATAAAGATTTCTGTATAATTACTAGGTCAATACACATAGAATTTGCTATACTGAGAAAAAATGTTTCAGCTTGGGAAGATATTGCTCAAAAAAAGAGAGAGAGAGAGAGAGAGAGAGAGAGAGAGAGAGAGAGAGAGAGAGAAATGAACAAAGAACTCTATTAGAACTTCTTAGTGTTCATTTTTCAAATGCCAGCACAGATTTGGGAACTTTCTAAGGATGGAGAAGCGAGAAACATCCACAGGTTGAAATGTAAAGAAAGCAAACAATAAGGAACTAAAAGAGAGAAGCTAATTTTTCCTTGAGACAGGGAAGTCAGGTTTTGAAATGAGATAAACCGCTTGCTGGGCCACTGTCGCAGCTGCTTTCATGAATGATACAAGGGCATGGATGAGACTCCTTCCCCCCCTTCCGTTACTAAAAATAAAATACATGTTTCACATAATGAGCAAGCATGGATGAAACATAAAAGTGATTCACATTTTTGAACTCTGATATTCTCTAAAATAGTTAATTTAAGAACAGCTTGATCAAACTAGCCAATGGAATGTTCGCATCCTTGCTGTTGCATACAACGCGTGCAATAAACCAACAGCTGATCTCTCACCCCACATATTATGCCCCACTGAAGCACATGGGAATGGGGGGAGGGCGGGGAGAAACTTTAGTGGACTGCACTCAAGTATGGGAACACCACAGCCCTTAATGATACTCGCCTCAATTCAGAATTCCGCATGTGCTGTGATGCACGTGCAATGCTCAAGTGCATACAAAGAATCCCATTCATTTTGATGGAGGGAGTCAATCTGCACATGCAGAGCAATATATAAAAGACTGGCTCCAGTCCTTAAAATGAACGGGGGAGCTCTGTGCCTGCACTGGCGCACCTGCGCCCATCAGCACTGATCAAGGCGATGCAGATTTTCCCATGTTTTGGCAATGGAAGACCCACACAGTTCCTGATTAAGATGCCCTATTTGCATACTGGATGAGAAGGTGGTCAATTCATTCCACGTTGCCCCCTCTGTCCCTTATGAACAATGATCTTATTAATAAAAATTACCACTCCACTACTTGCAGAATGCCAGCAAATTAATTTGTGCATCATAAAACCTGTATGCAACATTGAGTAGGTTAAGCCTATGTTGTAAAGAGGGGAAAAAAACCGCCCCCCAAACCTGTTTTGAAAAACTGGCAGTGTAAAGAAGGCAGCATTGGAAGTGTGTTTGATACATTGATAATCCTTTGTACCCTCCCCCTGAACTGACAGCTTCTATGTCCCTGACAGTACCAGGCTTTGTGCCATCAAGGCCATGACCACCATCAACACATCCGGAAAGCTACAAGCACTCCTGCTTAATCCAGATCTAAATTCCTGTCACATCACAGCTTCATTCCAGACATAACTCTGCTACAGGTGCCACAGCTGGAACCAAAATAGACAAAGATTGGCTAGGCTTAGTGTTAACTGTACACGCCTCAAACAACATTAGCCTAATCCCAAGAAAGCCCAATAACAGTCTGAGTTCATTATAAGTTTACTTAGGGGGAAACCATTACATCCAAGCCATTAAGAGTTTAAAAAGTCCATATATAATATCTCTATATATTTAAGAGTGAATCTGAATTGCCTGAGTAACAGCTGTCTGGCAAACGGGACATGATGGTGCTTCTTTTTCACAGATTTTGTTGGCACATTCCATGCAGAATAGGTTGTGGCCACACGGAACCAGGGCAGCAATTACCTCATTTTCAAAGCATATCACACAGTCGTGCTTCCGTCTCAACTCTGGAGGGGAACTTGATGTAGAGCCACCATTGGAAGAAGAGTAGCTGTTGGTACCGTTAGAAAAAGCAGGGATGTAGATTGGAAGGCCAACCTGGTTGACGGTGCTGGGTGGATCGCTTCTTACTCTCCTTGCCAGCGGATGCTCTAGGGTTTCAGGAAACGTAGGTGACAGGCGAGGAGTGGATGGCTGACTCCCTCTCCGTGGAGCCTTCATGTTACTAGCAGGATCGCTACCAAAACTGGAGAGTGGGTTAACAGGTTCAAAAGGTGTCCAGATAGTTTGAGAAGGTGTTGGCAAGGAATCATATGCGGGACAGTCAACTGCAAGATCCTCTGCACCTACAGAAGGCAACGTTTCTCCAAACCAAAAATTGCCTGTACTGAACGGACTTGTTGGGCTGAAGTCAGCCAACCTATTGCTTCCAAAGTAAGAATCAGTGGAGCCACTTCCTAAAGAACTGGAGCTGTCATTTCTGTAATTAGAAATCATTCTGGTGCGGCTTGGAGGAGGTACTGGGTTGGAAGTAAGCCAGGCAGGTCCCAGGTTCCCTCCTTCAAAGCTCACATCTGTACCATTGTAATGAAAATCATTTTCTTCATTCAGTTCAATGTAGTTTCCAGTGCGCATGGCAATGTGCATTTCTATCTCTTCCCGCGCACGATCTACATTTTCAGGCATGCCGGTAACCTCAAAGACTGGCTCCTTGTCTCTACTGGGAGTAACTATGTAGGTATGAGTTTGCTGCTGAATTCTTTTGATCGTTGCACCTTTTGGGCCGACCACCAGCCCGACGACACGGTAAGGCACCCTGACTTGGACTGTGGTTTGGCCTGGCAAGTTGGGGTTACAAGACAGCCCTCCCAAAACGGGACCATTCTTGTTGCGGGATGCTCTTATCATGGAGAAGTGTTCAGCAGCGGAGAGAATTTCCCTTTTGGCCATGGTGACATCTTCTTTTCGTCCCGTGACAACAAACACTGGTTCTTCTCCACGGACAGGGGTCTTGATGTACGTATTTGTCTTAGCTCTCAATGCCTTTATTTTGCAACCTGTGTGGAGAAAATAAGATATAAAAGGTATTTTAGTGACGATTTCTGAACAAAAACAAGCGAGAACAAGCTTAGTTTCAGAATTGTTTTGTGCTGCCCCTTGGCTCCTTCCCGTTTATCTGATCCGTGAAAACAGAAGTCCTTACTTCTATTCTCATTTAATGACAGAAGAGGTTACATACAGTGCTATCACACCGAGTCCAACAAACAGTTTGGCTGAAAGAGAGTCAACACAACAAGTTGGTCCTGTAAATACATTCATTGGGCTTCAGCTCACAGAAACTTTAAGCAGCCTTCTTGCTCACACAGACTTGGTGGTCTAAGGGGTGGTGGTGGAAACAGTGACATCTTTTGAAAAGCCTTTCCCTCTCTGGTTACTTGTACACAGCCACCTGCCCATCACAACAGGGCAGCAAATATTCTGTCAACTGTTTGTGCTATATGTGTAGGCTTTCTGAACTCCATGAAGTTCAGAAGAACATTTTAGTCTCACAATCACTTTATAGCCAAGATAGGTAGAAAGAGATGCTCAAAGAAGACAGCTCTTGCCTACCGAGTCATTGTTTGAGAAAAGGTCAAACTATGTAGTTTTTGGGCATCTCTAATGTAGTTTTTGGGTGGGTCTTGACCCAAAAGATGGGTCTGCAACCCACTGCACACTGGGTCTCAACTCACTAAAAGGGCGCAATCCACAGTTTGAGAAACACATATCGCTTTCTGAAAAAATATATACAGGAAGTGGAAGGAAGGTCAGTTAACTAAGGAATAGTTCACAAATATAGCTACATCCACAGAGAGGATGTCAGAAAGGCTAAAGCTCAGAATGAGCTGGTGTAGAATGTCAAAGAAGGTTTTTTTTGTGGTTATGTCCCAAAAAAAGAAGGCTAAAGAAGCAGCAGGCCTTCTGTGTGGGAAAAATGGACAAGTGGTAACAGATGGCAGATACAAAATAAGAATTGAGCAGCTCTGCCTTCTTCCACAAGGGGAAAGTGGCTCAACCCAACAGTTGCACTATGGGCATCACAATACATGATATGTAAGAAGTTGCTACAGTGAAGTTACTTCTGGTTACTTTAAATGAATTTAAGTTCCCATGACCAGAAGAACTACATCTGAGGGTACTGAAGGAGCTGCCAGGTGTGAGAACTACTGCCTGTGATCTTGAGAATGTAGGGAGAATCTATGAGGTGCCCAAAGCCTAGAGACAAGCAACTGCCATCACTATGTTTTATAAAGGGAGAAAGGAAGTAGTGGGTAAACTACAGAACCAATCTGTGTGACATCAAGTTGTGGAAAAATCCTGTGAACACTTAGTGGGTGATTTCTAGGAGCCAGCAAGGGTTTGTCAAGAATAAAGCATGCTGGATCCTTTCACTTGGGGGGGGGGGAATTACCTCCTATTCAAACTTGTCAACTTGCTACCATCAAAGTTTAGCTCAAACCTCTACAGTTCTGGATATTTCATTGGGATAAAGACCAGGAAAAGCAAAGAAGGTGACAAAAAACAAGAGGCACCTATTGATGCTTAACTGAGAGCATTCAATCTGCTTTGTATAAAGGTGTAAGAAGTGTTACAATGACAAATGACAGTGGGGAAGATGGTGTTTCTGCCCTATCTGCCTCTTATAACAATTCCCTATGCCAGTGTTATTCAAACTGTGAGGCACTGCTCATTAGGGAGGCGCCAGGAACTCAAAAGGGGAGGCGCGGGATGTCCTCTCGCAGCAATACAGTCACACCCCTGGGCAGAATACGAGCCCGTCTTCTGTCCGTCTCTGCATCTCCATCAGCTCTCCCTCCCCGTCAGCTGCAAGAGTGGCTGCTGCCACCCCGCCCTCTTCTCCCTCCACTCCGAGGCTGCCGCCTTCTGTGTTCACTGCATGTTGTTTGCAAAGCTCTTCAACCCCATCTGGCAAGTACCAAGCATGCTCATTTTGCAGTCCCTGTCCTTGCTGACCTTCAGAAAGAAACTCTCCTTGATCCTTGTCTGGTTGGTTCATAGTTTCCAGCCTGGGATCGCTTCTCATCAAAGTGAAATCTCTCTTTTCAACCCCCTCCCTCTTCCACTCCCCCCTTTCAATCTCCAAACCTTCCCGCTTTCCTCCCCGTCCCCTTAAAGTTGTTTCCATGCAGTTGGCAAAGGGGGAGGGGAGAGACAAGCACACACTTTACTTGGCCAGGAGCAGAAAAAGGGTACTGTTTTAAAAGTGATTTATTAATCTTGTTGTTTGACTGAAGAGAAAAGGCTGTATTTTTAAAGTGATGAATCTTGCTGTTTGAAGGGAATACTTATCAGCCACTGATGAAGTGATTGCCAGCCCAATCCTATCCACACTTTCCTGGGAGTAAGCCCTATTGACTCTAATGGGACTTACTTCTGAGTAGACATGCAAAGGCTTGAGTTGTGCATCTCATAGTACAGGAGACAAATCAGCTTCCTAACCAAACCCTCATCAGCTCTGATATATTTTCATGGTCTATTTTTGTTTTCCCCACCAGCTGCTGGAAAAATTTAATTTCATTAAATTAATAAAGGGTTCAATCCTATCCAAGGAGAATGGGAGAAATGACTAGTTGGATTGGGGTCCACAGGGGTGTGTGTGTGTGTGTGTGTGTGTGTGTGTGTGATGCTGGTCAGACTGGTTGTTCACAAAGTTCATTTGATAAAACAATTCTATTGGTATGCTTACAAAGTTAAAAAAATGAGTCTTCCTGGACCAGACAAAATCTACCTACTCCAGCATCCTGTCTCCAGCAGTGATCAGCAGCTGATCATTTATAAAGCATGTATATTGCTGTGTATTAATAATATATTTTTAAGATCTGCATTTAATTAATGACATTATTAATATAGTTAATATTTCTGGCCACTTCCTGTTTAATGATGTCACTTCCAGCCCTCAGGAACATGATGGGGAGTCATGGCCAACAGCCACGGGGGTCAAGGGAGCCACTGGCTGGAAAAGTTTGAGTACCACTGCCCTATGCACATGGGACAGCTTGGGATATCACACACAGAGAAGAGAGTCTCCCTATTTTCCCTTGCTCTTCCCCCTTTCCAACACTTGCAGTCATCACTGCTGTTCCATTAAAGATGTCCTGGGTCAGGCAGTACTGGTCTCTATACAGCAACCCCCAACTGGAAGAGCTCAGAAGCAAGCCATTTTGAAACTAAATGTACATTTTTGCTCAAAGTGTGAACAGCTCAGATTTGGGTATATGGAGACACAGCTGACAGCACATCTGCTCAAGTGAGGCTTAGCATCTGCATTACATTTTAGACTCCAGATCTGAGAAGACCCTATTTAGATCTGAGAAGCTCTGAGAAGACCCAGGTCTCCAAAACGGAGGGTCAGAAAAACTTAGTTCAAAATTTATGATGGTTTTATATTTTTGTGGTGCTGATTCCAAAAAAGGCATCAGTTTTGCCCTATCACATCTAGTTCTGGAGATACTGCATAGCCTTGTGAGTGAGATACTGCATACCTTCCTCACAAGGAAGCTGCTTGAACCATTCACACACAAGGCTATGCAGTATCTCTGAAACTAGATCTGTTTCCAGGGCAGAAGGAGGGCAGGGAGCGGGTGGCAGGGTTAGGACCTGGTGGTTACTCCAGATCCTAGCCCCGCTCCCTGGGCTGTATGGAATAGCTCCAGGTCGCTTCGCTCTGCTCGGATGCGTGCCATCTCCTGAGGTGTAAACCCATTGGGGCTGCTTTGGCTCTCCCCAGGGTAAGAGGAAATGTTTCCCCTTGCCCCTGGCTGAGCCGCAATCAACCCCAAACTTGCGCTGGATACAGTGCATTCCTGCTGGCCTGCCTGTTCCAGTGAAAATTAAGATTGCTTTATAAATCTCCAGATGGTTAACAGATGGAAACACCACCTTAATCTCACTTGGATTAAGAGACAATGCAATAGGACCATTAATATACAGTGTTGATTTTTTTAAAAAGGGGGACTTAAAAGGGGAGCTGACTCTGAAGTCAGAAGTTGACTCCCAAGGTCAACTTCTCCTGTTACTTGGAATGAAAGAATTGTCAAAGAAAACAGCAGCTTCTAACGCCCAAAATTTCTGAATGTGTCAGCAATCAATGTTAAATGAGTTTAATTCATAAAGTACCAGTGGCAAAACGCAGACTCAGTGGACTACTGTAAAGACAGCTGGTTCAAAATAAAGGCCATTACCTATTTATGCAGTTCTACCAGATGACCTTCGTGTCTGGTTTTACTCTCATCTCCACTACCATGCCACCCCGTTAATCACTTTTTCAACATACTGCATCCCAACATTCCATATAAGAAGTTAAGCTACAAGTGAGTCATATGGCTAGCATATGATCCAAGAGGTTTTTGGCTTCCAGGATATGGAAGCACAAGGCTTATAAATGATGGGAAGCTTGCATTTCTCACACAGTTTCCATGTCCCTGCACACGTGAGAAACTGGTGATGAGTGAACAGACTGACCTTAAGTTTTATAATAACTGAACCACACCACAGTTTGCTCATTTGCTGTTCTCAGAACATCTTAATCTTATATTGAAAAATGCACATCATTCATGAGAATCCACGAGATTCCAAGCCTCCCCCCCCCCACAGATTATTAACAGTATTTATATACCGCTTTTCAACTAAAAGTTCACAAAGCGGTTTACAGAGAAAAATCAAATAACTAAATGGCTCCCTGTCCCAAAAGGGCTCACAATCTAAAAAGATGCAAAAAGAACACCAGCAGACAGCCACTAGAACAGACAGTGCTGGGGTGAGGTGGGCCAGTTACTCTCCCCCTGCTAAAAAAAAGGAGCACCCACTTGAAAAAGTGCCTCTTACCCAATTAGCAGGGATAAGATCTCTTCCCTGTAGATAACATCACCTGTTCTGCCACCTTTTTTTAAAGACTCAAACAATTGCCCCAATTTCATGTTACTACTAGTAATTAAAGCTGCCTGCCTATGAGCCACACCCAAGGAAAAAAAATGATATGAAGATATGACATGTAACAAGTTGTAGGAATCTTTTTAAGTGGCTATATGGTAAGATATTGCTGGTTTATTACTTACTATGGAACTAAAACCTTGTCTTTATATGGCAAAAAATACAAAAAAGTCTAGATAAAGCTACACAACAACAATGTGGTTACTGCATTACACAAGAGGTATGCTCATCTTATAAGTTCAGGTCTGTATGCATGTATGATGTCACTTCTGGTCATGATGTTACTTCCAGAGAGCCCTGATAGATTCTCATTCTAAAAAGTGGGTCCCAGTTCTAAATGTGTGAGAACCATTGCCCTAATGGGCATTCAAAATGGCTCATGTTGACTAATGGCAACTATGGAGGAAAGTTACTGGGACAAAGCTGATGAGGTTGATGGCTTAGTGGAGAACTGCAGTGAGTTGAATTTAGGGGGAGGCAAGAGAGCTTGCATTAAACCAACTTGGAAAAACAGAAATACAGGTGTTCCCTATACTCACAGGGGACAGGTTCCAGCTGACACCATTGATACCTGAAACTGTGGATAGCACTGAACCCTATAAAAAGTGGTTCACAAATTCCCCATCACACAAATGACTTATCTGTCCGTGATTGCAGCCCTCCCGCTGCTGTCTCCTGTGTCCTGCTGTGTCTGTGCTGTCCGCAAGTGCTAAGTGGAAGCAGGTTGGAGGGCTGAAAACAATGAATGGGGAAAATGCGAACCGTGGATAAGTTAAAATACAGATATGGAGCCAGCTAATGGGGGGGGGGAGAGTGCCTGTATGTGATAGAGGGAAGAGAATTACCCAGAAACTCCTGGCCTGCTTGGGAATATGGACCACGTTTTCCAAAAATTTTGAGATGCACTTATTCTCCCCCAACCTACCAGATCCAATAGTAGAACAGTGTTTTTCAAACTGTGGGTCGGGACCCACGAGGTGGGTCGCGAGCCAATTTCAACTGGACCCCCATTCATTTCAGTATTTTATTTTTAATATATTAGACTGGATGCTACCATGGTCTGTGACTGCATTTGGGGAAATGTGACAGACCTGTACTTTTAACAAGCTACTATGTATATTCTTTTAACAATGATAGTCAATAACTCCTGAGTAAGTTTGGGTAGGATTGCAGCCTGGGATTGTGGAAAATTTTCCTGCTTGATGATGTCACTTCCGGTCATGACATCACTTCCAGTGGGTCCTGACAGAGTCTCATTCTAAAAAAGTGGGTCCTGGTGCTAAATGTGTGAGAACCACTGCAAGAGAAAATATAGGTGACATACAGGTTAAGGTGGGGAATGGCAAGATTGTGGCAGTCTCCTTCAGCCCCGAGAGATGGGCAAAGCGAGAACAGTGCTTGAAAAAGCTTTGGCTCTATTCAGTGTGGCTCAGCAGCAGCCCCAACTAAGTAGCTGGGAGGAATGGAAGGAGGAAGAGGTACAACTGGGCTGGCAGAAAGACATAATCTGATTTTATTTGCAAAGTGTCTCTCTTGCAGGCCAAGCAAGCAGAAGTGCTGGAAGCTAAACTACACTATTTCAAAAACAATTCTGCACAAATTACACTTTTGGTATTAATTTATAAATTGCATTATTTCACAAAACATGCAAAATAAAACTATGTAAACAGATAGTTTTACTTTGTCATAAGAATAACCGCATGCATTCACTGTAAATGTTAATGTGAAGACCAGATCTCTTTGAAATGTAAAGGTCAGGGTCACATGTACAGGATATAAGTATCACCCCAACTTGGGTGCTCCCAGAGACATCTGGTGGGCCACTGTGAGATACAGGAAGCTAGACTAGATGGGCCCTTGGTCTGATCCAGTAGGGCTCTTCTTATGTACCAACGTTTTACAACTATATATAGTATAAAGCACCAAAGCAGTACCAGCTTCTCATGACAATCTATGTTCACGTTTCCCACATTTTCCAGTCTCTATCTGCTCCAAACTTCCAGATGACAACACCTGCAGATGAGGTGACAGGCAAGGCTTACCTCAGAATCAGTCTGGGTAGACTGGGAACTTTGCGACTTTGGGCACAATCCTAACTCACTTTGCAGCACCAACGTAAGGGTAATGCAACTTTGAGGTAAGGGAACAAACAATGCCACACCTTGAGGAGGCCTCCGTGACTGCCTCCCAACTGCAGGATGCAGCACATGCCCCACTGGCACAGCTATGCCTGTGCTGGAAAGTTGGTGAGGAATGCACCCAAGTGTGCTATTCCCTAAACATGGTGCCCCAAGAAGCTATTTGGGGTCTTTTTGGTGGTTAAGCTTGCCCTGCAGAAAACTCTGTCACCCTGGAGCAGCTTGGCAAAATTTGTTTTCACTCTGCCAAGTGGTATGAAGAATTTTAACCATCTATCAGGCACATGTGAGAAAGAATGGCTGTTTGTATCCTTTCCCTGGATCTTGCTACTGTAGGACAATATTCAGTTTTGTGTCTGTAAAATAATCATCCATGCCCTCAGGGACGTGTCTGTTGGAACACCTGATATAAGTAGACAGTACGTCCAAACACTTAAGAATGTGAAATTTGTTCTAATCTGATGACTTGCTGATAGGCAGGATCATCTGTACACCAAGCACCTGTTCATATGAGATAAACCTAAAGACAAAAGCCCAGCTTAAGTTCCGTCGTTGCAAGTTAGAGCCCCCAGATTTGGCACCAAACCTAAATCTTATGCAGTGATCTGCTTACTTCCTAAGTTTCAAATACTTGGCATAAGGCAAGAACATGAACAAAGAAAGCATGAAAGTGATAGACAGTGATGGCGTTTGCCTACAATTTCAAAGACTGCATGCACACTTGAATTCACTGTCTCATAAGTGGAGGGACAGCACCGTGTGTGCTTATGAAGTTCACAGACCTCTGCTCCTCCAGAGGGAAAAAGGGCATGGGTTAGTTCCTGTTACTGCAGATAATAAATACAGTATTTATTGTACAATTACAAAGACCAGACCATAGCCAGTGTGCAGGACAAAAGCTGGTCTGAATCCCGAAAAAGCCATGCTCTTGAACACATCTTATGTGTTTCCTTTTTCCAAGCTGCTGAAAGCAGAGATTCCCAGGTTGCCACATTCTTCTTTAAACACAGTACTCCTGAGAAACAAGCAACACACACATTTCTGCTGACAGGGTAACCCAAGGATTCACAAGAGCATCTCTAGGGAAGCAGATGTAACATGAACTATTTGATTTTATTTTTGAAGATGCCATGGGTCTAAAACACCGTCACATTAGGAATGGAGGCCATACTGTGGAATATACCAGAACCATCTTCTCAAATGCATTTGTCAAGTGAGATTCAAGCACAGAATATTAGTGAACAGAAGTACTACTAACGAGGGAACTGCAAAAAGGAGTCAATTCAAACTCCACATGATTAACCTTGGGCTTATCTATAAATTCAAAAAGAGGCAAAAAGAATGAACCAGCACAAAGACACACCCAGATAGTTTACGTTTCCATGAACCCCACAACTGAGGTGAAGCCATTTTTGGAGTTGTTAAGGTCATGGGAATCATGGCTATTTATAGGGAACTGGATATGTATGTACTTCTCCTTTATTTTATGAACATAAGTACATGCAAGATCAAGACCATTCATGAAGCAGAGACCTGTGCATACCTGAACAATCCCCCTCTTACCTACAATGGGTAGCCATACAACCTGTTTTCAAGTCTAGGAACTACCCCTTCTCAACGAAAATTCAGATCAAAATGAAGCGCACACAAGATCTCAGAATATAATCTTTATATTCTAGTCAACATTTTTAGTTTGGAAAAATTTTATTTTATTTATTGTATTAACTGCTACCCTTCAAAGTAAACTCCCAGTTTTTCAAGTAGCAGCTTATTCTCCAGATTAGGTCCGAACAAAAAGGCATTTGTTTTAAACTGTAAAGTTCAGCAAGTCCCTTCCCCATGTAC
This sequence comes from Tiliqua scincoides, assembly GCF_035046505.1. Classification (NCBI taxonomy): domain Eukaryota; kingdom Metazoa; phylum Chordata; class Lepidosauria; order Squamata; family Scincidae; genus Tiliqua; species Tiliqua scincoides. Next base: position 8,626,411 of record NC_089822.1, read on the forward strand.
TACTATCATCTTTATGATCTGCTACAAACAGCCTCCACAGTGCGTCTATGCTAAGTGTGACTGAGAAGGGTCTGCAGGGATGTGGGAATGATGGTTATGCCCACAATCTGGTACTTAGATCCATCTAGTATGGCGAGAATTCCTGAAACTGTAAAATCCACATTGCAGATAATTAGCTGGCTGCTCTCCATAACGCTAGTAGTACCTAGAAATTTGAAGTCAGATATAAAATAGCTTAGAGCAGAATGAGAAGGATACAAAGTTAAATTCTGTGTGTATACAGCAAATCAAAGTCACTGATTCATTTAAATTTATATTGTGCTTTTTTGACACAAGTTCCTCAAACTGATTAAAAAAACTGCTTCTTGATCTCTAAAAATCAGCACCCCAGCAGTACCATCTGGCCTTTTAAATTAAACATTATGCAAACATTCTGAGATACAACCAGGATCTTGCAGAGTTCATTTAAAACACAAGGGGACCTCTTGTTACCAAAGCGAAGTCATGCTTGATGTGTCTCAGAAGGCAGTCTAGACAAGCACACTAGATGGCTCAGCCTCCCTCTCTCCTTTTTTTTTTTTTAAAGTAGGAAATCCCTCATAGGTTTCTTCTATTTACATTTAATGTTATGCCAGAAAAAGAAACAACAGAGTAAAATTATTGGACAACATGTAACAAAGAGAAGCTCTACTCAAAATTATGATGGGTTTTGGGCAAGCAGAGAATAAATTTGATGGTTCTTCCCTAATAAATGTCACTGGTCTCTCCCCCTCTGTAGGATGAAATACTATTGACTCTTCACTGAAATATGGGAATATTTTTCTCATTTCTACACTTCCTCACTTTGTGCATCGCTATTTACACTCTTTCCATTATAGTCACACTTGCTTATTTCACTTAGAAACAACCACTTTTTAGAAGCGCTTGACATGAGATCACAAATGAAGACATGTGCCATCACCATCTAAGCAGGGGTGTCAAACTTGTTTCATACGTACCAAGGGTTTGAATGCCTTGCTGAGGGTCGGAAGTGATGTTATTAGGCAGGAATTTATGTCATTAAACAGGTTATTAAAAATAAGCACTTTTTTCTTACTTAGGAACTCATTAGCTGCAAACAACAGAAGAAAAAATACACAAATCTTGATCATATTTCAAGATATGAGAGAGCCCAATATTCACGTGGGCTGCCCTTTCAGCAGTAACACCACAGCACTGTTCAGCAGATGAGAGCCTGAGGGTCGGATAAAAAGCTTCTGCTAGTCGCATCTGGCCCCGGGCCTTATGTTTGACACCCATGATCTAAGTCATTGCTTCCTGGCAAGGTGTATATCCCAAGATGATTCTTACAAGCAATGGTTCTACAACCAAAACCTTTCTAAATAGTAGCAGACAGATGCAAACATACTAAAAAACTGAAAATCAAGATCAAGTGGGTTTTTGCCCTTCTGCTCCACAGGAGGTTTCTGTCCTCCCTGAGCTCGCCTTAGGACACCTGCATTATGGTTTGACAGGTGTACTGCCCCAGTCAAACTCCCCACCTGACACTGTCCCCGGAGCAGGTTGCGCCCAGCCCACGCCGGGCGCTTGGAGCCAGAAGTGAGAGCCCCTTGGGGCTCACCCCCCCGCCTCACGGGGTAAGTGAAAAAACAATAAGACAAAAACCCTAGACAAAAAGATGAGCAGTTTGACAAAGGAAGCCATACCGAAAGGACAATGGACTGAAAAATGCACCTGAACATTTGTAAGAAATGTCTAAGGTGGAAACATGCTTACTACCAATGCAGATGGAGGAGCAGTGTAGACAGTTTTTCAGGCTGTGATTTTGTGCAGAGTGAAATCACAGCAGAAATGTTTGAAGTTTCACAATCCGAACATCCCAATTAGGTACTTCTCAGCCACCACCTTAATCTCCAGGAGCTCTGTGCCTGTCTGCAGCTGTGCAAAGGCATCAACACTGCTTGCTAAAATACACAGCTCTTCCCAACAGCCAAGCCCACCTGTTCCCCTCTACTGGGTAAGCTCACTTCACGCAGACAGAAGGCATGCCAAACTAGGAAAGTGCTACCTGCGTCACTGCAAGTGCTGATCACTCATCTGAGACTGAGATGATCACTCATCACCCAACCCAGGAGCATTTGGCTAAAAACAATGACACTGACATTTCAGACTTAAAGCTGGCTGTTTTGGCTTGACCTCTCACCTCTGTGTTAATCTGTTTAAATACAGTCCACCCTGGAACTTGCTGGTTTCCCTCAGAGTATGTGGCCAGAGCAGGACTTCTGTACATAGACCAGTACCTGCTTGCTTACAGATTTCAAGTATCAGAGATTTCTATACTGCTTTTCAACAACAAGAAGTTCAAAGAGTTTTACATAACAAATGGAATGAAAGTTCCCAGTTTCAAAAAAACAAAACAAACAGAACATCAAGGGAGAAACCAGCAAACAGCAGCTGTTATGTTAGGATGAATAAGGGCAGTTGCTTTCTCTGACTAAAATGTAGAATAGAACCAGCACCTAAAAAGAGCTTCTTTAGTTAGCAGGGGGTCACTGACATGAGACTCCTGAAATCTCAAACAGTTGCACAAAGGAGTGTGAGGAGAGTCCCCACGTTTTGGAACACAGATCTATCAAAGCTGTTCTCTTATATTTCTAAATGTCTGCAAAACAAGATACGTTATCAGACTTATCTAGCTGCTCCACTGTGACAGGCGCCATGAGGAGGAAAAGCAAGCAAGTGTAGGATAGAACACTATCTGCTCCATTACTCACTGTAATACCGTCTCCTAAATGATTAACTCCGATCAGCATCAGAGAGCATTTGAAGGCAACTCTGGAGAACACAGTGCATCACCTATGAGTAGCAAGAAGCTATTAGTCTGTTGTGCATTGCTTTCCATCAAGAATGAGTGGATAAAAATGACTATTTGCTGATTAGAGGCCACTTATAAACATTCTGCAAGTAAAACCTACAACAAAACGAGTGTCTTGCCTGCAGTATTGGGCCACAAGGAAAGATAAACTGCACAGTAACACTGCACCTGCACATTTCTGATTGGTAGGGATGCAGCAGAATTCAAAGCCACAGATTACAGTACAAGGGGACTCCCTTATCTGCTGATCAGGCCCAGGTTCCACTGTAAAACAGGAAGTCACATGATTTGAGCTCTAAAGTTCAGTGTGAGTGTGGCCAGGTCATGGACAAATGTCTATGGTCTCTGCTGAGCTCAGAAGCCCCTCTGGAAGTGAGGAGCTCCTCTCACCCCTGGGGAGGCCTGGGTGTTCACCCATATCTGTAGGGGATTCTGGAAAGGAACCCTCGCAGATAAGGGGGCACACCTTTACTATCTACTCACACAATTGTTCTGCAGGCAGTTTACATTCACAGCTAACACATGGTTTGACCCTAAGAGTTTGGGGTCATGCTACAGATGTTAAGAACATAAGAAGAGTCCCACTGGATCAGGCCACAGGCTCATATAGTCCAGCTTCCTGTATTTCACAGGGGCCCACCAAATGCTTCAGAGAGCACACAAGACAGCAATATATAACCTGCATCCTGATGCCCTCCCCTGCATCTGGCATTCTGAGGCAGCCTTATACTAAGACTCTAGTGTGGGCTCTTTCCCAAGACACAAAAAAGCATCACCAATGCTAAAGGACATACAAACATATATTAAAGAGAGAAGTACTTTTGTTGGCTGATATTCTACAAATTTTAAGTCCACTAGCTCACCACTATTGTTTACAGGTGCATTGCCAGCCCTGTTAAAAACAAATAGCTGGGAAACAATACTGTACCCCTCAAACCAGCTCCATGCTATATGAGATGTATGCTGATACATCGTTGCCCACGGTTACTTTCTGAATAGCCCAGAGTCATTTTCCCTAATCATTTGGGAATATGGGCAGTTTGCATGATAAGGTTCGTATCATCCAAACCAGCCTATTGCCTCCTTAAAAGTGGTATTAAGACTTGCTTGTAATATTTTCTTCTCGGTAAGCCCAGTCCTGGTTCTACTGGTCCCCTCTCGTGTGGCTCTGGTAACAGCATTTGATATCTTCTACAAGGACAAAGCCATCTCCTTCGTGCTGGCCAGTTTATGAAGTTATTTTCCCCAGGAGGAAACACACAATATCCACCAAAAGTCTGGCAACTATCCTCATACTTTGTTGCACAAAACAAGCCTGTGCTAGTCTTTGCAAACCATGTCTGCCAAATAACCAGTAATAGTATTTTCAAACTGAATTTCTGAACTTGAGCAGACCATACATTTATAGATAGCACTACTGGGAAGCCAGCACATAAGGAAACAATGCCAAGAATGACCAGAAGAAGAGAGGCACACATTTTGGAAGTCACTAATAATTAACCCCTAAGATAACTCTCTATCACCTGAAACTACTGAAAGCAGTATGTAGGTCTAAATTAATCCAATTTGGAAGAAACACAGTGAAAGAATCACTGAAAGAAAGGACAAGATACAGAAGTTAATAAGTTTTAGGGCTCTGGCCCCCTAGGGAAGTTACAACAATAGGGCTTATCACTGATGTATTCACTGCAATCAACATTTGCATATGTGAAGAACATAATAAACTTCAGCCATGATACTCTCACAGTGCAATCCTGTGAATGTTTAAGCAGAAGTACATTCACTGGGTTTCATGGGGTTTACACTCAGGAAAGTGTGCACAGGATTGCAGCCTTAGAGGAAGAATACATGTTGGATGTTCTGGTCCCTCAGCACCTCCCATTAAAAAAATAATGCTGGTACAGTTTGCGGAAGGTGACTGGAACTCTGAAGAGCCACTACAAGATATAATATAGAGAGTTCTGAGCTAAATGGATTAGCTGGCTTCTAAAAAATGGAACTTTTGGTGCAAGTTTGACTGCCAGCAAACAGGTTATACTGCTTCAACTAGTCTGACAGTTACTATGTTATACGCAGAGGAGTCCTGTAATCAGGAGTCCTGTAATCAACATTAATTACAGAAAATGGGAGGAACACTTATTCCATAGCAATTATGGGGGGGGGGGTAGAGAGACAATGTAAATGAACTGAGCAATTGACCTACTACTTCACCTACATTCAAAAATACCTACATATTTTTAAATAACACTTATAAATAGTATTATTGAAGACTTAATTCTACATGCCTCATAAGAACATTAGAACAGCCCTGCTGGATCAGGCTATAGGTCCATCTGGTCCAGCTTCCTGTATCTCACAGTGGCCGACCAAATGCCCCAGGGAGCACACAAGACAACAAGAGACCCACATCCCAGTGCCATCCCTTGCATCTGGCATTCTGAGGTAACCCACTTCTAAAATCAGTAGGTTGCACATACACATCATGGCTTGTAATCTGTGATGGACTTTTCCTCCAGAAATTTGTCCAATCCCCTCTTAAATCCCCATCTAGGAGAGATGCCATCAATACTTTTTGTGGCAACAAGTTCCACAGACTAATTTAATTACACGGAGGGTAAAGAAATATTTTCTTTTGTCTGTTCTAACTCTCCCAACACTCAATTTTAGTGGACATCCCCTGGTTCTGGTGTTATGTGAGAGGGAATAGACTCTCTAGCCACTCCAGCTATCTGCTGCATAATTTTGTATATCTCCATCATGATCCCTCTCAGGTGTCTTTTTAGACTCTAGAGCCCTAAACACTGTAACCTTTCATCATTAGGCAGGCTCCCCAGCCCAGTAATCATTTTAGTTGCTCCTTTTTGCACCTTTTCCATTATATTCTTTTTGAGATGTGGCGACCAAAACTGGATGCAGTACTCCAGGTGTGGCCTTACCATTGATTTGTACAACGGCATTATAATATTAGCAGTTTTATTCTCAATACGTTTTCTAATGATCCCAAGCATAGAATTAGTCTTCTTCACCACTGCCGCACATTGGCTCTGAGGCCTTAGTGTGAGGTGCAAGTACTGCTGAGCCAATAGGGAACAATGACCAGTGTTATCTTTAGGATCCTGTTCTCGTGGCCATCGTACATTTTCTTTAAATGCAACAACGGGTCTAGAAATTTCAAACAAGCTTCAGAGTGCAGTGGGCAATACAAAATTATGTGGGCTAGATTCAACTTCTCTCAGCTCACACACACAACACCTTTCATTATAAGGGATTCCCTTATATCTTCCAATCATTACAGCCGAAGGCATAATATTACATCTTGCCAAAGAGAAAGCCCTTCATTTCTGCAGAGATTCAAGGAGATATAGCCACCTTGCAGGCTGACTGGCCATAAATGAGATCTGGCTATTCAATGGCAAACAAGTCCAATCAATCCAAAATGCACAGAGGCATTAAAACCAAAGTTAAATTAACAGAAGCTCAATCAGAATGTATACCACAAAGTACCAGTAGGAGGAGATCCTAATTTGAAACCAGGTCCAGGAATTGGCTCATAATTTGAGTCAAAGAAGCTTTGAAAGGCTTCTGGCCCACCATAGAAGTTACAAGAGTAGTGCTTATGATATGTACACTGCAATCAACAACTCCATAATAGGTCAAGGAGTACATATTATGCACGTCAATCATTCAGACAAGATATCTGGCACTATCGCTGACCAGGTCAGAAAATTGCTTCCTTCAGAAAATGAAAGTCTTATCCAAATGAAGAGAACTAAAAGGAACTAAAGGAACAGAAACCCTTGAGAAACAAACATAAGCTGAAAATAAGGGATGCCCCCCCCCAAGTTAGCCATGAGGAGTGCAGGGTTAAAAACCAACAAGTCAAAAGTTCCAAAATAACCTATCCAAACTGGATGAATAGGCAATCAAATGCCAAATCAATGTCAACAAGTGTAAAAAGATGCACATTAGTAGGGTTACCAGATACAAAGTGGGACAGAGTGTCTATACATTTAACCATTGTATAGAAGAGGGGATTTTGGCAGACGGAGCTTTTTAAACCCTTCCATGTTGAGCTGCATCTGCCAAAAGCCCCTCTATACCAGTGGTTCCCAACCTTTAGGAGCCCACAGACCACTGAGACAAACATTGAAATTGTCATGGACCACAAGCGACTCCCCCATCACACACAAAAAGGGCAATTCAATTTGGTTGCACATGGGGGAGCGCTCACTGGAAATTACAGCAGTGGAGGGTCCATTCTCCGTCCACAATGGTGGTCCAGGGGGAAGTCTCTCACCAAGTGACTACTCTGCCACAGACTACCAGAAAGGGTGGAGAATGGACCTGCCTCTGCAGGAGGCACATCGGCAAGTACTGGACCACCAGAGAGGGCGGAGAACAGACTATCTAGAGCCACAGCCAACACGTCAGTGGTCTGCAGGGGTGCGCTCACTTGGTGAGACACTGGAAGTGATCAAAGGTGATCAACTTCTTTTCCTGAGACCTCACGGACCATTTTTCAGGGTCTCATGGACCACCTTGTGGTCCCCAGACCACAGGCTGGGAACCACTGCTCTACAACAGTTAAAGGAATAGGAATAGGGTTAGGGTTAGGTCTGTCCCACTTTGTATCTGGTATATGTAATGTATAACCCTATACATTAGGGCAGCGGTTCTCAAACTCTCTGGGAGAGTTTTAGAGCCACTAATTATTTGCGTGGGCGGGGGGGGGGAGGCAGCAGGGGCAGGAGAAGCCAAGCCTCCTGCAGCCTCCTCAGGCTGCGGGGAATCCGGCGCAACCTGCAGCAGTGAAAGTAAAGATTTAAGACCGACAAAAAGAGGTACTTCTTCACACACAGCATCATTCGTCTGTGGAATCTGTTGCAACTAGATGTGACGACAGCCACTAGCTTAGATGACCTCAAAGGGGGACTAGACAAATTCATAAGAACATAAGAACAGCCCCACTGGATCAGGCCATAGGCCCATCTAGTCCAGCTTCCTGTATCTCACAGCGGCCCACCAAATGCCCAGGGAGCACACCAGATAACAAGAGACCTGCATCCTGCTGCCCTCCTTTGTATCTGGCATTCTGACATAACCCATTTCTAAAATCAGGAGGTTGTACATGCACATCATGGCTTGTAACCCGTAATGGATTTTTCCTCCAGAAACTTGTCCAATCCCCTTTTAAAGGTGTCCAGGCCAGATGCCATCACCACATCCTGTGGCAAGGTGTTCCACAGACCAACCACATGTTGGTAAAGAAATATTTTCTTTTGTCTGTTCTAACTCTCCCAACACTCAATTTTAGTGGATGTCCCCTGGTTCTGGTGTTATGTGAGAGTGTAAACAGCATCTCTCTATCCACTCTGTCCATCCCCTGCATAATTTTGTATGTCTCAATCATGTCCCCGTTGAGGCGCCTCTTTTCTAGGCTGAAAAGGCCCAAACGCCGTAGCCTTTCCTCATAAGGAAGGTGCCCCAGCCCCGTAATCATCTTAGTCACTCCCCATGATTACAACCCAGTCCCTCCTTGTCACCTCCCTGATCTGTTTTCTCATTTCAAGGTCCCTTTCTGATTTCTGGTCTGGAGGACGATAGTAAGCCCCCAGTATTACATTGCTCCACAGGCCTGGTAATTTAACCCACAGAGATTCTACGGTGGAGTCGGACCCGCCTTCAATCTCTACTTTACTGGATTCTATCCCTTCCTTAACATAAATGGCCACCCCACCTCCAAAACGCCCCTGCCTGTCCCTCCTGTAGAGTTTATAGCCCGGGAGTTTAAATCCATGGAGACCAGGTATATCAATGACTACTAGACATGACAACTATGCGCTGGCTACCCCGATTCAGTAGCAGCATGCCTTTAAATACCAGTCACAGAACTAGTATTTCTGTACCAGACTTGTGCGCTTCCCAGAAGGAGCAGATGGGCCTGTGGAAACCAGGATATCATAATGCAAACTCTAGCACTGACATGGGCAGAAGTTAAGAGGGAAGAAGTGAATTCACTCTGGAGAGAAAAAGAGTGAATGATCACATACATCAACAGTGTGCTGTTGCTTAAAATTTTTCTCCATTAGAAGTGTCTCAGCATTCAGAACTAATTTTAAACCCCAAATTCAGGTCAAAGCATTTGCCTTGTATTCCATTCTGCTATTGAAAGGGTATTCATGGGCATTAGTTGTAAAGTTTATGAAGCAAATAGAAGAGTTAGAAACCAAATCTGCATGGCTGCGCTCAGGTCACTAAGTCCTGGCCTCTTCCAAGGACACTGGGAACCTGACTTCCTTTAAAAAAATAAATAAAAACCCTAACAAAAACAGGCCAGGAGAAGTGCTTCAAGCTCTCACAGCTGTCAAGCAAAACTCACATCACATGCAGCTGGGATCTGCCAAAAGACTCTGAAACTAGAGAGGATACAGGAAGGAATCACAGGTGACAGAACTTCCTGAATCAGCACATTTCCAAGCCTCACGTCCATCTCCTTGCTCCAGATTTACTTGCCTCATCTTCTGCCTCCAACATGTCTGTGTTGCTAAAAAAATGTTTTCCACAACTCCTTCTCATATCTTACCACCTGGCTAACAAAATTCAAATCTTGGTTAGGAAGCATATTATTTTTGTATTAGTCACTGCGCTGTATTTCATCCTTCTTCCCCCAAGGTTCAGGCCAGAATACACTGATCTATCTCGACTGTAGAAGAGATTACGTTCAGGGGTTGCTCAGAAAACCTTATTGCTGAATGGGGATTTGAACGCTGCTCCAACTCCAGCACTCTTTTTACCTTAGTACAAACGGCCTATCACCGCTTCCTAATGCCCCCTGCCTCATAGACATGGTACTGGACAGCCTGCATAGAAAACTTTAGGGATGATTCCAGCCTCATGTTCCTGGAGTCTGATATTGCTTTTTAAATGTACATTATTTTTGCGCAGAAGCTTCAAGGCATGGAAAAAAGGGGTTATTTCTTTTTCTTGGGTGGGTGAAGATGCAGAAACAGAAGTCCCTGAGAAGGGGGGAAGGAAAGAAGGGATGAAACATGAGTCTAGTTAGTAGCTTTCAAAATGAAGATTTACTTAATAGCTTGCTTTCAGAGACTCTAAGGTGACAGATATGAAGCTTTCTCATTGTATCTTCACAACCCAGATTGCAGGTAGGTTATTGGTGAAAGCACATGGTCCACAGAGATTTTCACAGCTGACCCCTGGAGCCCAAAACACTATGCACTGAACTGTACAGCTTCCATGACCTGGTGATCACAGAGTAGAATCAGTTGCACTCCAATCAATGGAGCAGAGTTATATAAGCCAGGTTCTTAAGCATTCTTGAAAAGCTTTAGAGACTTACATTTCCAGGAATATTTTATCTCAGAATAAGACACTGTTATTTCATTTATTACACTTAAACCCAGCTCTTCAGCCAAGTTAAAAGCAAGTTACATACAACCTATGCTGCCCTATCTCCCACTTGGGTACCTTAAATGGGGCTAATCCTATCCAGCTTTTCAGTACTGATGCAGCTGTGCCAATAGGGCCTGCATTGCATCTTATGGTGAGGAAGCAGCCACTGAAGCCTCCTCAAGATAATGTTTGTTCCCTTTTCTTGGGGCTGTATTGTGGCTGCATTGGTGCTGGAGAGTTGGATAGGATAGGGCCCAAAGTTGCTTAGTCTTTTCAGAACTACATCATGAGCCACCAGACTCTATAAACTGCAATTACTTTCCCCCAATCCCCCAACTTCCATTCAGGGGATTCAGAAAACAACAGGCTTGTTGGTTTAGGCCTCTTTCTTCCTGATTTTCACAATCTTATTGTGAGATGTTTGGGATTTCGAAAGAGAGGCTTTAAGCAAGTTTTATTTGGGGGCTATCTCGACTCTTCCTTTCCTTGGTGATACTACTAGTCCGTGATGTCTTTAGAGATATGAAGGCCTAGGGAAAAACGTTTTCTTTCCCGTCCTGCCACCCCCAGCATTTTTATTTCCAAATTCTTCCAGTGGAAAACTTGGAAGAATACTAAAAGTCTTCTTATAAAGTTTCTCTCTTGTTTAGAATAGTAAATTTTTAAAGTACTTTTAATGTATTTTATGTATTTTTATGTATATGCCCTTCACTCCTTCAAAAAGCTTTCTAATAACTATTCAAGATCATTTATAAAGAATTAGGAAAGTACAATTCTCATATACTGCAGGCTTGAACAACTCTCCAATCCTTTCACTTGTTTCACCTTCCTCTATATCATATGAAAGAAACTGGGCTATGTCTGGAAATGACCCTTAAATTGAAAATTACTGGTAGACTTTAACACTGTGATCTGTTATGCTGGAGGCAGATTTTAGTCATGTTCCCCCCCCCCCCGGGTTGAAGCAGTTTGGGAGAGGGATTATTGTTTGCATATTGGCACTGTGGTATATACAGTCAATCCCTACTACCTGGGAAGGTTAAGTTCCTGCAAACCTCTGTAAATCACAAATTCGCAGGAACCGAACTATTGATCCTATGGGATCAATGGGGTTCCACAGCGGGAGATTAGGAGGTGGAGGGACATATTACCTACTGCCTCCGAGAAATTAAAAGCACTCTGTGTGCCATTATGAATGTCCGTGCTACCCACAGGAACTTCCTGAATGTAGTAGGGACATTCAAAACAGCACTCATGATCAGCATGGAACACTTTGAAATGGCTGAGAAAAGCCTCTCAGGCTTTCACTGGTCACTTCAACATGCTCTGTTCTGATCCACGGTTGTTGCTGTAAAGGTCCCTGCAGGACCTCTCAGTGCGGAGCACATGGAAGCGTCTAGGAAAAGCCTGGCCATTTTAAAACATTTGGTGCTGATTGTGGGCACTGTTTTCAACGTACTTGCGGCCTCTAGAAGGTCTCTGCTGGGTAGCAGAGACTTTGTGGAGGCAGAAGGAAACACGGAAAGTGAGACCCACCTCTTAAATGGCACAAGGCGGTTGCAATCTTGCTCCTCACAGATACACAAATTTGCAACTAGCGAATTTGTGTATGCTGAGGATTGACTGTAGTTCCAAGTTTTTGCATCACTTCCTCCATCTCAGAATACTTTTATGCCCAGATAATTTAAAACTACTACTTGTACCACCACCTTTTGCTTACAACAATATTGATTATTTTTATTTTCAGCTTTTATTGTCTTCTTTTTTACAACTGTTTTACTGTTTGAATAAAACTAAAACTTTTATATTTTCATAATCTACTAAATAGTTTAATTTTATGTACTAGTAACTATACCTAATGCATTTTATGTTCTAACACAGGGGTGTCCAAAGTTTTTGGCAGGAGGGCCACATCATCTCTCTGACACTGTGTTGGGGGCCGGAGGAAAGAAGAATTAATTTACATTTCAAATCTGAATACAGGTGGAGCCTATTTATCTGTGTTAGTTCCGTTCCGTGACTTGGCGCGATTAACAAAAAACATGTTGTGCTAAATTCCATAGAGTTACGCAAATACACTGCAGCCTGACACTTCCGGATGGAAGGAAACTAAGGCAGCTATCAATCTCCTCCCCTCCGCTCCATACTCAGCCCTCCCCGTTGCCAGCTGCCCGGCTTCTTTCACATAGGATGCTGATCTTTTAAGAGTCCAGCCCTATGCGTTTCTACTCAGAAGCTGGAACCAACCGTATTGGCTTCTGCCTTTCCATTGGACCATTCCAGCGACGTGGAGAGGGGGGATTTGCTGCATGGGTAACAGCCTATCCTCCATACCTTCTTTACCCAGGCTTCGCGCACTGGAGAGGACACTCCAACTTCGCCATATGGCGTCGGCACAACACGGGAAGCAGCAGTTTACCGGTTATAAGTCTTTGCTGGATTGGCGTAGAGCATGACGCCAGGGGCTGCTTCCGACGGTGGGAGAGATCATTGCATCTCATTGGGCAGCTACCGCCCGCCTTAAGCTGGGCAGTCCCCAGCCAGTAAGGTGTTGCCTCGCCACGGTCCGTTAACCTCATGGGGTGCGTGGGGTTTAGAGTGAAAACCGACAAGCGGATCGACAACTCTGCACCATGCAACAGAAACACTTTGCCAACAGTCTGAGGCAAAGAGGCAAAGAAGGAAGGCTCATAGCCAGGGAGACAGACCAGGGACAGACTGCACTTGCTCCCGGTGTGGAAGGGATTGTCACTCCCGGATTGGCCTTTTCAGCCACACTAGACGCTGTGTCAGAACCACCTTTCAGAGCGCGATACCATAGTCTTTCGAGACTGAAGGTTGCCAATATATAAGCCCCATTGTAGTCAATGGGGCCTACTCCCAGAAAAGTGTGGAGAGGATTGTAGGCTAAATCTCATGCTTTGCTTGGTGGGAAGGCTTGTTTGTGTCGGTGATAGCCTGCACCATGGGGGGGGGGATTTGGCAAACACTCCCTGGGTTTTTTAAAGCAATCCCCTCTGTTGCTACCACACTTGCCCCTGTGAGAGAGAGAGAGAGAGAGAGAGAGAGAGAGAGAGAGAGAGAGAGAGCACTCCACCTTGTTCTGCCTACAGATATTTTTGGCCCCCCTCCCCCTCTTCAGCCTCTTTGCTGGCTCAGGGGCTCCAGGACTGTTCCTTTGCAAGGGGAACCTCTTCCAGGGCTATTTCCCTGCCTGGGCGAGGCAGAGCCTTTTTGCAGTGTTTTGGGCTCCCTGGAAATGGATGGAGATGCCAGCGCAGGGCAAAGGAGGCAAAGGTGTGTGTGACTTTCAGTACCTCCACCCTATTCTTTTTGAGACAAATTGACAGATAAAAAATCCGTGGATAAATAGGCTGCACCTGTACATTTAAATAAATTTACATAAATGAATATATTAGAGATGGAACTTATATGAATGAATGAAGGTCTTGTGATAGCTCAAGGCCTTAGGCCTTGCACAAACCTACGTGAAACAGTAAGCATCAGAGGGAGCCCTCAGCCTACAGCTCAAGCCAGAGGTTGAACAATCACCCCTCATGCTGAGAGCAGTTGCATCGGAACAGTGTGAGTTCCAGCAAGTCTCTGGTGGGCCAGAGGCTCATTGGAGACTGAGGGCTCCAAGAAGGCCAGATTGGGGGTCCCCGAGGGTCGCAAATGGCCTCTGGGCTGGGGTTTGGGCACACCTGCTCTAACGTAATACAGTGGTGCCTCGCATAACAAAATTAATCCGTTCCGCGAGTCCTTTCGTTATGCGAGTTTTTCGTTTTGCAAAGCGCGTTTTCCCATAGGAATGCATTGAAATTTAATTAATGCGTTCCTATGGGCAAAAAAAGTCAGAACAAAGTCAAATTTGGTTTACAAAGTGTTTATTAAGTGCTCTTTAAAGGCATACATACTGTACAGAGGATTTCAAAAACGGGGGGGGGGATGCTGAGTGGAGAGCTTGAAGGCTGTAATCCTGTGCACACTTTCCTGGGAGTAAGCACAATGGGACTTACTTCTGAGGAGACACGCACAGGATTGTGCTCTAAGCTGGGGAGGACACAGCAGCTGCACTCAATTGCTTGCTTTTGCCATGATCATGGGGGGAAACGTGAAGGAAATGGGGCAGTGAGAGGGTGAATGAGCGATGGGGGGATGCTGAGTGGGGAGTTTGAAGGCTGTAATCCTGTGCACACTTTCCTGGGAGCAAGCTGACATGAAGATCCTCCCCTTACTAGGGTGGACGGGATCATAAAGTGACATGAAGATCCGCCCCTTACTAGGGTGGACGGGATCATAAAATGACATGAAGATCCGCCCCTTACTAGGGTGGACGGGATCATAAAGTGACATGAAGATCCGCCCCTTACTAGGGTGAATGGGATCATAAAGGGACATGAAGATCCGCCCCTTACTAGGGTGAATGGGATCATAAAGGGACATGAAGATCCGCCCCTTACTAGGGTGAATGGGATCATAAAGGGACATGAAGATCCGCCCCTTACTAGGGTGGACGGGATCATAAAGGGACATGAAGATCCGCCCCTTACTAGGGTGAATGGGATCATAAAGGGACATGAAGATCCGCCCCTTACTAGGGTGGACGGGATCATAAAGGGACATGAAGATCCGCCCCTTACTAGGGTGAATGGGATCATAAAGGGACATGAAGATCCGCCCCTTACTAGGGTGAACAGGATCATAAAGGGACATGAAGATCCGCCCCTTACTAGGGTGAATGGGATCATAAAGGGACATGAAGATCCGCCCCTTACTAGGGTGAATGGGATCATAAAGGGACATGAAGATCCGCCCCTTACTAGGGTGAACGGGATCATAAAGGGACATGAAGATCCCCCCCTTAAGACAAACCAGGACAATAAAAAAAAATTCGTTATGCGAAGCATAAGTCATAAAAATTCGTTATGCGAGTTACCAAACTTCGCACACCGCTTTCGTTCTGCGGGTTTTTCGCTGCGCGGGGCATTCGTTATGCGAGGTACCACTGTATATAGTAAGTAAGGTCAACTACCAAAGTAGGGCTGGAGGAAAATTAAGTAGTTGTTGGTAACATTCTCAAGAATAGGTTATTGAATCTTCTTTCTGGCCTGAATACTCTGCTATGAAACTCTGCTCGTTTAAGGCAGCAAATAATTCTGAATGACTCTGTTTCACATTCACAACAGAGCAAAACTTGTAATAAAAATGAAGCTGTGAGCATCTTACTGCAGGCCTGTCAGCAGCAGCTTCTAATGAATGTGCTGACTGTGAAGCTATAAATTCCCTGGGAGCTGCAGAAACAGAGTGCAAGCATGTAAGGGGTATTGTACCCCAGGATCATGAAGGCAAAGACACCTAATTTATCTGATGTATTCAAATTTCAGACATGGATGCTAAAATCCAGATGTATTCAACTCAGCAAGTCAAATAATGTCAGCAGTATATTTACATTCCATTAATTCAGTCTGGAAGACATCTGTCATCAAGCTGCGTAATTACCTTACTTGCTCAAGCTATCCCATTTCTGTTCGTGCCACCACTCTAAAGTAATTGTGTCTCAAACAACAATTTTACTATCCATCTGGACCTAGTTTTAAGTTAAGCTATATCTAAGCAAAGCTTCTGCCACAGGAAAGATCGCTCTTCATAATGTCACTGGTTTCACTCTCTTCCCAAATTATTAATTATGGTGAATTCTATTTACATTTCTTGCAGGATACATTTCACTGTAGGCATCCTCTTATGATCCTGCAGGCCTGAACAATGGTTTATGTCAGTGTTTCCCAAACTGTGGGTCGGGACCCACCAGTGAGTCATGAGCTGATTTTTGATGGGTTGTGAAATGTTTTTGAAACATTTTTTTTAAAAAAACACAACTTTGCAAAGTACCCCTGCCTGAAGAAATTTGTTATCTGGAATGCTAACCTGTAGTATAAGGTAATCTTCAAACCCCCAAATTAAAATGTCACATTTTCCCTTTTTTTCTAGTAATTGGTATGTCACAGACAACTTGTGAACCCAGTTTCAGCTTTTTGTCTAGCCTGGAAGTTCCTAACTGCACATCTTACTCTCCATTGCAGCCTTCTGGGAACCCTGGAATGACTGTAAAGGTTTGGGGAAACAGTCCTTGAACTCCGTTTCTAGGGGGAGTCTAGCAAATATCTACACACAATAATCTACGTACAGTCTCTAGCAACCTCAGAGGCACATGACCCCAATTATTATTAATTAATAATTTATTATTAATACAAATATTTCTTTCTATATCTCTTTTTTTTGTCTAGTGAATCATGATAGACTGTCATTTTAAAAAGTGGGTTCCTGTTTGGGAAGTACTGGTCTACGTACAAACACACTAAGGCAGTGGTTCCCAAACTGTTTAGCGCCAGGACCCATTTTTTAAAATGACATTCTGCTGGGACCCACCTAGATTTACCAGACTTTAAAAAAGGAGATCTAGAAAGAAATAATTTTCTTTACTTATAATAACCAGAAAGAAAGATCCACAAACATTTAATTCCCTATATTTACACATGCTTGCAAACTGCAGGAGCTCAGCTCCTTGCAGGGCAGTTAGCAGCTACAGTATCTGATTTTTGAACAGCCACAGGGCTTGAGGTAATTATGGTAGTTACCTGACCATCACCCTTCAGCGGCCCATGAAAAATCAGGTCTTCACCCACCAGTGGGTCCTGACTCAACAGTTTGGGAATCACTTGTCTAAAACATAATTTAAAATGTTGCTCGAGTCTTCAAGGCAACGATTAAAACACATTTTAGGATCTAGTCCCAACGTTCCACTTCAACTGTGGAAAGCAACTTCAGGGGGTTACAAAGAATTCCCTGTAACCTCCTGAAGATGCTTTCCACAGTTGAAAGTGAAACATTGGGACTAGATCTTACAAATGTATTTTAATCTGTGGCTTGAAGACTTGAGCAACATTTTAAATTTTGTTTTAGACTGTTCTATGGAGTTCAGAACCCTGCTTCCAACAATGGCCATGTCAGATGCCTCCAAGAAACTGACCACGAAGGCAACTGCATCCCAACATTGTCTCCAGTACCTCCTATCTTCAGAGACACTATTCTTTAGATAGCATGACTGATACCATAATAAAACCCACACTCATCAATTTGATTCCACTGCAATCATGAAATTTACAAAAGAACAATTACAAAAGGAAAGATTTACAATGACTTCCAAACAAGAAAATTTGTTTCCTTATTTTTTTTTACCTTTATACAAGTTCAAAGAACCATTTAGTATTTATTTTGCTATGTAAACCATGTTTTGTTGAGAAGTGGTATATACAGTAAATATTAACAATATGTCTGCCCCATTACTGCTATTAAAATTCTAACAACTTTCTAAACCAGTGTTTCTTCATTTGTGGGTTGGGACCCACAAGGTGGGTCACAAGCCAATTTCAGGTGGATTGTGTAGTACCTAGCTCAGTTGCCATTGAAAACACAGAACTAAAAATACAGGGTACAGAGTTGCTGGGCAGGGTAGGCAGCTTGTGGAAGAGAGAGGTCTGGTGCTTTGCCCTGAATAGATGAGAAGATGGGACACTGGAAACAGAAGAGGGCTGTGGGGTTGCAGAAGGAACCAAGTCAATGTTCTGCTTTGACTTCCAAGCTGGAATGTTTGAATTCCACGTTATGTAAAATAACAGCATGAGCATGTTGTATAATGGGACCTTTGGCTGATTACACTTACATTTGAAGCCTATATTGATGATGTCACTTCTGGGCATGACATCATTTACATTACAGATTAATGACATCACTTCCAGTGGGTCATGATGCTAAAATGTTTGAGAACCAGTGTTCTAAACCCAAAACTTTTCGCTGATCAAAAAACAGCCAGGCTGACAGCAGATGGATAAGAATGAACAGCAGAGCAGTGAACGTATTCAGATTTAAAAAACCTATTGGTGGGAGTGGAGTGCTTTTCGTCAAAGGCCTGCACCCTATGATTGCCAAGTAGTTTTAAATCAGAAGTGTGGGTGCCTCTGCAAAAACCACTTTTGTTCTCCTGGACAGGTATTTCTTTCTATTCAATTTTCAAAATGGTTTAAAGAAACAACATATTTCAGTGGCATCAGCCATTTTCCTTAAATCAAAACCCAAACTACTTGGGAATTCCTCATCCTAAGGTGATAAATACCCCATTCCTGCCATATGTATACCCACCATGTTTAGCAACACAAGTGGCTGTGGGTAAGAAAGTACTGTATAAGTTTGGTCTCTGACATAAACTCACATGTTGACCTTTGGCAAGCTACTCCTTTTAGTCATCAGCTATTCATCAATATAGGAATAATATTACTGACTTATTTTACAGGGTTGTTGCAAGGACAACCTCAAGATATGTCAAGCACTTTGCAAGCCTGCAAAACGCTATATAAAAACTATAATTAATGCTGAATTGCATGCGTCCCCCAACACAAAGCAATACCAACTGCCACGTAAGGACAAGAGAAACAAAGCCAGAAAGGCAAGAAGCACTACCTGCTCTGCTATTGAAAGGGGAATTGTGTTTTTAATCGGATACAAGCTGCATTGAGGGCCCCTTAAGGGGTGGAAACACTGCATTCAAATGCCCAGATTTTTTTAATAGTGCTTTCCTCAGTGCCTAGTTACTATAGCTTGCAAGAAGGGTCTTGCTCATTATAGTAGTGCATTGTGTCCAGTACATTTTAGGAATTTTCAGAAATACAAAATGTTGAGGATTTCACCATAGCATTACCTCAGTAGGGTGGCATCTATCGCTAGGCCTTGGATGCAGAAATCATCAGACATCTCAATTTGTCAGCTTTGCTGTGCTAGTTGCAACCAGAGCAGTGTAATTTCGAGAACTATTTAAAGAGTACAAACACAGACTCCTCCCAGACCCGGATGTGTCTCCATAGAGAAAAGATGGCTTATTATTAGAGGCATTTCTTCTTGGAGTAATAAATGACATCATGATACGGCATGTTTCATGCCACAGTAGCTATAGACTAGGGTCACAAGTCAACTAGTAGGAATCTGAAGGAACTAAAGGAACAGCAGCAGTCAACCATTGGGGGGGGGGAATCTTAGGCAAACAACACTGTCTAAATCAGCAGTTCCCAAACTGTGGGTCCATGGCCCACCAATGTGCCGTGACCCAATTTTTGATTGATTGCAAAACTGACACGGTAGATCAGGCTATGGACATCAAGAATTTTACAACCTACTAATTGTGGGCCCAATCTAATTGCTACTAATTAGATTGCTGCCCAATCACTATTATGGTCAAAGAGACTTGGGCGGCTGGTAAAGGGAAACTTTTTTCTGTAGGTGGGTCCCAATATTAAAAAGTTTGGGAACCACTGGTCCGGCAGCCCAACCCCAAGCCTCCCAGAGCTCACAGCTCCAGAGGTGCCAAAATGGCAACCGCTGGATTCTGTGTGTGCTGGGATACTGCCAGAGATCTCCTTGGGAGAAGGAAGCATTTGCTCCCTTACCCTGGGGGTATGCAGCAGCTGTGGCAATGAGTCACCTGCACCCTTGTTTGAGCGGGCACACAGCCAAGGAGACTTGTGTCGGGTTGCTCAGCTGGGGGGGGAGGTTTAGGATACGGTGGCAGAGGTTGCCACCATCTTGGCCTCCCCCCAAATCTGATCCTCCCCTCCCTTTGCTCTCCCCGCCCATTGTGTCCACTCCCCGCCTTCTCCCTCCCCAAAATACTTGCCACTGGCTGGTGCTGGTAGAGCTCCAGTGCTGGTGCTGTGAATGTACCGTAAGGCATGTCTGCAGCAGCACTCAGAGAGGAGGGGCCACAAGCATCAGGCCAGCACCAGTTGGCACTGAGGCTCAGTGCCAGTGGCCCCTTCTCTCCGGGTGCTGCAGACGTGCCTTGCAGTACATTCACGACACCCAGCACTGGAGCTCTGCACTGGGGGGGGGGCAAGCTGGGTTTGGACCCTAAATTATTTTAAAGGCACCAAGTACCAATACATTTCCAACTGGGGAAAAGCTACTTGCTCAACACTGAGGACCACTTCAGAAACACATCAGTAGCATTACACTTTCAGCTTTTTAATTGCAATAACTGTAGTTAACATAATTTTCACACCTACTTTTAAGAAGAATGCTAAGCCATAGCCTATACACATACTCTTCTTATTCTTTAACAGTTACCCCTAATGTGAAAAAGGCAGTTCAACCACTTTATATACACTCAGAAATTAGATGGATGAAATAATGTATTTGGTTCTGTTGTCACTTTTCACCTTATTTTAGTTATTTACTGGATTGCTAACTTGTCTTTCTGGCAAATGTAGTTTCTTTCCAAGTCTGCTTCAGAAAATTCTGAATCGGAAAATTTTCCAATGCCTTAAATAGAGCATTATCTGATCTAGAACATTTGACTTATACTTAATACGCAAAACTAAAAAATACCCCATGTGAATTTTGAGCAGCACCATGTATTTGAACCAAAATATTGATTAGTATAAAAATGAAATCAATTGAGTTTAAAATGTAATGTTCAGATTCAAAGCCGCTGCAATATTTACAACCGCCAACAATATTTGGGCACAATCCTATGCATGTCTACTCAGAAGTAAGTCCTATTGTTTTTAATGGGACTTACTCCCAGGAGAGTGTGGATAGGATTGCAGCCTTCCTTCCTTCAGTAACTATAACAATGCCACACAGCACTTTTAAAAAAAAAAATTGGGCATTATTATGACTACTTCAAAGTAAAAAAAAACTATAAAACTAACAGCTCAGACAAACATTCCCAACTTCCCTAGCTCAAGAAGAAAAAAAGAGATGCTGCTCTACTTGCATAAAAACAATACAAAAAATAGTCACAAGTTTGGTTTTGCTTTCTTTCACTCCCTACCCGAGATGGAAAAATGAGTTTTGATTTTGATTTGACATGTACAGCAAGTCATGTTAATCCATAACTTGAGTTTTGATTTAGAGACTATTATGTATTTACCCCTGGTCATAAATCAGACACATATCCCACACACTTCCTAGGAATGAAGAACATTACTACTTTGAAACTGCCAAAAGTTTGTCTCATATTATATTGGTAATGGCATCCATTCACTGTTATTAAGGAATCGTATTAAATACGGTAGATACTCAGTATAGTAGGAAAAATTTTTGCCAAGTAATCAAGCTCCAATTCTCACTTCGCCTTATGTCTGGGTCAATCAGAGGGCAGAGCCTTTCAGCTCTGAACAGTTTCCTTTCTCAGCTGAGCTGTTGCTCAGCTCAGGCAGGCACCTCCTTAGTTGCTATATTCCTTTCCAGGGACATTCCAGCCAAAGCTAACCTTTTCTTCTCCTTCCTTCTGCTGCAGCCTAGTTCGGCTTGACAAATGCTTGCAAAGCAGGTCTGTTTTTCGAAACACCAGGATGGCACCCTCCTTTCCAGGCTACAATTCAGTGCACCATTACTTAAGAACAACACCCATGGAAAGCAGTGGGTCTACTTCTGAGTAAAAAGGGTTGCAAATATCTCAACTCTCTGCTGTGAACTGAATTGCACACTCTCAGTTATGTGTTATGGGTTATATGTAGAGCTTCTGGCTTAACACACCAGATACCTTAAAGGTGTCTTTGATTCTCCTCATGTCCACCTTAAAGGTGTCTTTGATTCATGGATCTCCTGCAGTGGTTCCCAATCTTTTTCACTTGCGTATCCCTTTGCAGCCCATTTCCATAAATTGTACCCTTCATATTAGCAAAATGTTTGTAATTAATAATACAAGCCTTCATCTCCTCCATATGAAAGCCCAGATTTCATGTACTCATCACATATTTTCTCTTTTCATCTGTTTGAAGAACAGAAGACTCTGCCTTTGCACTGCTTTGCACCAGAAGTGTGCTGAGAAATTCTGGGTGATTGATCACTTTCCCTATTATGTTTCAGCTTTTTTACTGTGCTGGTCTTCAATCACTGGTTCATAGATGAATTGATGACAAAAAACTAGCTATTGGTGGGGCTTTCACAGCCAACTAGCTACCTCCCTTCCTGCCTTGCTGGTCCTTGCAAGGCATTCCTGCCTTGCAAGGCATTCTGGAGCACGGCCTGCCTTTTTCTGCCATTATTTCATTCTTTTTCAATTACCCCTAAAGGTCTGTTGAGTGTCCCTGGGAGTATGTGAATACCAGGCTGGGAACCACTGTTTTACTGGTATGTAGTTTACAGTGCACTTACTCTGATAGTGTTTACAAAAAGGTGGTGAAGACCAGAATTTAAAAAAGATTAAAAATGTATCTTATGATCTTTTATTATGTTTTTAATCAATTAGAGACTACAGTTCTTAGGTAACAATTAGTGGTAGGTTATTTTTCAGGATCTGGCCTCGGGTAAAATTAGACAAAACTATAGTCAGACACCCCCCTAAGTTTAACCCCCAACTTATCTGAGGGTCATAGAAAATTCCATGATTGTTGGCTCAAAACCTGCCCTTGACTTATCTGTGGGGTCGACTTATGGTCAAGTGTCTGCGGTGATTAATCTTTAAAAGTGGGAAAATGTGGAAAAGTGCTCTGTGGAAAAATAAAGCACTGGAAAATGTTCTGCCCCACATTTCCGACGTTTGAGGAACATAAAGTGACTCAAGATCTTAAGATCCCTAGATTAGCTGTAAATGGGAATCAAGCGTAAATAAGAAGTTAAGGGGTGAGAGAAGGCCTTTTCATCACCAACAGGCAGATGAAAAAGCAACAAGCTAAGAAACGTCTACACTAGCTACGTAAAAAGAGATGTAACAAATATTTTTATTATGCATTATATCAGAACCAGGTTCCTATAATGGTTTGTTTTTTTGAACATTACCTCAGCAGGTTACTTGAAGATAATTACCATGTGATGTTTCAATTTAAAAAATAGTCCCAAGGCAGCTCTCAACTCTACATGGGGTCCTCCTTCAACCTGCCATTTACCATGAACCGGCCCACTGAGCAGAAGAGAGTGAGAAAATACTGGGTCTCCCTGCCCACCAGCCTACGTCCAATATTTGCGGCCACCATATTCAAATGCAGTCTACATGTGTAAATTCCAGCATGCATATGCCAAAATCACACATATTATTTTATTGAGAAAAATCAATTATACGATTTTTATCTAGGAGGTGTACAGACTGCATCTGAAGTCACATTAAAGTGCGCCTGGTGCCCCAAGGGAGAGGTGACCTCAAGGTGATCTCAACTCCAAGTAATAGGTTAGATCTGGGGGCCATTTATGTTAGATATGTCGAACATGTCTCCTGATAAATCATAGGCGTCAATTCTACACACGCTAACTTGAGTTCCACTGAACTCAATGAGGCTCACTTCTGACTAGACAGGAAGTGATTGCATTGTTTGTCAGGCACTCTGAGAGCACCATAGATATTCGCCTATAAGTCAACCTCAAAGGTAAGTAGAGGGCAGGTTTTGAGCCAAAGATCATGGAATTTTCTATGACCTTAGGGAGGTGTCTGACTATAGTTTTGTCTGATTTTACCTGAGGCCAGATCCTGAAAAATAACCTACCAGTAATTGTTACCTAAGAACTATACAATCTCTAACTTATTAAAAACATAGTAAGTATTAAAAACATAGTATACATAGTATGTATAACCAGCATAACAAAAACCGCTTTTAATACAGTCTCTAATTTATTAAAAACTATTATCTATCTCATAGATCACGTGTCTCCAAACTTTTTGGCAGAAGGGCCACATCATTACAGATATTCTTCTTTGATAAAAACACATGGCAGTGAAAGCAACTGGAAAGAACACCTCTTGCCCAGGGAAGACACTACACAGTGGGGAGATTTAGATGCACATGGGGTTTCATTTCATCAAGCTAGGAGTCAGATCCGGGGGGGGGGGTGGGCGAAGGGGAGTGAAAGAAACTGGAAAGAACACCTCTTGCCCAGGGAAGACACTGCACAGTGGAGAGATTTAGATGCACATGGGGTTTCATTTCATCAAGCGGGGAGTCAGATCGGGGGGGGGGGGTGGGAAGGGGAGTGAAAAAAACTGGAAAGCAACACCTGATTTACTCAGATGTAGACCCTCTTCAGGAGGAGGAGCAGTGGTGCCTCCTGGGGTCTTGTGTGGGGTTGAAGGATTCCTGGCAGCCTCATCTCTCCTGTCCGGTCCTCCCACTGCGCAAGGAGCCGGAGAAGCCTTGGGAGAGGCAGGGCGGTGGGGGGACAGCCTGCTGGCCTGGTGCTCCCCCGCACCCACTCAGAGCTGCTGCACGCACTCACTTAAGTCCTGCCTCCCGCAGAGGCAAGGAGTGGAGCAGAGGCATCCTGGCTGCCGCCGCCGCCACCAGACAGATGGAGGACAGGGAGCGTGCGGGGAGCAACCTGCACTGCCCACTCCCAAGTGCATGGCTGCGTCTGTGGCGGGCACGGAGGGAGGCACGCTGCCCCCGCACTAGGGAGCATCTGGCGGGGAGCAGGCAGCACAGGATGCTCCCTGCACACTCCCTGCCTTCCATTGGTCTGGTGACAACAGTGGCGGCGGCAGCAGCAGCAGCCAGGACGCCCCTGTTCTGCTCCCTGCCTTCGCGGGAGGCAGGACTTAAGTGAGTGCGTGCAGCGGCTCTGAGTGGGCTTGGGGGAGCATCGGGCCAGCAGGTTGTCCCCCCACTGCCCTGCCTCCCCCAGGGCTTCTCCGGCTCCTTGTGCAGTGGGGGGATGGGGGGGCGGAAGTGAGGCTGCCAGGAATCCCACAACCCCACAGAAGACCCTGGGAGGCGCCACTGCCCCTCCTCCTGCAGAGTCCCTCCCTGACCCAGGCAGGGTACAGATGGCACCCTTGCCCCCTCAGTCTGTCTGCATGACTGCGCAGATAAGATGAGGGGGGGGCGCCGATTCTCCCACCATTTCCGGGTGCAAATTTATTGCCTTATAGGCAAGTATCTACTGTAACTATTTTTTAAAGTCAACCAAGTACCACGTCCCACTTTTTTAATATGACTGTAAACATGCATTGGGTATAGCGATCAACTAAAGCATTAGTTGATCAATTGGTGGGGACTCATTTTTATCAGTCAGGACAAATGTTAATTGGTGGGGCTGTCAGTGAAAGGCACACATTTACTTTCTGAGGCTGTTTTGATTTTGGTGTGACTGAAATAGAGAATTAATATCTGTGTTAACAATGCCCTTTCAAAAGAAATTTATTAAGCAGTAACCTACTTTACACATTTTTCAACAAAGGTCTTTAATATGCAAATCAATGTAATTTAAATTACTCTACAAGCGTGTAATTAATCAATGACAAATAAGTATTGGCTGTTAGTCCAACTTTCATATAAGAAAGAACCATATGCTCTGGTACTCTGATTAGCATAATGGCTGCTTGTATCAAGGGTGATCACTCCCTCCAAAAGTGATAGGACTTGAGTTTATGACATCACAAGTCATGCTTTTATCATGAAATGCATAATAAAATGCATGATAAGTGCGTGATTGAAAAACAGGTCAGAAGCAACCACAAGAAGCGAGAGATGAAGTAAAAAGACAAGAGATCTTGGTCCGGCAAACACTAGGACAATGTGTATTCCTTTCTTAAATCTACTCACTGTGAAACCCTGGCCTTTCCATTTTTGTCTGATTCAGCATGAATGAAACATGTCCAATTACACTGTCACAGAAAATAACTTCACTTGGCCTCTCAGAAGTCAACTGACTGCTAATACTGGTAGTTAAAAGCTTGCTGGCAGCAGCTGGCCTGAGGTTACTAAATTTCACATTCAGTTATAATCAGGGATGAAGATTTGTTTTAAAAAAATACAGCTACTTCAGAGTTATCGTAATGAATAAAACAGCCTGTAAAGTCTATCCATGCTCCTGATTAAATGCTCGTTAGGCTTCACAGGTCACAATCAGCCTGGTGCTTCACTGCTCCCTCAACAGTACAATGTCAGCTTATTGTATTCGTAGACAAACAAAAAAAAGGACAGATGGGAGACTAGCTTTGGGGGGGAGGCAACAGCAGCACCAGGAAAGTATTGGACAGCTGACCCTACTGGTTGTAAATGAAAAAAACTGAGAAATAAGTGGCACACATTCATTCAATGTGCTTAGGGGACTTGGGAATATTTTACAATGTTCACAGCGACAGGACTCCAGAAGGGAAAAAAACTGCACCAATCAACAAATTGCCCCTAGAAAACCAGTGGAAAGAATACTTTTAGGGACGTTACAACCCCACACAAAATCTAGTTATGCCAGTGAGAGGGAAAAGTTGTTTAATTTCTTATATTCTACCACATCTATAAGTATACTGTTATCCAGAACGTTTTGCACATATGTTGCCATGTAGACCTGCCTAACTGTAACAAAGCAATATACTGCCCATAGCAAAGATCCACAAACCTTCCCCAGAAGTCTACAAAAGCATTCCACAAAAGGGCTTCACAGAGCCACAAAAAATGAAAGGGACTCTCATGGGTCACATCCTCTTTGTAGAAGCTGGAATTCTACCCAATACCATTAGAAAGTGGTACACTGACAGCACATTATATATGCCATTTCTATCCTGTCCTTTCTTCAAGGAGCTTGGAAGCAGCCCACACAAGGGTTACAGATTACCATTTCTATTCTCACAGTAAAGGTTGGCAACTCGTTAAGAGCACCCAGTGAGTGACATGGCTGAGCAGGAGTTTGAGCTCTGGTCTTTACTCCAAATCAAACAGTGCAAGCTCTTCAATTGGCTGTGGCCTCAAGGGACCCTCCATTCAGCTCTTTCTGCATGCTGGAACTAAGTCTACCAAGCATCCCAACCAATTCTTGTTTAACCTACTCTTGCCCTGGAGAAATGGAAATTCCACCACATCCCCAGGCAATCTGTTACAGTGCTCTGCAAATCTTTCTTACAGCACAAACCTAGGCATGCCTACTCAGAAGTAAATCTCACCGAATTCAGTGGGACTTGCTCCCAGAAAGGTGCATACAGGACTTCAGCCCTGGAAAGTCTTCCCAACAGCCAGACTAGATTTTTATCTCTTGAGACTGGAGCCCCCCTCCCCCTATGAAAGTGATATGCAATTCCACATGTGACAAGCTTTATTTTGCCTGATTCATCTCCTTCAAGCAACCCTTCCTTAAAGGCTTCTGATCCAACTTATTTCTTCCAAAGTAGGGCCATCTTCCTTAGTGGTAGCAACAGCCTGGTGCCCCAAGCTACAACCTCCTCAGGAAACACCCCACAGCACTAAAGTATTGTCTGTGAAAGCACAGTCACCAACATCTGCTCAAAGCTCCATGAAACATGTCCAGGCCTGCCTAGTGGCTTCCTGTATAAAGCATTTAAAAAGGCCCAGAACCTTTCTTTTCAGAACAACCCAAGGGCCTCCCTCCCTTTCTTTGCAGGACACAAAGCACCAACACCCTCCCATCTCATTTCTCCACCCCTAATGACCTGGAAATCCCTCCTCCCCTGCTATCCCTGCAGCACCTCTTCAACTAGGCAGGCAGACTAGCCAACCCTGTGAACCCACTCTTCCATGCTATATACCAGGGGTGGTTAAACTTGCTTAACATAAGAGACACATACTATAAACTTCAGATGTTTGAGAAGCTGCAATATTTAAGTAGCATTTAAGTTCTTAAATATGTTTACTCACCATGAACATTATGTATTAATTCAGTGGACTCTTCATACCTGGCATGTAACTGTAAAGCTTGAAAATTTATTTACCTTTTATATTAATCGTGATGCAAAAAGGAGCTCAATCAACATAGATGTGAGAGCCAGCACATTATGTCAAAGAGCTGCATGTGGCTCACAAGCCATAGTTCAGCCACCTTTGCAGTATACAGTATGTATACAAGACTGGCAATGCCCATTCCCCCACAAGCCCTTCAGCCTAGCTCACCCTAAAGTCTCCCATCAACCAAGCCCGCCCTCCTCCACGAGCTCCTCCACCAACCGCTCTAGCAATCATTCCTTCCCACTTCCACACCCCCAGCCATGACACCCCACACACCCCAATAGAGATCTGATGTCCTGCTCTCTCCCACCCACCCCCCACAATGTGGGGTGTCCTAGCTTGGGGGCACCATGTCATGCCCATTCCAATGACCCCTCTGTGCAGGCTGCTTCAGAAAGAACCTTCCCCCCCCCACACACTGTGGTTAAGAGTACACCCAGACAGCAGCCAAGCAGCTCCTCACACCCTCTCCTTTCCCAGGGCTTTGGAAATCAAGGCTGCAATCCTATGCACACTTTCCTGGCAGTAAACCCCACTGACTACAATGGGAATTACTTCTGAGTAAACATGCATAGGATTGGGTTCCTAAACTGCAATCCTATCCACACTTTCTTGGGAGTAAGCCCCATTGAACACAGTAGAACTTTCTTCTGAGTAGACATATGCTGCAGTCCTACCCACACTTTCCTAAAAATAAGCCCCATTGAACATAATAGGACTTCTAAGTAAGCATGCATATGATGCATTCCTATGCACACTTTCCTGGGAGTAAGCCCCATTGACTACAATGGGATTTACTTCTGAGCAGACATGAATAAGCTTAGGCTCCTAGTCAGCAATTCTAGCCACAGTTACCTGGGTGTAAGTCCCAATGAACACAGTGAGATTTACTTCTGAGTAGACATATATGGGCTTGGTGCTCCTAGCCTGCTATCCTATGTACACTTACCTGGGAGTAAGCCCCACTGATTACAATGGAATTTACTTCTAAGTAGACATACATAGGCTTGGGCTCCTAGTCTGCAATCCTACGCACTCTTACCTGGAAGTAAACCCTTCTGAACACGAAGGGATTTACTTCTGAGTAGGCATGCATAGCCTTGGGCTCCTAGCCTGCAATCCTATCCACAGTTACCTGGGAGTAAGTCCCGTTGATGACAACGGGATTTACTTCTGAGGAGCCGGGCACAGAAGTGGCTCCCAGGCTGCCACGACCCACACTTACCAGGGAGTAAGTCCCACTGAGGACAATGAGCCTTACTTCCGAGTAGCCAGCACAGGCCACCGCGCACTCACCCTGCCGGCCCACGATCTCGGCCACATGCTCGGAGCTGGGCACCGGGACGCACTCGGTGGTGTTGACGCTCTTCCTCCGCAGCAGCGCCGCCTGCTCGCCGCTCAGCGCCGGCCCGGGGGGCCCCCCCGCCGCTGCCGCCGCCGCCCCCCCCGCGGCCGGCCCGTAGGCCTGCGAGAGCAGCGCCGCCATCACCCCCGGGCAGGGCGCGTCGTCGCCGGGCGCGAAGAGCGCCGCCACCTCGGGGGCCTCGAGGGCCGCGCCGGGCGGGGGCGGCAGGAGCGCGGCCAGCGCGGGGGGCGGCGCGGGGGGCGAGCGGTCCCCGGGCGGCGCCTCCAGCTCCAGCTCGAGCCCCGGGCCCGGCCCCGGGCCGCCCCCCTCCGCGCCCGGCTCCTCCCGCAGGCCCAGCGCGGCCAGGCGCTCGCCCAGCGGCGGGGGCTCCTCGGGGGCGCGGCTCGGCATGGCCGGCGAGGGGGGCGCGGGCGCCTCAGCGCCTCCTTTGTTCCATGGCTGCTGCAGCTGCTGCGGCGGCGGCTCCTCCCCCGCGCCGGCTCCGGCGGCCGCGGGCGGCGGCCCGGGCGGCTCCAGCCCCGCCCCGCGCGCTCCCGGCGGCGACTGGCTGCGAGGCCGCAGCGCGCGGCCCGGCTGGCTGCGAGGCGAGCGCGACGTCTGGCGGGCGGCGGCCTCCTCCTCTCGGCGGCTGCCCCGGCTCGGCCTGGCCTCGCGCGCCGCCTCTCGCAGGGCGGCCCAATCTGGCCTCCGGGCGCCCGGCCCGGGATTGTTGGGTCGCCGCGCGGATTGTGACGGGGCGCGGGGCGAAGCGGGGGGCGGCCGCCTCCTTGCGCTCTCGCGCCGGGGCAGCGGCGCCTCAGGCCCCCCCGGACCCTGCCCCCGCCCAGGCCCTCGGGCGCCGCCCCGGGTCTCCTCAGGAGTAGGCCCACGAGTCAGCGGGCCCTGCTCCCGGGACCCCAGCCCCAGCCCGCCCCAGGCACTCAGAGCCCCAAGCCTGTGCAAGCTTGGGAGCTCGGGAGCAAGCCCCACAAGAGCCAGTGGGCCCTCGGCCCGCCCTCAGAGCCCCAAGTCTACTCAGAAGTAAGCCCCACAAGCGTCAATGGGCGCTGCTCCCAGGTAAGTGTGCATGAGACTTCGTCCTCAGAGCCCAGCTCAGAGCCTCAGAACCCATGTCATGGAAGAATGTCCCATATTGCTCAGTGGACCTTGCTTCCTGGTAAGTGTGGATGGGACTGCAGCCTCAGCCCACCCTCAGGGACTCGAAGTCCCAAGCCTATGTATGACTACTCAGGAGTAAGCCCCATAAGAGTCAGTGGGCGTTGCTCCCAGGTAAGTGTGTGGATAGGACAGCAGCCTCAGCCTACCCTCAGGGACTCAGAGCCTGGAGTCTACTCAAGTGTGCATGAGACTTCATCCTCAGAGCCCAGACCTAGGCATGTCTACTCAGAAGTAAGTCCCATATTGCTCAATGGACCTTGCTTCCTGGTAAGTGTGGATTGGACTGCAGCCTCAGCCCACCCTCAGGGACTCAGAGCCTCAAGCCTATGCAAGTCTACTCAAAAGACCCATAATTTTCAGTGTGCCTTGCTCCCAGGTAAGTGTGTGGATAGGACACCAGCCCACCCTCAGGGACTCAGAGCTTCAAGCCTGTGCAAGTCTACTCAGGAGTAAGCCCCACAAGAGTCAATGCATCTTGCTTCCATCCTCAGCCTGGGGAACTCAGAGGTGTAAGTCTACTTAGAAGAACTCCTATAATAGTCAGTAGGCCTTGCTGCTAGAGAAGTGTGTAGGTAGGATTCTAGCCTCAGCCCACCCTCAGGGACTCGGAGCCCCAAGCCTATGCAAGTCTACTTAGAAGTAAGACCCACAAGAGTCAGTGGGCCTTGCTCCCAGGTAAGTGTGCATGGGACTGCAGCTTTAGAGCCCAGTTCTAGGCATGCCTACTCAGAAGTAGATCCCATAAGAGTCAGTGGGCCTAACTCCCAAGCAAGTATGTGGATTGGACTACAGTCTCATTCACAAGAGCTGTCCCACCCCTCCCCCCAGCCTGGGGGGAGGGAAGGCCAGAGACTGAGGGGAGGATGAAGCACTTGGAGGGGGGGAATAGGTCATAATTATGACAGCAGCACCTCAGGTTTCCCTCCTTAGGAAATGTCCACCTTTGGGGACTCAGAGCTCCTGGGTCTTGCTCCCAGGTAAATGTGCAGCCTCAGCCCACTCTCAGGGACTCAGAGCCCCAATGCTTGACATGTCTACTCAGAAGTAAGTCTCATTAGAGTCGATGAGGCTTACTCTTAGGAAAGTATGAATAGGATGGCAGCCTCATTCATAAGAACCCCTGTCATCTGAATGGGCATTCAGAGAGTGTCCAAGCTGGGGGGGGGGCAGCGTGGCGCAGCAGCGGGATGCTGTGGTCTTGACTGAAAACACACCCCAGTGAATAGGTGAGAGTGTTTACTTCCAAGTAACCATGCCGAGCAACACAAATTTGGTTTTCAATTATTTTTCCCAAAGTCACTAGTGCACAAGTGCACCATGGCAATGGCGTAGCTAGAGGTGAGGTTCCCTGCAAAACTTACTACTTTGCACCCTCTCTAGCTACGCCACTGCACCACAACCACTGCCTCTTCCACAGCACATCCAGCCTCCCTGTCTGGTAGTGGCATCCACAAGCTCTTCACTATGTAGTCTTCGCATCCGTAACAAACCCATCTTTTCATGTTCCTAACAGAAGTAGGATCCCAGCACCCCCAGAGGACTATCCTTAACAGGATATGGGTTTACTGCCACTAGAGGTCAATGCAGAGGTCAGTAGGAGTGTGGATACAGGTGATGCAGTTTATGTAATACTTGAACTTGAAAAAAACTTTTGATGAATTCCCTAACCAAAGGCTCTTGAGTAATCTGGGCAGATTTTTTTTAAGGTTAGTTAAGTGTAAAGTACTCCAAAACAGCCTCTCCACATTGCTTTGGATTGTGCATTTTTCTTTTAATGAACCGAAAGTGCCACCTATGACTTTGGGATTTGAGATTGTGTGAGAACCAGTGTGGGAAATGTTGCCACCTCCTCTTTTATCTCTGCCATTGGTGTCTGGACATGCCTGGTTCCTAGCTTAGGTCTTGATGTACTGAGTTATCAGCATTCCTGATTGCCTGAAAGTTCTTAGGGTTCCCCTTGTGGCTTGTCCCAGTTCCTCTCTTGCAAAATAAGTTATTTCCGACTGATAGGTTCCCCCATAGGGACATAGGCCCTTGCCCTGGGGATATTTGCATGTTTACATGTCTGCTGTCTCCCAAGGAAGCTTACTCATTCCCTTGGCTGCTGCACTCAAAAAAGTACTTCTTAAGCAGTGTCTGTTTGTGTCAGTGGCATAAGGATCTTTGAAGTCTGAATGTTGGGCTTCCTGGCAATTCTTTGGTTTTGTTTCCTTACTGCATGCACCCCAGTTCTGCAGTAGGAGGCACTGTGAGACCTTTCTGTCAGGTGAATTGTAGTATGCTAACGTCATGGGGGTGGTTGCCTGTCACATTGCATCAATTGGCTTCTGTCATGTTCTGCCCCAGGTAGGGGTGTCATCAGGATGCCACCCCAGATTGGTACTTGCTGGTGGAACATGCTGGAGATATTCCATAGGTGCCACAGAAATGGCTGACAGGGATGCATCTCTTTGGCAGTTTTGGAGCTCTTATTTGCTCTTTCTGCTTTGTATCAGATTAGAGTAGGATAAGGACCACATACATTAGTGTTGCTAGGCTGGTAGTTTTACTTAGGTATAAGACTGTGCAGTCAGTTGAGCCCTGCCTCATCTGTATAGAGCAGGGGTACTCACACGTTTTTGGCTCGAGAGCTACTTTGAAACCCAGCAAGGCCCGGAGATCTACCAGAGTTTTTTTTACAATGTTCGCGCCATCATAACATATAACATTTATGTGTACAATGTATGTTGGTGTACCTTGAGCCCCACTGAGTATAACAGGACTTACTCCTGAGTAGACATGCCTAGGATTAGGCTGTGAGGCTGCAATCCTAGCCACACTTACCTGGGAGTAAGCCCCATTGAGTACAATGGGCCTTATTCCCGGCGTTTCCTCCCAGAGGCACCTGAAGGGGGGGGTCGGCACTCCACGATCTACTCATTTTGCCTTGCGATCTACCGGTAGATCATGATCCACCTATTGAGCACCCCTGGTATAGAGGTATTCAGGTCTACAGTATTTCTGAACACACTTGCATAACGTATTCAATTATTTTAAAATTTAGAGCTCAAGATGACTTACAAAAAGAAACCTTATATAGATACATTTTAAAATAAAGCTGTAAGAAGTATAGTAAAAAGAGTAACAAATCTAATAATCATAAAAATACACAGCCCATCATAAAAGCATTCTTAGCAAAAATAAAATTAGAAAGAAGCAGCTGCATAAAAACTCAGATAAGTAAGTGGCAGCATAAAAGTCAAAAGAGCAAATCCAAGGAGCCAGAGAAGCAGACAGTAAACCCAAACCCAAACCATGCACTTAACCCTAATCTACCCAGTCACCTAAAAAGTCTTCTGAAATTTAAAGTCTTTAACCTCTCTCTGTAAAGATCACATTGTCATATGATTTCCCTATCAAATATTAAAGGAACCACATGGAGAAGGCTGAGATTTTGATTTGAGGGAGGAGGGAATACAGCTGGCTCATCCATGGAGCCACCTATGCAGGTTGCATCAATGGCATTGCAACAAGTCTGAAGGGGTGGAGGATTTGGGGTGGCTTTCAACCTGAGTGTGCTGCTAAGCCTCCCTGCAACTTGCTGCCATCACAAGCTGCAGTGATCTGCTTCCTGCTTACTCAAGGGATACACAAACCATTCTCCTGCTTACAATGCTCCTCACATGCTGCTGTGAAACCCAGAAGTGCCAGCAGTGCACGAGGAGCATGGGTTTTGGTTGTTTTTTAATAGCAGAGAAGCAGCATCCAGGTCTTATTCCAGATTGCACCATCTTGGAAGAAGGATGGATGGTGCTCTGTAAAAAACATGGTAAAACAAACCAGGGTGAAAATTTCCAGGGAGAACAGCAACTAGACAACTATAAAAACACAATGATAAAAGTAGCATTTGTTCTGGCTCAAAGTCTGGGTTGCTCAGTGCAGTTTGATATTTTGCCATGGTCTCACTGACCATGTTCTGGAAACCATTTTGCAGCCTGCAGTGAAAACTAGTACTGATGTAAAGTGGTGAAAAGATAATAGAATTGTTTCACTGTGTTCCAAATGTCCTGAAGTTGAACTACTATGCAGTGCATGATTTTTGCAATTTGAGGAATTGGAGCTTGGGGCCAAAATGTGTTTTGGGAGGCATCAGCAGTGTGCCTCCTGGTGGGTGCCATTTTTTCCCTAGAAACCCTATCATATATTTCAGGGTGACATTTCATAATTATATAGTAGTGCATGGAGGGCTGTCTGTGGGGAAAAAAGGCACTTGAAGAAATGCTATTGCTTCTGCTATCCCAAGGGAAGGGCAACAAAAATTGTGACTGGGAGGTAGCTTTGTTCCACCTGTTCCATAAATTTCGCCCAAAACTTTTCATGAGAAAGTTTTTGACTCAGCTGCACAAAAAACCATTTTGGAATTATGGTACTCCCTAATTGGGGAAGGGGCTTAAAACACAGAAACACCAGTCTGGGGAGGAAGCTGTTCCCGCTCCTTCCTGTAGTCCTGCCAACTGCAGCCCATTTACACTACTTTGTCTCAATTGGGGTGAAATGGAGAATGAAACTTGCAGAAAAGTTATCTCATTGTCCAGTTTCCATTTATAAAGGATGCACCATTTTGCTTTCTTTGCGCGCGCTCTCTCTCTTTCTCTCTCTCCGTGCAGCTCTGAACATGATGGGTTTTCTCTTCCACGGGAAGGGGCAGGTAAAGCCTTGCTCTTGGATAGCTGAATATAAGTGGGGCTTCTATATCCAGATTTGAGGTATCCACATGGATTATTGTGGATTATCCACATGGATTATGTATCCATGGATCTGGCTCAACGTAGGTCTCTCAGATCTGTGTTGAGCCAGACTTGGCCCAACCTGAGCCCTCTGAAGGCAGCAGAAGCTGTGCTCTGGTTGCCTCTGGAGGGCTTTCTGAAGCCTACAGAGGCTGTGTGCATTTACCTGCGGCCTTTATAGACTTCAGTATAGCCATTTCAGGTTGAAAAGGGTCACTTCCGGTTTCCAGAGGGAAACAAAGTGACATTTTTATGCCTTTTAAGGCAATCCAAGGCCCAGGCCGTGGGCTTCAGAAAGCCCTGCAGAGGCAACTGGACCGCAGCTCCGGTTGCCTTCAGAAAGCTCAGGTTGGGCCAAGTCTGGCTCAGTGCGGGTCCGGTGGACCTGTGTTGAGCCAGATCCATGGATACATAATCTGTGGATATGGAGGCTCTACCTGTACTAGATTTCAGCTAAAGAGAAAGAATTTAAAGATTACCAGCACCGTCCCAATCGCCGTTGGAGGCTTTAAGGGCTGAAACAGCATATTTACTTATCCATGGTTTTCGGTATTTGTAAGGGGTCCGAGAACAAATCCCTCATGGATACTAAGTCCCCACCTGTAATACAGTATTGCAATTTACAAAGCTAATCCACTAACACAAACCCATTTTCCCCCACTAGAATTTCAAGTTTGAGCTCTGTTCTTAACACTACTTAGAATAACCGTATCTTAACTTTTTCTGAAGAGAAGTTTATGCACTTTAGCTTTTAAAAGTCTTCCAGTGATGAATGTCCTACAATCTACCTTGTTTATCAGTTCCATTGCCCACCTGTACTATCCATTGCTGTATGTGTAGCTGTTGTGAGGAGAAAAAGGTTTTGTTGAAAACTGACTCTTATCAGATTCTACAGATGTATTTTTTTTACAGAGAAATCCCAAAACTGTATCAAATGTCTGTGAATAGACTCTCTGCACAGATCTTTTTTTATTGGGCTTTCATAATTTTTCATTATGACATTTTCCTGGAAAAGTGTTTGACCTTTTATGAGATAAGACTGTTAAAAAGATGTGCGCACTGCCTTGGCCATTATTAGTCCGTTTTATGCATGCCGGAAAGGCTACAGATATGCTTTGAATCATCCTGGCTGATGGCCACAAATCAGATGGCTTTAACCTTGTTGACATCAATGAGAATAATGGCCCAGTTCCAAAGATTGCTATGATAGGAACAGTGGGCTTGGGGTGGGGTGAATGCTATGCCCCTACACTGATGCAAAATAGGGTGTTGTTATGTTCCTGCATGAAGGCTACAGCAGACCAAATATTTACAATTAGTTTGCATTTGTTGATCTGAGCATACAGCAGTTTTCCAATTTTAAATGCTGTGTCAGTTCCACCAATAGATAAATTTTACATGTAGCAATAAACCTAATCAGGATCTCTGTAAAATTTAGGGTGACTTTGCATACTGCAAGGAAATATGGGATGGGAAGGAGAGGGAAGGTGTGTGCCAGACCACGAATGTAAGCTATGCATTACAGCAAGGGAGGAACACCGCAGATCCATCCTTCATGTGATATCGTGAAGCATGTAAAGGCCTGCATGAGTGGTATGGTGGTGAGGGACAAAGATTTTTGAAATGGCAATGAGTATAAACAGAAATGATTGGGTCATGTGCAGTGATGCCATGGTGTTGCCCAATAGAAGTCCATGGTGCTAGGACAGATCTTTCCTCCCACCAACAAACCTACCATAGTCATACTAGTTAGGCATACATACATGTTACTTTTAATGTGTTTTAGGGCCCAGTCCTATCCAGCTTTCCATCACCGGTACAGCTACAGTGCAACCCCGAGGGAAAGGAACATTTGTTCCCTTACCTTGAGGAGACCTCTGTGGTCGGCTCCTCACTGCAGGATGCAGCGCATGTCCCATTGGCATGACTGCACTGGCACTGGAAAATTGAATAGGATTGGGCCCTTTAACCAAAAACAGTTAAAAAAAAATAGCACCAGTGGGCAGGGGTTTTTGAATTGCAGTAAGACCATGGCAGGAGGCAAGGGAGCTTCAACACTTTGCCCCCACTGCATCCCTAACAAGGTTATTCAAGTAAAAAGTTCTTTCTGGATTTTTGACCACAAGAACTGATTGAGCAGAATTGATTCTCCTAATGTTTTGCCCTCACATGTGTAGGACATTGTCAAAGGACTAAAAACAACACACCTGAAATGCTGATAATACTACTGGTAAGGAGCAATGTTGTAGACAGTTACATTTAGAACCAAAGATTAATCTACTGCAGGGCTCTCCAAACCCCAGTCCACGGGCCAGATCCAGGGTTTGGAAAAGACCCCCCCCCATGAGCAGCACTTACCTGTTCTGCATCCCTGTGCCCAGATCAGTTTGAAAGAAATACAAAGCTACGGCAGAACGGTAAGCACCACTTGGAATGGGGAGGGCTTTTTTAGGACACAGCAGTTTCCAGTTTGGAGATCACTGATCTACTGAAAAGACTTAAAACTCAAACTACACTCAGCTAAGTCCACTAAAACACCGAAACCCAGATGGTTCAGATTAAAAAGCCAGACTTCTAAACTAAAAGCCCTCTCCAGTCTGGTGGCAGAGTAAAAAGGAGGGTAGTTGTAGCCAGAACCTCTCAGAAGATTATTCTGGTCAGGCAGCAGCAGCTGCAGGTAGCTACAGTGAGACTCGGATGATTCAGAAGTAATGCAACTAAAGCCTATCCAATTACAGTGGTGACTCGCAAGACTAAATTAATTCATTCCGCAAGTCGTTTCGTATTGCGAAAATTTCGTCTTGCGAAGCGCGGTTTCCCATAGGAATGCATTGAAATTTAATTAATGCGTTCCTATGGGCAAAAAAAGTCAGAACAAAGTCAAATTTGGTTTACAAAGTGTTTATTAAGTGCTCTTTAAAGGCATACATACTGTACAGAGGATTTCAAAAATTTCAAGCACAAAACTTCAACTTTTTAATTTTAAAAATTTGTCTTGCGAAGCACGGCCATAGAAAAATTCGTCTTGCGAGTCACCAGAAAAATCGCAAAAACACTTTCGTCTTGCGAGTTTTTTGGTGTGTGAGGCATTTGTCTTGCGAGGCACCACTGTAATAACTTGGGAAAGCACCAGTTGAAATGCATGGTATACTTTGAACACATGTTTCTTTTTCATCTTTTATAAAATTAATTGCAGTGTCTGATTCACAAAGAGACATATTTCAAAGCTATACCTCGTGGGGCTAGCAATAGAGACCTTCTGATTTCTTTTTATCATCGCATGTTGCAGCACAATGTTAAGGCTATATTGGGCCTTGGTGGCAGAATTTACTTAGATTTAAACTGTTCATGAATTTCCACTTGCCTTATGGCCCAATCCTATCCCCCTTGTGGGCTGGCAGAGTATGCACTCTGCCATCCAAGACTGTCATAAATGTGCAGGTGGCAGGAAGGTCTGCACCAGCACAGGCGAGAAGCATACCGGACATAGTAAGTTCCATGCCAGGCAATGCAGGGATGGGGAGAGGGTGGGGAGGAGGTGTAATGCGGAAGGGAATGGTGATGGGGCAGGGTGGGTGGATTGGACCTGAGAGGGACGGGATTGATGGCAAAGTTGCCACATATCTTATTCCCCTTCCTAGGCCCAGTCCACCTGCATGGGGCAACTCAGGCCTGCACCAGTGATTTAGGAGGCCACTACAGCTGCTGGGACTTTCACCAGGGCAAGGGGATGAATGTCACCTTGCAGAGACCTCCAGCATGCAAAATTCATCTGCAGGATGCCATGCAAGCTGTGGTGGCACATCAGCACAGGGGAACTTGAATGGGATTGGGCTGATGTGGTTTAGCTCTACAGTGAATGCAACTTGATCAACTTTTATTATTCAAACCAGTGGGTAGGCTTGATCTGTAGTAACTATTCTGTTAGTACTGTGTGTGACTAAAACAACTAGCAGACAAGGACTCTACATCCTGCCCTTGTTCAGAACCATCCTATTCGCCCCCTTTTTTCTTGGCTATCCAACCTGAGGAAAAGGACTGTAACCCAAATGCTCGAACATGGCTTTTAAACATGATTATTCTGAAGAAAGATGCAATGTTATGAAGGATTTCCTGCCAAAAGCAGTATGCCTAGGTCAGTGCTCTCCTCTGCACGATTAATATTTGGCACTGTAAATCTAATTCAGAGACTAGTATTAGGCCCTGAAACTTTAGCCTCCCACAGTAGGGTTGCCACGTAACTAGAAAAGAACTGTCCTGGCTTCTTGTTGTTTGTTGTTTGCTTGTGGGTCACTGGACAGAAAATCAAAGTGCAAGGCCATTCCCACCCTTGCTGATTTTCTGTTTGTTGTACACCTCTGATTCATAGAATTGCTCTGTGCTGGGAACCCCTAAGCTTTGCCCCATGGCTCCATTCATGAGGTCTGGACTCAGAGGGCTCCACTCACCAAGCGCAGTTCAGGTACCAGAATCCTCCATTCCAATAGGTGGCCATTTTTCTTTCAACCTGTACATTAATACAGATTTCAACTATACCTGAGAACTGACTGAAGAGCATGACCGAAATCATGCAGAATGCGCACTGAGAGCTGGTTTATACAACCAGCAGGCCTTAACACATTTTCTTGACTATCACTTGAGGCTGCAAAGATGTGTGTGAG
Source organism: Tiliqua scincoides (assembly GCF_035046505.1). NCBI lineage: Eukaryota > Metazoa > Chordata > Lepidosauria > Squamata > Scincidae > Tiliqua > Tiliqua scincoides. The sequence goes on from NC_089822.1 coordinate 8,666,364, forward strand.
TGTCTCATGGGTTCTCCATAAAATAACCTTCCTTGATAGAGTATCTGAAGGCTGACTAGTGGGGGGCTCTCACCTGTTCACCCAGTTGCCTCCACTGCTCCTCTCCCTACTTTCTGGATTGGAAAAGGGAAAGGGATGGCGCAGAAGAGGAAGTGTGGAGAAGAATGAAACGCTCTCCACACTCCTCTTCCACTCCATTCCCCTCTTTCAATCATGGAAGCAGAGGCTGGTACATTTTCAGGTAAAGCGGGGAGGGGGGGCAGCATTTTGGTCTTGGAGGACTTGGACCAGCCCTGAGTGTCAGAGAGAAAGATTTGCAAGCCTAGTCTTTTTTCTGAGACAGTATTTTCGAGTGTGGTGTTTTCTTCATGCAGGAACATTCAGGTATCATAATCCACCTGAAATAACTGACTTTTCACTGGCTTGTGTTATTCACCAAACTCCTCCCCCCCCCCCCTTAGCTTCTGAGTTAAGGGCACTTTGGGGCTTGTAGCTTCCAAACAGACATTGCTAACCTTTTAACAAAATAAATACAGCCCTTACTTAACTTGCCATTAATGTGAGAATTCATCTTTTGTGTCTAAACAAAGTTAGTGGTTTTCCTCTTTTAAATATAAGATGGTGATTTAAAAATAATTCTGGAAGGGAACCTTGCTACGTATTCCTCTAAATTATATGCCTACCATAGTCAGATCAGAAGTATTTTCAACAGCAGGATTATGTGATTTGCCTCTGTAACTAGTCTTGGATGACCTGCAGTCCCTCATTTACAAATTTTTGCAAACTGTTAACATTTTCAAATGAAATGGATTAGACTTTAATGGATTCATCCACATGGTTGGTTAATTACATATTTAATTGCTGATTTTAAAAGCATAGTGGTTAATCAGAAAAGTCACTAGACCCATAAAACAGACTCTTACAACCCAATTTTATAATCATAGAAGTAGCCCTGATTGATTTCAGTGTAATTTATTTTCGGGTGACTGCTCTTAGGACAGCAGCCTAAGATACAGGGTTCAGATTAAAGGTTGGCCAGGTTGTGCACTGGTCAAGGGGGCCCACCGCCAACAGCGGGCCTACATGACAGGCCAACCCTTAGTATCCATGGCAGTGTTACCACCCAGGACACTATTTGGAGTGAGATGGGGTGCCATGGGAATCCAGGGCAGGCTAGCAACTTGGTGCTAGCATTGATAGGATAAGTATCCAAGCTATATATAAGTTCCAAGGTGGTACGATTTGAGGTACAGAAGACAGGTAACTTCTACTCCTTCTACTCCTCATTCTAGTATTTGTGTAGGCTGCAAGAGACTCAAAACCCTCATGACAATGCTTTTTGAATGTAGGGGTCAGTACATTCCAGGATTAATTCTATTTCCTCTTATATTCCTTTCCAGGAAGGAAAGTTTTGTAGAAACCAAGGCTGCAATCTAGACTGTAGCTGAAGATGCTTGGAAAGATTTTAGTGTGTCAGTGAGTCATTTTCCCCATTTAAAGGTGGCTCGCTGGTTCAGGTAGGTGTTCGGCTACAACAGCAATGTTCAAAACAGCTCTGATTGAACATATTCCTCCCCACTATCAGAGTGATAAGATGGTCTAGTATTAGGACTTGTTCTGGCATCCACTACATAGTCACACAGAAAATTATTTGGGGATAGAAAACGAGACTAAGAATGTTGTACTTGCCTCCTCCATGGTCTGTTATTGCTTATGTATATAATGAACCAGGAAGTCTTTATGAGTCCTGATGCTTTTTGGCATGGCTTCTGATATGGTTTGAATGTACAGGAGCGAACTACGCATCCAGAGAGAGTTTGGCCGCATCTTTTAATTGCAGTACTTCCCCCTGCCAAAGAGATTAAGTTCTTTAAATTAGAATTTATAGTTCTTAATTCCATTAGTTAAAAAAGTTCCAAATCATGAAAGCTATAGGATTTAGAAGAAACAGCACAATCTAGCAAAATTTACAGCCCAATCTTAACCTTCTCCCCTACTTCCATAACTAGCATTGTGCCAATGGAGGCTGCTTTAATGCTATCACACAGCAGCCACCGCTGATGCATGCTGCAGGCTCGCTGGTTGGGAGGCTGCAGTAGCCTCCCACATGCTGGCAGGCCCACGGACACCTGTTGGAGCAGGTAAGCCCATGCAGGGGTTGGGAGGGAGGTTGAACAGGACAGGGGATAGGAAGTGACCGGGGCAAGGAGGAGGGTAGATCAGGCCCGGCAGGGGGCAGGATTAGCTGCTGTGGCACAAGGGCCAAATCCCAAGCCCCTCCCAACTCCACCTTCATGGAGCAATGTGGACCAGCAATTGAGCTGGCACGGGTCCAAGTTGCCCCATAGAGATTGCTAGGGCTTACCCGGGGCAAGGGGACAAATGCCCTCTTACCCTCAGGGGACCTCCAGCAGGCAAAACCCCTTCACAGGATGCTGTGGAAGGTGCACCAGTGCTACTACATCGCCACATAGAGAATTAGATAGGATTGGGTTGCCCATGGAAGAGATTTAAGTAACATTCTTAACTCTCCCACTCAGGGCTGGCCCATTCATAAGGCTGAGTAAGGCAGTAACCTCAGGCAACAGGTTGGCGGGGGCATGCTCACCTTCATCTGTGCACTTGCTACCACTGGTTCTCCTTCCATCTCCCCTCCTCCCCGGGGACTGGAAAGGGGATGGAGGAGAGTACTGGGCTCAAATCTCAGAGATACCACTCTCCTCCACTCTTCCATGCCACCCCTTCTTTTCTGTTACAAGTATTGGGAGGAACACAGGATGGCATATTGCCATGTGGGGGGGGGGCAACATTTGGCACACTTTTTCAGGCACTTGGTCTTGGGTCAGCCCTGCTTCCAGTGAAATCACTGGAACTTACAAGTGTGTTTCTTTGTCTAGATTGTGCCCAAAAAGTTTACTTATAGCAAATTGATACCTAACTTTATTTGCCTTTTATATACTTCTCAAAGCTGAATTTCATAGCAACTTTTTAGAAAGGGCTGATATTTCAAAAGATTGCAAAAGTTGAGAAATCGTGAAATTTTTCTGCATTTCAAACTGGTGCCAGGAAAAGGTGGAGAGGAGTCAGCTCCACTCTTGACCTGCTTCTGTCAAAGGTGTTGCACAGTAGAAATTTGGTGGATTGTGCCAGTTGCAGCTGCATTGGCTTGAGCCAAATGTTTTGAATAATCCTGGCACATAAAAGCCCTTAATAAATCTTCATTTTAGATTTTGGTTTGTTAACTAACCACAGTTAGAATAAACCAGAGTCTTACAATTTCAGTCTCTTCTCACAGGTGGAGGTGAAGAAAAGGAGAGTGGGATCATTCACTCATTCGTTGTCTGAATGGACTGGTCTGGGCCAATTTTTGCATCTGTTGCCTTTCCTTCTCTCTCATTTTGCTTTCTCTTTCCATCCGCATTTCCCTTTCCCCTCCTTAAGATTCTCTAACACACACACACAAGCTCACACTTGATCTTTTCTCCCAGAATTTTATACACATTCCCTTCTGACTTCTATACGTTTTCCCTGTAGCAGCCCATCTTCTAGCTGTTTGTCTCTTATTCATGTAGCCCACTTCCAACTGCCATGGATGAAACATTCCAGAATTTTCTGGTTCCAACATTCAGTGCCTTTTGTTAGGGTGACTGCGTCAAAGCATCCCATTTGGTGCTGCAAGTATCCACTGGGATTGAATGATGGAAATGGATTACACCTCTTTTTTTTTTTGAGTTTCCACAATGTGGTCTGAGAATTCTGGGCTCAGTGATGAAATGTGACCTTACTGTTTTGGTGTGATGTGTTACTGAAGTATTGTGATGGTACACAGAGGAACAGGCCTTGCTGAGGGAGAATCAGCATGGCTTCTGTAAGGGTAAGTCTTGCCTCACGAACCTGGGGCTGGGGCACCTTCCTTATGAGGAAAGGCTACGGCGTTTGGGCCTCTTCAGCCTAGAAAAGAGGCGCCTGAGGGGGGACATGATTGAGACATACAAAATTATGCAGGGGATGGACAGAGTGGATAGGGAGATGCTGTTTACACTCTCACATAACACCAGAACCAGGGGACATCCACTAAAATTGAGTGTTGGGAGAGTTAGAACAGACAAAAGAAAATATTACTTTACTCAGCATGTGGTTGGTCTGTGGAACTCCTTGCCACAGGATGTGGTGATGGCGTCTGGCCTGGACGCCTTTAAAAGGGGATTGGACAAGTTTCTGGAGGAAAAATCCATTACGGGTTACAAGCCATGATGTGAATGTGTAACCTCCTGATTTTAGAAATGGGCTATGCCAGAATGCCAGATGCAAGGGAGGGCACCAGGATGAGGTCTCTTGTTATCTGGTGTGCTCCTGGAGGCATTTGGTGGGCCGCTGTGAGATACAGGAAGCTGGACTAGATGGGCCTATGGCCTGATCCAGTGGGGCTGTTCTTATGTTCTTATGTGCTTCTGTCTCTGATTAATCGGGCTGGAGGAAAGAACTGTAAAAACTGGTGATTGCCACCTTCCAGTCCATGGCCAATCCACAGCTTGTCATGTGTACAGACACTGCATGCAGGATTTTAATTTGGTGGAATCTCCATGGCAGGGTCAGTCCTTGACATCAGGGGAAGCTCCTACCTCTCAGGCAGGCAGGTCAGGTTACAAATTCTTCCTGAGGGGAGAGGCTCCCTCGATTCCCCAGACTGACCTTGCCTCTAGGCAGGGTAGGTTGGGTTTTTTCTTGGTCAGCTTACCTGAAATTCAAAACTGTTTTTTTCTGGGGTGTTGGCCCCTTCTTTACTTTTAAACAAGTTGTGAGGAAAAGGACCGCAGCCATCCTGCCTGAGCTCCCCTGACTGCTGTCCTTGTTGGGGCAGAAAATGGGGTTGCTTCTTGCCCCTCTAGCAGCTGGACAACTGTAGGGCTCATGCTCCCCTCTAGTTTTGGGACAGCATCGGAGCCTGGCTGCAGGGTGGTTCTTGGCCATGCTCGCCTGACTGCCGTCCTTGTTGGTGCAGCAAATGGGGTTGCTTCTTGCCCATCTAGCAGCTGGACAACTGTAGGGCTCATGTTCCCCCTTGGTTTTGGGACAGCATCGGAGCCTGGCTGCAGAGTGGTTCTTGGCAGTAGATGGCAGCTCAAGCCCTTTCCCGCCAAAATTGCACCACAGCAGTGGGCTTCTGCCCAGAAGCTGTGTGGAGAAGGCAGATCCACTCTCCTGATCCCTGCTCAACAGTGGTGCTGCCAAGACAAGCCTGTTTCTTGCAAAGCACCACACAGCAGGTAAGGTGCTGTGAAGACCCTGTGAGGGCACAGCAGTGGCACACAGCCCTTCAGAAGCCAGGTGAGGCATTTTTTGATTCAAGAAGGCGGTGATTGGAAGAGGAAGCCCCTCTAGAGAGGCCTTGAGTGCTACGAACTGAAGCTTCATGAAAAAACACTACACCATGGCATCTCCATAACAGCATAACACTGCAAAAGGTACACATGATTTCTGTGGCTGCCCACCAGTCCAGTAGTAGTGCTCTTATATGTTCTTGCTTAACATATATGTTCCTAGAAACAGCAACATTTAGGACCAGCGCTGAAATCTGAACAGTTTTCAAGGATGGACCCAGGAAGAGTGCACTGTAGCAGTCAATTCACAAGGGACTGAGTGATGAGAAGGGGCATAGCTGGCATATCAGATATAGGTGCTAAAAACCCTCCTCCTGGATTGTGCATAGATTTAGAAATAGGAGACACAGAGCTCACTCTGCTTCCCTGATCATCACTTCTAAAACAAAGCAAGTATAACCTCTGGATTGAAAGTTCACCCGGACCTTTTAGGTAGGCTGTCCCTTTGCTGTGTGTGTGTGTGTTTTTCCCCTAAATACCTGCATAGTAATCACCTTGTTTACTCAATACTTTTGAAAACTCTGTTTGAGCATTTGTGCATATATTTTTTACAGAAATAAAACTGAAGTAAAAAAGTTGGTAAAGTGTTATGCCTTATTATGGGATTTTGATTACCAGTTTCTGAGTGCCTGAGATTCTTCCTCAGGCACGGGTGGCCAGCACACATGTTGAAGTGAAGTGGTTACTTACTCCTCTCAGACGTCCAAGTTAGTCCTTTGGGGAGGTCTGAGAACAAAGATGTTGGGCTGTGGATTTAATTACAGAGTTTACTTGGCCAATCCCATAACAGCTGAAAGAGGAAAATACATGAGAGGTTGGGTCAGGTCTGTTTCTTTCATGCATTTATGTCACCTGTCTTTAAATCCAGGCCTGCTTATGGGCACAGAGGCCTTCATGTGCAGATCCTTCATTCTCATATGAGGATGAGAGTTCATGTGCATCTAGCAACACAGACCTCACATACTTTGTGTTGTCCATTGAACTACTGGTTCAAGTAGGCTTCATACAGAGGTTGGTAACATGCCTGGTTTATTAGCAAGGTTTCATACAGCTCCCTGGCAGGGCTCTTAATGCAGGACCGTAGCAGATCTTTTCCAGCCTAAGTGAGGTGGGTGGATGTGGAATTTGAGGCTGGCTTGTGCTTAAGGGACAATGTGCAGTTAATTCACTTTGCTTGAATATAGCACAGCACATCCCAGACAACATTGCTGCAGAAAAGCACAAGGGAAAGTGTCTTTTCTGAATTTCAGAAAACAGGTGGAAAGATTGCCTTGTACAGCTGCAGTTTTACATCTCAGTGGCTTTAATCTTATGAATGAATAGTATGCTAATTGTTTTAGCCTTCAGGGGAATGGGGTTTGTTTGAGAGCCAGTTCCAGTCATGCCTGGAATTCAGGTTTATGTAATTTTCGGTCTGTGTATAATAGATCAGAAATATGCTGCTGTTTGAAGCAAAAAAAACCTCCTCCTTGTCAGGATGTATTCACAATCACACTACAACCTTCCTTACTTTAAGAGAACTCTTGGCAGCTTCAAGAAAAACTGCAGTGTTATTCTCCTCAGAGTTAATACAGAACAGGTATAGTGTGAGCTTTGAATGGAACTTCCCTGGTTCAAATCTCCCCTCTGCCAAGACTGCCATGAACTAGGTGACCTTTGGCAAGCAAGACCCTCTCAGCCCCAGTTGCGCTATGGGAATAAGAATGCTAACCTTTCAGGATCGTTGTAAGGCTTGTACCAAAATAAGACACGCAAAGTGCTTTGCATACCAGGCAGCACTGTTTGTCATTAGATGAGCATTCACTGCAGAATAGCTTGCATCTATGCACCTGTAACCTCTTGTGAGCTGGCCATCTGCATAAACCTGCCAAAGGTTATGGAAAACAGTACGACTTCTCCTGGTTACCTAATTGATAATCATGGAAAGATATGCACCTCTGTCTTCAAAAATACACTGCTCAAAACAATAAAGGGAACACTTAAACAACACAATGTCACTCCAAGTCAATCACACTTCTTTGAAAACAAACTGTCCACCTAGGAAGCCACACTGATTGACAATCAAGTTCACATGCTGTTGCACACATGGAGTAGACAACAGGTGGAAATCATAGGCAAATAACAAGACACCCCCAATAAAGGAGTGGTTCTGCAGGTGGTGACCACAGACCACTTCGCAGTCCCTATGCTTTCTGGCTGATGTTTGGGTGACCTTTGAATGCTGGTGGTGTTGTCACTCTAGTGGCAGCATGAGGCGGAGTCTGCAACCCACACAAGTGGCTCAGGTAGTGCATCTCATCCAGGATGGCACATCAATGTGAGCTGTGGCAAGAAGGTTTGCTGTGTCTGTCAGTGTAGTGTCCAGAGCATGGAGGCGCTACCAGGAGACAGGCCAGTACACCAGGAGACGTGGAGGAGGTCATAGTAGGGCAACAACCCAGCATCAGGACCGCTACCTCCGCCTTCGTGCCAGGAGGAACAGGAGGAGCACTGCCAGAGCCCTGCAAAATGACCTCCAGCAGGCCACAAATGTGCATGTGTCTGCTCAAACGGTCAGAAACAGACTCCATAAGGGTGGTATGAGGGCCCGACGTCCACAGGTGGGGGTTGTGCTGACAGCCCAACACCGTGCAGGACGTTTGGCATTTGCTAGAGAACACCAAGATTGGCAACCTCGGCACTGGCGCCCTGTGCTCTTCACAGATGAAAGCAGGTTCACACTGAGCACGTGTGACAGACGTGAGAGAGTCTGGAGACGGCAGGGAGAATGTTCTGCTGCCTGCAACATCCTCCAGCATGACCGGTTTGGCAGTGGGTCAGTAATGGTGTGGGGTGGCATTTCTTTGGGGGGCCGTACAGCCCTCCATGTGCTCACCAGAGGTAGCCTGACTGCCATTAGGTACCGAGATGAGATCCTCAGACCCCTTGTGAGACCATATGCTGGTGCGGTTGGCCCTGGGTTCCTCCTAATGCAGGACAATGCTAGATCTCATGTGGCTGGAGTGTGTCAGCAGTTCCTGCAAGATGAAGGCATTGATGCTATGGACTGGCCCGCCCATTCCCCAGACCTGAATCCAATTGAGCACATCTGGGACATCATGTCTCGCTCCATCCACCAGCACCACATTGCACCACAGACTGTCCAGGAGTTGGCGGATGCTTTAGTCCAGGTCTGGGAGGCGATCCCTCAGGAGACTATCCGGCACCTCATCAGGAGCATGCCCAGGCGTTGTAGGGAGGTCATACAGGCACGTGGAGGCCACACACACTACTGATCCTCATTTTGACTTGCTTTATGGACATTACATCGAAGTTGGATCAGCCTGTAGTGTGTTTTTCCACTTCAATTTTGAGTATGACACCAAACCCAGACCTCCATGGGTTGATAAATATGATTTCCATTGATGATTTTTGTGTGATTTTGTTGTCAGCACATTCAGCTATGTCAGGAACAAAGTATTTAATAGGAATATTTTGTTCATTCAGATCTCGGATGTGTTGTTTAAGTGTTCCCTTTATTGTTTTGAGCAGTGTACTTACCCCAATAGGTGGGGTAAGTTACAGGAATGTGTAAGGGGGAGCTGTTGTAGCTATCAATCTTTGTTTGATTTCTAACCATGTTTGGCCTAACCACCTGCCTGATGAGGTGTACAAGCTAGTGCCTTAGTTGTGCCCTGCACTATAGTATAGTCATACAGTTGCTTTAAGGCCAACTCACAAAGAGCCTCTAGCAAAACAGGCTCCAGTCACATGATCTGAAACTAAGTGAGAGCTCAGTGCAGTGGTGATGCTGGAAAAAAAGCTCTATGTGGGAAACTTTCGAGTGCGGCTCTGTCTCGGAGCAGGCTGTACTGGGCTAGATCAACCAATGGTTTCCAGTAGGGTTTCCAACTTTTCTTACTGGCCCCGTTTCTGTGCTTTTAAACAAAAAGTCCACATAGGAATTTAGGAGATGAAGTTTTCCTTCATATACCTTCAAAAGTGGAAAAGTTGCATTTGGTAAACTTTGGTGTGGCAAGCCTGCTTTTAAAAGCATTGGAACAGGTCCAGAAAAAGAAGTTGACAATTTAAATTAGGCTAGCTGAAGGCAGGAGAATTAATATAACATGCATGAATCTCTGGAAAACAGGTGCCTTGGAAAAGAGTGTGGGCTCTTTTAGTAATCTGTGTGATAAACAAGCCAAGAAGCTGAACAATGATAAACTTTGCAGTGGGCATATGTTTAATTGAACATATGCCTGCTTGTGAGTAAATGTTCTCTCTGACTTGAGAAAGGTGAAAAGGTTAATTGGTAACAGTTAATCAGTAGCCTATTCTATAGCTTGCTGATACCTGTGTGTGTACACACACACAAAATATATATATATAAATTAAGCAGGCAGCACTCATCCTTAGTTGTCATTTTATAAGAAAAGATTTAATTGTGTGTCTGGAAGCAGTGGAAAAAATGAACATATGTTGGAGGGTCAATATGCAAAGGACACCTATGTACAATTTTTTCAGTTCTGCCTGAGGCATTTGGTGGGCCACTGTGAGATGGACTAGATGGGTCCTTGGTCTGATCCTGCAGGGCTTATATTTTTATGGATTTCTATAGGGTAAATTTAAGCTGACCTGAGGAATACACCAAGTGATATTTTGTCTTGGGGGATATTGTTCAAGGAGAATTCTCTGTTGGGGTGTCTAACACCAGTCATGCATGGACTGCTTTAAAAAATACTACTTTAAGGATTTTTTTCCTATCAGTTTTTCCTTGGTCTCTGATGCTCTTGAAATCTCCCTTTTTCACTGATCCTGTTGCTCCATGGATACTTACATTTAAATTTAAGCCAAAATTAAGTCAGTCCTGCAGTTTGCTGATGCATTTTAAATTTAATTTTGCCTACTCAGAATCTCTTTGCATTTCAAGACTGTGTTAATTGACCATAAGTGATCCTGGATATACACACTTGCATAAGAATATAAGAAAATGTGCCAAAGGACATGATACTTTAAACAGGTTTTGAAGTTATGTGCCTTGAGCTGGCTGAACTAGTGATGGTGAACCTTTTGGGCTCAGCATATCAAAAATTCAGGACATGTCTTAACTCTGCTGCTGTGTTACCCCCCCCCCCCTCAACAAAATAAAACAATTCTTTACATATTCATTTACTTTTTTAAAAAATACAGTCCGATCATATGTGGTGCTATGTATTTTATAAAGAAATGTCAAATAATTACAGAAATGAAATACTGTACAAGTAAAACTCAGTTTGGTGTTCGTGGACGCAGGCGTGTAAACCTAAACATTGTGGTGTGTCACCTTTGACATGAGTGTCATAGGTTTGCCATCATTGTTCTAAATAAAAGGCAACTGTGGGGTCCCCAGTCTGCATCAGGACAACCTTTGTCCCGTGTTCCATTTTCCTGCTGAAAATCAGCTGCCAACGTTACCATTTGCAGGAAATGTACTCCATAAATTTTGTGTAATCCCCATTTGAAGGCATCTCTTCTGGTGGGCATCTTCTGGGGTGATATTTAACGGTCACGGTCCATGGCTCTGTTTTCTCTCAATGGCAGCAAAGAGAGCTGCTGTGGAGCAAGATGCTCTTCAGAGCCCTGTCCACCAGGTAGTATCACCACCAGATAGAGGGGGACCCTAGGATGAAGGCCTGAACTGCACCACCTATGGTGTTTTGGTTCCCTGCACTCAAGGAAAGCTGCACCCAAGCCTCAGCTTCTTTTGCCCTCTTTATTGGCAAATGAGTGGATTTTCGGCTGGTTGGATTAGCTCCTGCCTCTCCTACCTTAGAAGAGAGAGAGAGAAGCCACTATTGCATCCCACCTCACAAGTGGAAGAAGGAAGGGCTACTGCACAAGTCTGCTGACCAAGAAATTCATGCTGTTGCTTCCATTTCCCCATCTATACACCCCACAACGATGCTAGAACATCTTGGGGAAAGGCATTGCTACAGGGGTCCAGGGGCAGTGGCAGTGCAAAACCTTTTGGCTGACTCATGCCATGAGCCCTGGGAGAGTTCAAGGGTAAGCCCACCTCGTGGGCCCAGTTATGAGCGTGAGTCTGTCAGTGCCCAACCTGGTTGACCCCTGTTATCACTTGTGCCACCAGGAATGCCTCTGTCCCTACTGGTACTGCTCTGGAAGATATTATTGATCCACTAAACTTGATCTCCCAGTCTCTCAAAGGCTCCCTCTTTTACTGGCTCTCCATGCTGCAAATGTGTCACCTGTACAATTTTTGTACATCAGATGGCTGTTAAAGACAGATGAGACCTGCCAGTACAAATGTGGCAATGTTAGCCAGTGGCTTCCTGTGTGTATGCACTTGTGCTTTAAGATGTTCTACTGGTGGGTGGTGTGTAGAGCATTCATTCCCAACCTGTGGTCCATGGACCACAGCTGGTCTGTGAGACCTTGAGAAGTGGTCTGTAAGGTCTCAGGAAAAAAAAATCACCTTTGATCACTTCCGGTGTCTCATTGTGTAAGCAATCTCCCACGGACCATCAAAGAGGACAGAGAATCGACTGCCCACAGCCACAACTGTTGAAGTGGCAGCTGTGGCTGTGGGCAGGCCATTCTCCGTCCTCTCTGATGGTCCATGGGGGAGTGCTTGGGAGATGGACCACCAGGGAGGGTGGAGCCTAGATTCTCCACAGCCACATGTGGTCCATGGCAATTCCAATTTTTGCCTCAGTGGCCTGTGGGCTCCTAAAGGTTGGGAACTGCTGATAAATGTTTAGTGTTTGGACCCACTTTTTAGAATGGGAATCTGTCAGGACCCACTGGAAGTTATGTCATGACCGGAAGTGACATCATCAAGCAGGAAAATTTTTAACAATCTTAGGTTGCAATCCTACCCATACTTACCCAGGTATCATCTAATATTTTAAAAATAAAATATTGAAATGAATGGGGACCCACCTGAAATTGGCTCGTGACCCACCTAGTGGGGGTCCCGATCCATAGTTTGAGAAACACTGGTGTAAAGGATATCATATGCAAATATTTCTTATGAGCGCAGGGATAATATTTGGTATTCACTTTTACCTTTCTGTAGGTATAATAGCTTTAGTGTGAAATAATGAAATGTGTATCTCCTATGGTATTACAATCTCCATTAGGAATTTGCTGAAGATTGTAATTTGCAAGCTTTATTCTTCCTTTCCTTCTCTGGGCCTCATCTTTACTCAAGTACAGAGCCTTTTATTTAACAGTACACTATACCCGAAACATCCCATAGTCTGTCAAGTGTTCAGAACAGAACAGAAACCCCAAACACTGAGGTTTATGGCAAAACTTTTCTGCCTCTGTACTGATTACTTTTCTGTTGTCTGGCCAATGTGTGGGACAATTTTATGCATGATTACTTGCAAATAATGCAATTGTTTTAACTGGGCCTACTCTCCAGGAAGTGTTTGTATGATTGCTACCTGAACAGCTTTCCCCAGTTTTATCTGATCTGTGTGATTAAGTTCTGCTCATAGTCTCATATAATTGTTTCCACTTCAAATGGAATGCTGTGTAACCAAAACCATTTCTTTCTTTCTTTTTTTTAAAAAGGATCCCAGAGAGCTTCAAGTCTGTGGGCAATTATAAACAGAGTGGCAGGTAACCTAATTAATAAGGGATACTATAAATGTAGCACACAATTTTTCCTTCTGACTATCATGAAAGTATGTTAACATAAGAACATAAGAACAGCCCCACTGGATCAGGCCATAGGCCCATCTAGTCCAGCTTCCTGTATCTCACAGCGGCCCACCAAATGCCCCAGGGAGTACACCAGATAACAAGAGACCTCATCCTGGTGCCCTCCCCTACATCTGGCATTCTGACTTAACCCATTTCTAAAATCAGGAGGTTGCGCATACACATCATGGCTTGTACCCCATAATGGATTTTTCCTCCAGAAACTTGTCCAATCCCCTTTTAAAGGCGTCTAGGCTAGACGCCAGCACCACATCCTGTGGCAAGGAGTTCCACAGACCGACCACACGCTGAGTAAAGAAATATTTTCTTTTGTCTGTCCTAACCCGCCCAACACTCAATTTTAGTGGATGTCTCCTGGTTCTGGTATTATGTGAGAGTGTAAAGAGCATCTCCCTAGCCACTCTGTCCATTCCCTGCATAATTTTGTATGTCTCAATCATGTCCCCCCTCAAGCGTCTCTTTTCTAGGCTGAAGAGGCCCAAACGCCGTAGCCTTTCCTCATAAGGAAGGTGCCCCAGCCCCGTAATCATCTTAGTCGCTCTCTTTTGCACCTTTTCCATTTCCACTATGTCTTTTTTGAGATGCAGCGACCAGAACTGGACACAATACTCCAGGTATGGCCTTATCATAGATTTGTACAACGGCATTATAATACTAGCTGTTTTGCTCTCAATACCCTTCCTAATGATCCCAAGCATAGAATTGGCCTTCTTCACTGCCGCCGCACATTGGGTCGACACTTTCATCGACCTGTCCACCACCACCCCAAGGTCTCTCTCCTGATCTGTCACAGATAGCTCAGACCCCATCAGCCTATATCTAAAGTTTTGATTTTTTGCCCCAATGTGCATGACTTTACACTTACTGACATTGAAGCGCATCTGCCATTTTGCTGCCCATTCTGTTGTCACAATAAGAACATAAGAATCTTGTATATTGGAAGTGAATGCAAACTAAGCAACCTCATTTGGCCATGAGCAGATGGAGGCTGGAATGGGGGTGACTTGATGCAGCTTTGGCAAGTTACAGACCACAGCAAGGCAGGATGCAATGGGCACAGGGAGAACAGACAACACGAGGCTCTAAAGCCAAGGGTTTATGTACCCTTTTCCCCTATGGAATATCATTGGTTTCTTAAATTGGGTGATTACGGGCCCAATCCTATCCAATTATCCAGTGCTGGTGCAGCCATGCCAATGGGGTGTGCACTGCGTCTTGCAATGGGGGGGGGCAGTCAAAGAAGCCCCTTCAAGGTATGGGTACCTTTGTACCCTTCCTTCAGGGCTGCATTGCCGCTACACTTGTGTTGGAAAGTTGAATAGGATTGGGCCCTCAATCAGGGGGTCCTCTGTTGCCAGTTGAGGACCCTTTCTAGATTGTGCTTTTGTTCTCCCATTGAGGGTGCAAAACTAGTTGCAGGGCCATTGAATCATTCCCAGGTTGGAGCTCTGTCATGGAGTTGGTGAGGAGTGACAATGGTGTGGACTCTTTGTTTTAACAAAAGTTATTTTTCTGAACTCAGAAGTCTAGGGAGGTGGCTACTGTCATAAGACTCTAAGCTGTTTCTGCAGAACTTGGAGCTGGAAGTCTTCATCTGAATTTTGGAAACTCCATTTACATTTAAGGAGTAAACAAGACTCCATGCAAAGTTGGAGCATTAGAAATGGGCTATGTCAGAATGCCAGATGCAAGGGAGGGCACCAGGATGAGGTCTCTTGTTATCTGGTGTGCTCCCTGGGGCATTTGGTGGGCCGCTGTGAGATACAGGAAGCTGGACTAGATGGGCCTATGGCCTGATCCAGTGGGGCTGTTCTTATGTTCTTAATTAAGGGGGGTGATTATATGGTTCAAGTGAAAAATGTGGCCTTCCCAGCTTCCCAATCTGGGGGACCTCGTCATCAGTCCTCTAATGGCGAGGACTCTAACAGCATGTTACCTGCCTGGTCCTTTGCTTTCCAAGCAGTCGGCAAGCACCAAGTGTCTCTTGCAGACCTTGAATTCAAGGAAACAGAAATAAAATATTCACCATGTTAACATCAGTCAGCCTTGAATAGCACAGTGTAGTGTTGATTAGGGCTCCAGGGGTGGGGTAGAGCTCACATTTCAGGAGAGACAGAGCAGGAAGTAAAAAAAGTCTAATTTCTTCCTTCCTGAAAACTCCCCTTTGTGCTTTATAGTGCTAAATGCTGCTGACCTTGGATTTGAGCTATTGCTATGTAGCAACTGGTTGGTGGGTACCTGGGATGGGTTGGAGAGAGGATTCTAGAGAGTGGGTCAGGGAAAAGGTAGTGTATCCCTTTTTCTGTTACTGAAATATCTTTTCCAGATATTCAGTGCTGGCAGGGAAGTTTTTTTAGGGCACAAGCCTAACCAGGTCTACTCAGAAGTAAAACCTATTGTGTTCAACTCCCAGGAAAGTGAGGTTAGGATTTCAGCCTCAATCTTACAGCATGCATCTTCCTCAATTTTACTCCCTCCAGGATATTTGCTGTAAACAGAGGCCTGAGCAGGGCAGTTCTCTCTCTTTCCCCCTTCCCTTTCCTTATTTTGTTTCAGTTGACATCCTAATATTCTGGGGCTCAACTACTTTCCAAATTCTGTGAGTTCTGGAAACTCATAGGTCCTTGTCATAAGAACATAAGAACAGCCCCACTGGATCAGGCCATAGGCCCATCTAGTCCAGCTTCCTGTATCTCACAGCGGCCCACCAAATGCCCCAGGGAACACACCAGATAACAAGAGACCTGCAAGGCCTCCTGGGAATTGTAGTTAAGAACATAAGAACAGCCCTGCTGGATCAGACCATAAGCCCATCTAGCCCAGCTTCCTGTATCTCACAATGGCCCACCAAATGCCCCAGGGAGCACACAAGACAACAAGAGACCCACATCCCGGAGCCATCCTTGGCATCTGGCATTCTGAGGTAACCCACTTTTAAAATCAGGAGGTTGCACATACACATCATGGCTTGTAAACTATGATGGACAAGTTGGAGGAAAAGTGCAATCCCCTTTTAAAGGCATCTAGGCCAGATACCTAGTCAGTTCGGGGATTTAACTGTTTTCCTTTCAATTTCCAGACATATATCATTCTGCACACTTAGGGTGTCTCCTGAGTATGCAGAAACCATCACCTAACAGCCCAATCCTGTTGGGCTTGTATGATGTAGGGACATTGACACAGCCTCTGCTGCATCCCGTGGGTCAGCTGGGGACTAGTCTGGGCAGGAGAGGTAAGTAAAGAGAATTTGTACTTATCACTTCTGCTGCTCCCTGGTCCCCTTATGGGTCTACTCAGATTCATGCCAGCTACTTTGCTGATCTGGCCGATTTACTTTGTAAATCTGTTTGGTCCATGGGGTTATGCCGGGCCTGGGACGGGGCTCTGGTTCTTGTGGCTGCTGCTGCTGAGATCTGACCCTAACCTGCCCTGGTCTGGCCCAAACCTTTCTGTGATCTGTCCCTGCTGCCACCGTACCTGCTCTGGTCTGCTACCTACCACTGCTGAAGTGGAGTTAAACAGCTCCTGCACCACTGGCAACACTTTGTCAGAGTGAATTTGGGTGATGGCAACCCCTGTGGGGTGGATCACAAGAGCTACCGTTGTATCATGAGGATAAGGATTGGGCTGTTAATTTTGGGTGGCTCCTTCCATTTCACTTCCTGATTGATAGAACTGGAGCACCTGAGTTAGGTATCAGTGTACAAGGTCATGAAGAAGATGATGATGATATATTTTCAAATTTTGTGATTTGATTCTTGAGTTCAAAGTCTGAAATGAAAATTCAAAGTGTCATTGTTTAGATTTTTACAACGATGTTTTCAAATTCATTTTAAATGGATGAAAGAAGTGACTATAAACATTACTAAATGCTATTGCTATGTTAGCTGTCAGATACTGTAAAATGTTGATTGCTATGGGTAAGACACTATTAAATTTTCATTGCTGTTGGTGTTATCGACTTTCATTGAAAAATCATTGGATGTCAAATGCAAATGTTGGATACAAAATATTCAGAAGTTATTCTGGGGAAATGATTTTTTTAACAGATGGTTAAAAAATCATCTCGCAGACTTTGACTCTCATAAATCACTCTATAGTTCTCGTGAGCTCATACAACTCACTTTGACTTGTCACTGAGCCTCTTTTGAAATTCAGCCAACAATGGGAAGGCAGGATACTGTGGGGATAATTGTAGCTGGCTTCTGCTGACATGTTTTTTTAACGAAGGTGGATAAATATGGGCATTTTCTCCCCTCTAGTGGCGGTTTTGTGTAAGAGAATTGCAGTTAATGGATTTATTGAAACACCAACCAACCTGCTATTGTCTTCAGATACAGCGTTTTAACAGACAATAGTGGGAAGTCGTTGGTTACAAATAATTAGTAAGACCACATCTGCAATACAAATTCTGAACACTTTATATACTGAACACACCATTTTATTTCATTTGCATAGTTTGACTTCTCATGTCCTGATTATAGGGCCGGATTAACACAGTAGCAAAAGTAGCATGTTGTTGTTGTTTGTTTTCAGTCGTTGTGTCCGACTCTTCATGAGTCGTGACCCCAAGGACCGCAGCATGCCAGGCCTCCCTGTCTACCATTAACTTGCGGAGTTTGTCCAAATTCATGTTCATTGCCTCCATGACACTATCTAACCATCTCCTCCTCTGCCGTCCCCTTCTCCTTTTGCTTTCAATTTTTCCCAGCATCAGGATCTTTTCTAAAGAGGCTTCTCATGAGATGACCAAAGTATTTAAGCTTCAGCATCTGTCCTTCCAATGAACAACCAGGGTTGGTTTCCTGTGGGATTGGCTGATTTGATCTCCTTGCTGTTCAAGGAACTCTCAAAAGTCTTCTCCAACACCATAATTCAAAAGCATCTATTCATCGGTGCTCAGCCTTCCTTATAGTCCAGCTCTCACAACCATACATTACTATTGGAAAAACCATAGCTTTGATGCCTTGGCTTTTCATTACATTGTCTAGGCTTACCATAGCTTTCCTTCCAAGAAGCAAGCATCTTTTAATTTAATGTCTGCATATCCACATTTTCAGGGCCCCACACGAAATGCTTGCAAGCTGTCTCTGGTGTAATCAGCATCTCACAGACTAATAATGCTGTTATTTACGTATTGGGGGAACTGCATGCTTCATGGTACGTAATCATTATGGATGTCATTAATAGCATGATATAAATAAACTTAAAATTTTTCACTGTGGGCACAATCCTGTTGAGCCTCAATGCCAATGGAGCATGCATTCCACTGGCGCTTCCTGTCACAAATGTGCTGAAAAGCATATTGCAACAGCTAAAGATTTTGAGGTGCCAGCGGGAAGGCTTGTGCCAGCCTGCCAGCACCTATAGAAGATGTGTGCGCTAGAGCAGATAAGCTCCGCCCAGGCTGGCAGAGGGGCAGGGGAGGGTGGAATGGGGTGGGAATGGGGTGGGATGGGTGGGGGGAGGGCAGCAGGCAGGGACCCCTTTATAACATTTATAACCCCTGCTATATAACCCCTGCTTTATAACCCCTGCTATAGACCACTAGCTTAATTCAGTCCTGCCTGATTACAAGCTACAGGATGATTTGCATATTTCCTGGCCATTGATTCAGTTTGCAGGGTGCAGGAATAGGTGTATGCCTCTTCTTCTACCACACACAGACGGTAGACTGTGATATGAGGTCCCGTGCATACGATGGTATGCCATAAGCCTAAGTGATATCCTACATGGTTCTTCTTGCCTTCTGAAATCAGGTGGATGATCACTGGAGGGAGGGCCTGCTTGGTTGTGGCACCCCATTTGTGGGATGCTATGTCCAGGAAGTCTTGTCTTATGTCTTTTCTATGCTAAGCAAAGACCTTGTTTATTTATCAGGGCTTAAAAATATCATCTGAGTTTGGTTTTATTCTAGTGTCGCAATTTTTTAAAAATTCATTTATCTCTTATTCTTATGTGCTGCTATTATTGTGATTTTCAAGTCTGAATTTTTCTTTTTTAATTCTTAGTCAGTCTGAAAGGCCTGCTTGGTTGCAGCTTGGGTGCTGCCCAAGGCAACCCTGTTTTGCTGCTCGTCCATTCTTCTGTGCACATGCATCCCTGCCACCTTGCTCTCCTCCTCCTTGCTGGGTGGGCAAGGAAGGTGAGTAGATCTGATAAAATCTGGAGCCCACCCTCTTCCCCCTTGAGCTCTGGCATAGCTTCCTTCCTCCTTGCCATCCTGCTTGAAATAAACTGGTGAATGGAGCATGGTGGGACCTCCTAGCATAAGAAGAGCCCCGCTGGATCAGGCCAGGGACCCATCTAGTCCAGCTTCCTGAATCTCACAGTGGCCCACCAGATGCCTCAGGAGCACACAGGACAACAAGATAACTGTATCCTGTTGCCTCTTCCTTGCACAAGCATAGTCCACTTTGGGCGCAGTCCTATCCTGCACTGGAACAGGCAAGCCAGGAGGCTTGCGCTGTATCCAGCGCAGGATAGTGGCCATAAGCAGCTCAGCCATTTCCCCTTACCTCCGGGTAAGGGCTGCTAGCCCCTATGGGTCCCCTTGGACTTAGTTCGAGGAGAACGGAGCAGCTTGAAGCTGCTCTGTTCTCCCTGGGAATGGGGGTTGGAATCCGGCATAAGTGCTGGACCCCAGCCCCGCCTCTTGCCCTCCCCCAGCCCAGGAACACCTTCCCCCCGCCTCCCCCCCGCCTTTCCCCTGCCTACCTTTTCTACTTACATCAGCCCAAATACGTCAGCCTGTCTACCTTTTCTGCTTATGTCAGTCTCCGCAAGCTGGTGCTTCTCAGAGTGCCGGCCTGGCTTCCACTTGAGGAGGCACAAACATGCCTTTCCGCATGCTTGCAACCCTCCTGGGCCGGCACAAGGGACTTGCGCTAGCCCAAATACAGGTTTGGATTGCGCCTTTATTCTATTTATTTTAAGCAGGTCTGGTGGAAAGGTGAGGAGACAGTGCCAAAACAGAAGGTATGGAGGGTAGCTTCGTTTCCCCTCTCTTCCCCTTGCTCTGCCTCCTGGGTGCTTTCTTATACAGCCAGGAATACAGAGAGGTGGTGATTGCAAAGCTTGCTTTCCCCTCCTCTTCTGCTGGATTATCACGAGCAATGCTTGCCAAACCACTGCCCATGGTGCGGATCTGGCATCTCCAAAAGGCATCCAAGTGCGGCATGGAGCTTTCCATTTTGTGCGCAGCCCCCCACCCCCTGTTTTGCTGCCAGTTATCTCAGAACCTTGTGTCGCCTGACACCTGGACACCTTTTCTGAGATGCAGTGGTCTGCAGTTGAGACCACTGATCAAGAGGATTAGAGTCATTGCTGAAGTTGGTCTGCATAAATGCCCCTGCAGTGATCTCTCTATATCTGTGACACTTCCTTGACTGTTCTTTCTGGATTTTTGCAAGCAAGACTTCACCTGTCGACTTGGGGACTATGAAACTTTAAACATGGATTATTGCATGTCAGCTGTAATAATGGGGCTCTGATGCAAAATCTATTTAGACTGGGCAGTGCAGCCAAGCTCTGCTCTGTAAATATATGCAAGATGACACATGAGAAGAGGGAGGGCCACATTCTGCTCTGGCAAGGCTGGGACTACATTACACCAGTGCTACAACATCCAAACTGGTGCTCTGCTCTTTTCTAAGCATTGTTCAAGCTGCTGGGTGTATCTTAGAAAAGCCTAAACAGTTTAGGGCGCAATCTTAACATAATAAATATTGCAAAATATTCAGGAATATTGCAAAAGTGCCGTAAAGCACTTTCGCGCCACTATGGAGGCAGTCAGGCCAGCGCAAGGGACTTGCGCCAGTCTCCCTGTGCCATCGCAAGCCTTGGAGAAGGTGAGTTTGTGCTGGTTGAGCTTGGCCAGTGCAGGGGTCTGGGGGGCGGATGAAAGGCTGGGGGGAGGGTGGGCAGCAAGCATTCCTGGGGTAGGCAGGCGGGGCCTAACCCCATTCGTGGGCAGCCTGGGCCAGCCCTGGGCTGCTTGGATTTGCACTACCTCCAGATTCAAGTAACTCCATTGGGGCTGCAGTGGTGCTCCCTGGGGCAAGGGGAAACGATTCCTCTTGCCCCAGGCTGAGCAATTAAGTTCCTGTACCTTGCACTGGATACAGCGCAGGCCCGCTGGTCTGCCTATTCCAGTGCAAATTAGAATTACTCTGTTAGACCCAGTGTACTCTAGAGACCACTGTTCCAGCCTCCTGTACGTCTCTATGATTTTTGAGATACACTGAAGGCACTCCTGCCAAGTATTAGATTCGGACAGCAAGCTGTGAACAGAGGTACCACTGAGGACTGCTCCGGGCAGTGGTACAGCTAAAGGAGGTGCAAAGTACTAAATTTTGCAGGGAGCTTCAGTGTGGCATGCAAGTGCCCCCTCCCCTACAGAGCCATTCCAGGCCGTGGGAGCAAAACAGAGGCGTATGGAGGGGTAACAGGACACTCATCAAAGCATAGAATAAAAAAAGTGGCTGCCAACTCTCAGGATTTGATACATTTGCCAACCAGCCAACAAGTAGTATTGCCAGCCAGTCAATATTTTATTGATTTATTGGTTCAATTGGTAACCACATATTCTTGTAGATTATCCATCTTTGGGTCAAAACAGTCAGTGAACTCAACATTCTGGTGAGCCTTGTCAGTTTCTTCCATGTTCCATCCAAACCCAGCAGGTTGCATCTATGTACTGCCATAAGATGTGTTGATGGCAATTGACTTCAGTCTTCAGACCAAATGCTGGAGAATAGGTCTAAGAATGGTTATAAAGCAGGATAGGTAAATGAAGCGTTGGTGCCCAGGGAGCAGTGTATGTCTGAATACTACACACTTGACAAACAACAGTGCTGATCTCTTTGCAGTTGGGGTTGGGAGGCAACTTTTCTCCCATGTGTTTTTTGATCTGATAATCAGCATGTTGGACATTCAGTTCTTCCTCCTCCCCCGCTCTCAAGCTACAGATAAATATGATGCAGGTTTTTAAAACTCTTGTCTCACATCTAAGAGAAATGATTTTGTATAGTGGTAATAAAGAATGTGATTGCCTCATTTTTTAAATCAGTTTTGAGTAACGACATGCCATTTTACAATAAATTAGATAAGGATTAAAAAAAGGAAAAAGGCTTTGACCTTTATCTTCTTATTGTCCTGAATTCCCACTGCTTCTCAAAGACATATTTTTACACCAGACCGTGAAAGAGTTTTGCATTTTGTAAAATTTTCCTTTCTTTTTTTCCAGCAGCAGAAATGATTGCCTGCAGTTACGGCTCAGAGCCACAGGGGCTTTAGAAGAAGTTTCTTTTGCACAGTCCTAGGATGGGTGCTGGAAGTAGTGTTGACCACATGTGGGAATGTGTGTCCACTGTTAACCTTTCAGAGAAACCTAGCACTGTTGGGGAGTGAGAAGCACACACCCAGGGCTGGATGAACGGTTAAGTGATCTCAGAGGGAAGATGGCCCAATTTTTGTACTGGAATGTTGGCAGGGCCAAGAGCAGAGGCTGGGATAGTTCCGGATGGACTCTGTTGGGGCAAAAATAAATACCATGCACTTTCTTTTTACTCCAGTTACTGGTGCTGTCGGATTCAGTAGGCTGAACTTCAGTATAGCGAAGAGTGAAGGACCTGCACCTGTGGGTGTTAAGAGTGCTAAGAGCAGCCTACCCAACAGCCTTGGCGCTGGCAATATTGCCCTTCTATCTGTTCAACAGAACTTGTGGGAGAATGACTACAGAAGAGCTGGCACACACACACACATTTTATTTATTTTTCACATTTTTATACCACCCTTCCTCCAAGGAGCTCTGGAGCTCAGTACATAATTTCCCCCCTCCTTTTGTCTTCACAACAACCCTGTGAGGTAGGTGAAGCTGAGAGATCGTGACTGGTCACCCAGTAAACTTTGTGGGAATTTGAACCTGGATCTTCCAGGTCGAAGTCCAACTCCCAAACCACTTGCACCATCCTGGCTCTCCTCTCCTGGAAACTGTCATTGCAAGGCTCCAGGTGTGTAATTTACTGAGCCCATAAGTATCTTCTACTCAACCAATGAGAAATCTTAAGCAATTCTGTCAAATGGTTAATTTGGTGCTCTGCGTCTCAGACAACACTTTGTAACGTATTCGCAGCACTCTGTTGGATGCCATTACATTCTGTCTGTGATGTTTAAAGTAGCATTGTGATCTATAAATGCCTCTTGAGAATGGCTTCTGCATATCCGAGTGTGTGACATAAATCTTCCATCGGTAATTACATTTTTGGGTATGGGAGAGAAATTTCATCCACACGCAACCCGCCTCCCATACAAACTAGGGAAGTCGAAAGCCCTTCGCGTAGCCATCAGTTGATCTGTTGGATGAAAATGTCTTTCCCAAATTACACTGCTTCAAAACAAAGATGGAGTATGGCTGTTATTAAACATAATGCCTTCCATGGGGGTCTTTTTGGATCCTTGCTTAAAATTGTGCTCTAGCAAAATACAGCTGTGAGCAGTTACAGAACAGAGCAGAGTCAGTAACTTACATGCTCATTGCTGCAGAGGGCAACTGATCATGACTTTCAGGAATAACTGAGTCTGAGATCATGATGTCCAGGAACCATAAAGCTGTCAGAACTGAGTTTTTGGAAACAGAGTGGCATTTCGATTGATTAAAGGCTGTGAATGATTTGGAAGGAAAGTCAAGGACTCTAATGAGGGGTGTCATCTCTGGAGCATCCAGATAGCTATAATATTTGTAAGATGATTCCATGGGAGACTGAAATGTGGAACAAACAAGTGTTACTGTGCAATTCTAGCTATGACTGAATGGATGCTGGCTGCTGCCCTTGGAATCAGTGTCCTGCTGTTGCTTGCCTTCACGCACCTGCTCAGAGAATAATCTGGTTCCTACTGTAACTTGCTTCAATACAACTTTGACAACTGTTCAAGGAATGTTATTTGCAAACTATCTTTAGTCCATCTGGACCTAGGACTATGCAGGCCCCCAAGGAGATCATTCATAGGACTAACCACTCACACAGGCTTTTGTTGCCTAATTGAAATGGTTTCCCACTTAAATGGCCTTTCTCATCCCGGAGCATGGGCTTGTGTCTTGAAAGAGGCAATACAAAATAGCTGTGACATGCACCTTCTGTCCCTATCCCTAGCCCCAAGCATGACAGCCCAAGCCTGTGTGTGCCTTCTGAGTGTTCCATCAGTTGAAGGCCCACTTTGTCTTTGCTGTGGCTGTGGTGACAAAGAGTGCAATATGGCTGCTAGTGTGAAGGTCTGGCAACTGCTAGCGCACCACTGGAGCACCCAACCACTGCTGGAGGAGGTGAGTTGGCCTGGGGGTGTGTGGGTTGTGGATGGGGAGGGGGAGGAAAGGGGGAGGATCAGGGTGGGGATTGGGGCCACCAGGTGGCATGTTGGGGAAGGGGGTTATAGGTGGTAACAGTGCCACCGATATCCTATGCCCCCTCAATGCCCTTGTCATGCCCCCTTGGGTCCACTCCAAAGAGCCAAAGAGATGGGGCAGATCTATTTAGATGGGGCAGATCTAAATAGACCCACTGGGAACCCTGGTGTGGTGGAGTAGGTAAGAAGAATTTCATTTACTTACCTCTCAGTTGTGCCATGGTCCCTGGCCAACCCACAGGATGAAGTGGAGACCATGTCAGCCCCACCACACCCTGAAAGCTGACTGAAGATAGGAATGGGCTGTAAGCCACTTGTATGGCCAATGAGGAGCAAAGGTTTCTTTCTCTGCAGGCTTCAGCAGCTGTAGGTACTCCTTGGTTGACCTGTGTGGTTAGTGAACATACACAGGGCGGGGAGAGTGGAAACTCAGTGGCAGGTGCCTTTTGTGTGTTTAGCTGAATATCTGCAGGTCGAGGGCAGCCATTAACCCACACCAGCTCACTACACTTATGGCATCTGAAGCATGGTGTTCCTCAGTCAAGGGAGAAGTCAGATGAGATTAAACCACCAGACAGGGCTTCAGAGAAACAAGGATTGCATGTCACTCTAATAGGAACAGACATTTTCATAGGTTTCAGTACAAATGATCAAAAGTCCAGGTGGAATACAATGAAAGGCAACACCCTGTAAGGCATCAGGGTGATCAAACTAGAGAACTTGGCAGCAGGACCCAGGCACTTTGCTACCAGTTCCACCATGGCAACTCTCAGACAAAAAGACCTATTAGCCTGGTCTTGGTTGTGCTACAGTGCCACCCTGCTAATGGCCAGAGAGGGTACTGCAGCTCATCAGCCCATCTAGACTGTGATCTGGGGAGCCAACAGGAACATGGCAGGCTCTATATAACAGTTGCTTCAGGCTTTATTTTCTCACTCTGAGTGACTTATTGCCACACTAGCCTTTCCTGAATTATCATTTGTTTGTACCTGACCATCTGAATAGTTTTGTCTACATCAGTGCCTCCAGCCCCTATGTGCACTGCTCTGGCCCTTGACTTCTCTCTGATGTGGACTACATACGTACTTGCCTCTGGGGAATCTCCTGCACTTTTAAAATAATTCTTCTTCTTCTTGGCCAAATGCAGGCACGTTAATTTGCACAAGCAAAATAAATTCACCCATGACGCATGAATTCGCACAAGTGTAAGATATGGGCTGACTGTATATGCAATTGAAAGTGTTTATGCTTATTGCCACCTGGTGGTTAAAAGACAAAATAGCTATTTGTTGCAAACGTAAATGAAATGAGCAGTTCTATACTTACAATGCGGTGATGAATTGGGTGCTCAGCTAGGCTCTGCATGGTCCCTTTATGTTCATTAATTGACATGTATCCAGAGTCCAAATCCATCCACTCAGATACTCAACTTCCCTGGGAAGGGAGCTGAAGATGACCACACTGGCAACACATGCTAAGACAATTTTAAGAAACCCCAAACAAAATAGAACATAGGGACTCATGGGACAGTCCAGAAAATATGGACTGTTCCTGGTAAAGAGGCACAATAGATGCAGGAAGGTTTGGAACTATGGGTGATTGAGCAGTACAGGTGACTCAGTGCTATCTCTCTGTGGCATTTAATCCCAGAGAGGTTGTTGAAATCCTGGAGAGCTACCTGAAGGCAGTTGGCATCTGAGCATGGGCTAACAAGTTGAAATTAAATCTGGAGAAAAAAAGACCCTCTTGGTTTGGAGATCTACAATGCAGGTATTGGATTATCAACCTGTATTGTATTCTGCTGGCGCTCTTTAAAAACATTTCTTCACTAAGTGTTATTTTCCAAAGTCAATTTAAAACACACGCACACCCTCACTGAGTGCTAAGATGAAATAAAAGTCAACCACCAGCATGAAGGAGAGATTCATGCCCAGGTTATTTTCTCTGCCCCCTTTAACAAATTTTCATTTATTCTCCATATTAATCCTACTAAATCTCTCCCGCGCTAGCAGCATGCGCAAATAATTCAGGCACTCCATCACTGCTCAGAGTGAACATTATGCCTTGCAGGTGGCAAGGAAGATATTAATTTTATAGTTGCAGGCAAAGAGAAATTGACTGGAATTAAGATGAAGAGAAAGTAAATATATTTTCTGCAGCAGTTGATGAAGGAAAGGGGAGGAAAAGAGGGGCTGAAACGCAACATCACATTTGTGTTGGCCTTTCAATGGTTTAATTTGCTGTCTCTGAATCCACTGGTTGTTTCCAATATTTATTGGAAGCTGCCTTGACTGCCTCTGTTTGAATGGGGAAAGGCGGGATAGACCAGACCTCAGGCAGGAGGTCTGGTCTAGAGGGTTGAGCCTCCGTTTGCCTGAAGATAACATCCGAAGGTCGCCAGTTTGAGGCCACCGGCACCGTGCGACCTTGAAGCAGCTGACAAGCTGAGCCAAGCTATTCCATCTGCTCTGAGTGTGGGAGGATGGAGGCCAGAATGTGAAACCAGATCAAGAAAGAAACATCTGAATGTTGTGGTTTCTTGAAAGATAGAACCTTTCAAACTGTAAAAATCCCTACGGGGATTTAAATTTGCCTGCCTATGTAAACCGCCTTGAATAAAGTCCGAGGAGAAATCTGAGGACCAAGAAAGGCGGTATAGAAATACTTGTATTAAAAAAAAAAAATAGATGTGGTGGAAACTGGGATGCGGCCTGATACTGTCTTGGGTCTGCCAAGTCTTGGGTCTGCAGTCTTGGGTCTGCAGATGGAGTGATTGTGTTCCTATAGTTTAGATATGAAATAGCAGTCTGTCACCCCCCTTGGGCTCCTCACAATGACTGCTATCATTCAGTTCAGCGTATCCCAAACAGCGTATCCCCAGCCAGGACAAACAGGTTGCTACCCCCTTAAGGGGTTTGGTGACCTTGTGGCAGCAGTGCTCCCACGATCGCGTCGCCACCATGCAAAAAGGGAGATTTTTCAAACTTACCAGTCGGCACTATGGCCCTCTGGAGGGTGCGAGAAACCCACGGCCCCTCTGCAGGCCTCCCCATGCCTCAGAACCGCTGCCAATCATGACTGCAACCCACTTCCATATACTGCATCCAGCATAGGGGGACATTTATGGAGGCCTCCACAAGGTTCGGGAGCAAGTGTTCCCTTACCTCAGGGTTGCATTGCAGCTTAATTGGTGCTGGGAAGTTGGACAGGATTGGGCCCTTAGGTATTCTGCTGCCGGCATTAGAGCAGTAACTTTTGAATATGTGAGCTGCAGGCTTTGTTACTGGATTAAAATGGGAAGCCCACTTCAGTCGAAGTCGGTGCTTAGAAAAGTTAAGTATGTATTTTCTGAACCAGCTCTCAGAACCTTGAGCAGACATCATTCTTACAACAGCAGGATAGCATAGTTGAGATTCTCTCCTGAAAATGTCTTGTTCTCTTTTTTTGATGAAGGCTAAGGGATGAGGCTCTGCTTTCTGTTCCATGGCAATCCTTCTAGAATGCTTCTGGGCCTGACTGATGCAGCATGGGTGATGTCAGTGAATTCCTTGGGCTGATATTCTCCCCTCCCAGAGCTGTCTCCATAATGTCTCTGAGAGCCCAATCCTATGCAGATCTACTTGAAGTAAATCCCTTTGTCATCAATGGGACTTACTCCCAGGTAAGTGTGAATAGGACTGCAGCCCTAGTTACGTCAGAACTAGGCCCTTTCCATTGGCTCAATTGTGAAAGCCAGATCCTTTCCCCTCTGTGGAGACTCCCCACACCTTTCTTTTTGGATTTGTGCCAGCTAAAGAGCTGGTGCAGGTCTGATGAGACCCATTGGTGGGTGGGAGGCTTATGGAGGGGTAAGATGAAATAATTCCCCTTTCCCCTCGAAAACTTCCCAACTCACCCACCCCCAATTGTTTCTTTTTGGCACAGGTGAAGGGATAGGGTTAGGCCAGGGGTGCCCAAACCCCGGCCCTGGGGCCACTTGCAGCCCTCGAGGCCTCTCAATGTGGCCCTCAGGGAGCCCCCAGACTCCAATGAGCCTCTGGCCCTCTGGAGATTTGTTGGAGCCCACACTGGCCCAATGCAACTGCTCTCAGCTTGAGGGAGACTGTTTGACCTCTCGTGTGGGATGAGGGCTCCCTCCACTGCTTGTTGTTTCACACCTGTGATGCAGTAGCGGCAGCAAAGGAAAGGCCAGCCTTGCTTTGTGCAAGGCCTTTTATAGGCCTTGAGCTATTGCAAGACCTTCATTCATTCATATAAATTCATCTTTAATATATTCATTTATGTAAACGTATGTAAATTTATTCAAATTTTAAATTTAAATTAATTCTTTTTTCCTCTGGCCCCTGACACAGTGTCAGAGAGATGATGTGGCCCCTCCTGCCAAAAACTTTGACACCCCTGGGTTAGGCTCTTATTACATTAATATGGGTAATTCCACTCTTAAGGGCCCAATTCTATCCAACTTTCCAGTGCTGATGCAGCCACTATACAGTCCCAAGGTGCAGGAGCAAGTGTTCCCTTACCTTGTGAAGGTCCCTATGACTCCCCCCCCCCCACAGGATGCATTGCACACCCCTTTGGCATCAGCACTGGGAAGCTGAATAGGATCAGGCCCTTAGTTCTTAAGAAGGTTTTAAACTTTCCAAAAATGCCTTGTGCTTAGGGTCTTTCTGGGAACTTCAGTGAACTATGTGCATCCATGGAGATTTCCCTGACTTAGCAATAATGCAACCATTTCCATTGTTAGCAAATCTAATTAACACAGATAGCTGGGGGTTACTTGTCTGAAGCATTTTATTGATCTTACCATGATCAGAGCCGGAGGAACTGACAAGGAAGTGTGGAAGCAACAGCAGTGAAGGAAAATTACACCAACCACCCCCAATTTTTTTTGACACCTTCTCAATGGTTATTGTAAATCCCTCTCCCCAAACGGAAGAGGAGAAGCCAGCCTTGAGTAGCATCTGCTTGTGACTCCCTTGCAGACACAAATTTCAGAAAGAACTTACTGAAGACAATTCTAGTACTTTGAATGGGACTTTTTTTAGAACTCAAGAATTACAACAGTGCAGCACAATTGCTAAGTAGGCTCAAGCAGGCCAGTTCCCCCTCCTGGACCCACTGCTTCTGTCCCTTCGCTTGCGCTGACCGTCCTCTCCTGCTTTACTGTGCTGGGACACCTCCTCCTCCCTCCCTGTAGGTCTGTCCATGTTTGGCATTCCTTCTGATGGTGGAATGGGGAGTCCTGATGTGAATGGGGGTGGGATCATGGCTGGGATTCGTCAGGAATCAATCGGTGCTTTCAGTACTGCTCCTGTCTCTTGAAGAACAGCAGAACGTTGTTTACAGATGGGATGGGGACATCAGGGGAGTGTTAAATAAGAACTCTGACACACACACACACCCTGCCAGCAAGCTCCGTTTTTTCCGTAGAGCCACGCCTGACTCGTTTGCCAAAAGACTTGCACTTGAGTCAAATGGAGTCCCAAAAACGCTTTGGATGAATCCCCACGGCTGCCCATTAAGACTTGAGCAGAAGTTGAGTCAAAGGTGGTGCGGGGGGCTAGACTCAAGTCGAGCCAGAGTGGATTGGTACATCCCTGTCTATCTGTGGGCACAATCCTAACCCCTTATGCAGTGCTTTCCAGCACTGGCATAGCGGTGCCAATGGGACCTGCATCCTGCAGTTGGGTGTCACTCACAGAGGCTTCCTCAAGTAAGGGAATGTTTGTTCCCTTACCTCAGATGCTCTTATGTCAGTACTGGAAAGCACTGACATAAGGGGTTAGGATTGTGCCCTGTATCAAGTGCCTGACGGGCTGAAACTTAGCAGATGAAGGTTTTATCTGCCATGGTGACACAAAAGAGGCGCCTGAGGGGGGACATGATTGAGACATACAAAATCATGCAGAGGATGGACAGAGTGGATAGAGAGACACTCTTTTCCCTCTAGCATAACATCAGAACCAGGGAACATCCACGAAAGCTGAGTGTTGGGAGAGTTCGGACAAACAGAAGAAAATATTTCTTTACCCAGCGTGTGGTTGGTTTGTGGAACTCTTTGCCACAAGAAGTAGTTATGGCATCTTGCCTGGATGCTTTTAAGAAGGCATTGGACAGATTTCTGGAGGAGAAGTTCATTATGGGTTACAAGTCATAGTAGGTTTGTGCAAGCCCTTGGTTTAGAGACAGGCTGCCTCTGATTGCCAGATGCAGGGGAGGGCACCAGGACACAGGTTGTGTCTGTTGTCTTGTGTGCTCCCTGGGGCATTTGGTGGGCTACTGTGAGATACAGGAAGCTGGACTAGATGGGCCTATGGCCTGAGCCAGTGGGGCTGTTCTTATGTTCTTAACTACAATTCCCAGAATGCCTTGCAGGTCTCTTGTTATCAGGTGTGCTCCCTGGGGCATTTGGTGGGCTACTGTGAGATACAGGAAACTGGACTAGATGGGCCTTTGGCCTGATCCAGCTGGGCTTATGTTCTTAATGGTGTGAGAAATGTCATTTATGTAATCCTTGTTTGTTGAGCCACTCTTAAAGATTCAGGGGACCTGCCAAAAACAATGTAGGCACCAATTGGCTCTCTGCCCATTGGAGCGTTAGGCCTTTGTTTCATGTCCCACCAATGAAAACATTGGGAAGCATTACAGATTCTGTTTTCTTCTTGGCTCAGGTTGTGGTGTAGTATGGAGAAACTGCAACTTGTTCCTAAGCGTGTTTATCTCCCAGCCTGATCCAGATATCACCAGGTAGCCTGCACCTTTCTTTTTTTAATTAAAAGGGCTCCTTTTTGGCCAGGTTCTCCACGGAACAAAAGCTTGCAGTAATTAAAATGGCAGAAACGTTGTCGGAATAAGGTGCTCCTCTTATTACCGGATGCACTGAATGTTCCCAGAACAAAAATTGCATTGATTGCTGTTAACCACCAAATTGCAAAGCTTCCTTATTATGGCATGAAGGAGTGTAATTATGCATTTAAGCATTGTCTCCTCGCTCACTCAGCAGAATCACCCTTAATGTCGCTGCTCTCTTTTCTTTTTGCTTTATTTGGATGCTGAATTTATGCGAGAGAGATAAGCGTTTTCTCCTTGAGTCATGCTGGAAAGCTTAATAGTGAAAATTTTTGGGCCACTTAACTTTGACTTCCCATTAACACCACCCCCTCTCTTCAAAACAAGCCTGTAATAAAACACCGCCGGAGCGAAAAGGGGCATATTTTTAGTTCTACTTAGCTGGAGAATGAAACGGACTGAAATGAGAGTCGAGTCAAAAAAGAAAAAAAAATTCCTGAGCAGACTCAAGCCTGGGCAATTGGCAATTTCTACTTGCGCAGGTGCATCAATTACGGTTTCCTGTCACCTGTTTTGACCGCACTCGGCAGACTCTCCCCTTGCCCCTGTAACAACTTTGACAGGTGTTCCTGTCATGTCATAGCACAGGCCTATAGATGTGGCATGTCATAGCATGACATGCTGCATGTCATAGCATGCATGTCATAGCACAGTCCTATAGATGTGGCCACGGCCAGCCCATCCATTAGGCCACCTGATGTGGGTTATGTTAGCGGCAGATGGCGAGGGCTCCAAGGGGGTGACTGATTCAGGGTCAGTGGCATAGCTAAGGGGGCAGGGAGTACATCCTAGGCACCACCTTTAACGGGGTGTCTTAGAGGCCTTCAGAAAGCATTTCCAGTTGTTGCAGAAAGCTGGGAGTACCTTTTGGAGGCCTCTAAGAACTCTTGCTGCTGCTGTGGCTCTACTTCTTCCTTGCCTTCCCAGAGGAGTAGAGCCAGAAGCAGCAGCAAGAAGAGGCCTCAGAAGGCAGAGGCCTCCAAAAGGCACTTCTGGCTTTCAGCAAAAACCGGAAATGCCTTCCAAGACTTCTAAGAGGCTTTCTGAGGTCTTCACTTGCTGCTACCCCTGGCTCTACTACTCCCTTCCCTCCTGCATTTAGCAGCTGCTCCAGAGTCTCTCCTGGGTATTAGGCAGACTGACTGACTGACTGACTGACTGACTGACTGACTGACTGACTGACTGACTGACTGACTGACTTTCTTTCTTTCTTTCTTTCTTTCTTCTTCTTTCTTTCTTTCTTTCTTTCTTTCTTTCTTTCTTTCTTTCTTTCTTTCTTTCTTTCTTTCTTTCTTTCTTCTTTCTTTCTTTCTTTCTTTCTTTCTTTCTTTCTTTCTTTCTTTCTTTCTTTCTTTCTTCTTCTTTCTTTCTTTCTTTCTTTCTTTCTTTCTTTCTTTCTTTCTTTCTTTCTTTCTTTCTTTCTTTCTTTCTTTCTTTCTTTACATAAGAACATAAGAACAGCCCCACTGGATCAGGCCATAGGCCCATCTAGTCCAGCTTCCTGTATCTCACAGCGGCCCACCAAATGCCCCAGGGAGCACACCAGATAACAAGAGACCTCATCCTGGTGCTCTCCCCTACATCTGGCATTCTGACTTAACCCATTCCTAAAATCAGGAGGTTGCACATACACATCATCGCTTGTACCCCATAATGGATTTTTCCTCCAGAAACTCGTCCAATCCCCTTTTAAAGGCGTCTAGGCTAGACGCCAGCACCACATCCTGTGGCAAGGAGTTCCACAGACTGACCACGCGCTGAGTAAAGAAATATTTTCTTTTGTCTGTCCTAACCCGCCCAACACTCAATTTTAGTGGATGTCCCCTGGTTCTGGTGTTATGTGAGAGTGTAAACAGCATCTCCCTATCCACTCTGTCCATCCCCTGCATAATTTTGTATGTCTCAATCATGTCCCCCCTCAAGCGTCTCTTTTCTAGGCTGAAGAGGCCCAAACACCGTAGCCTTTCCTCATAAGGAAGGTGCCCCAGCCCCGTAATCAGCTTAGTCGCTCTCTTTTGCACCTTTTCCATTTCCACTATGTCTTTTTTGAGATGCGGCGACCAGAACTGGACACAATACTCCAGGTGTGGCCTTACCATAGATTTGTACAACGGCATTATAATACTAGCCGTTTTGTTCTCAATACCCTTCCTAATGATCCCAAGCATAGAATTGGCCTTCTTCACTGCCGCCGCACATTGGGTCGACACTTTCATCTTTCTTTCTTTCTTTCTTTCTTTCTTTCTTTCTTTCTTTCTTTCTTTCTTTCTTTCTTTCTTTCTTTCTTTCTTTCTTTCTTTCTTTCTTTCTTTCTTTCTTTCTTTCTTTCTTTCTTTCAGCATTCCAGGTTGTCCTGCTAACTTTATAGCACCAGGATCCACTTTTTAAAACAGCAATCCATCGTGACCACTAGGCAAAAAAAGATCTAGAAATATTTTATTTATTAATAATTAATAAATTATTAATTAATAATCATCAGGGCCCTGTGTTCCCAAGGCTGCTCGAGAAATGTGTGTGTGGACATTTACTAGAAACTGAGGTCCAGAACTGTTCCCACAAACCTTTACAGTCATTCCAGGGCAGTAGTGACACTAGGGTTCGCGTCACCCCATGCGGGATGCCAGTGCATCACCCCCCCCATGCAGTGGGCGGGGCAACACCCCAGGTGGTGGGCATGGTGATGTACCATCACTCTGCCTCCACTGGTTTTTTGGCTGTACCTTTTGATAGAACAAAGATAGAACACATTCTGCATGAAATTACACATTGATTGATATATAACATGA
The DNA here is from genome assembly GCF_035046505.1 of Tiliqua scincoides. NCBI lineage: Eukaryota > Metazoa > Chordata > Lepidosauria > Squamata > Scincidae > Tiliqua > Tiliqua scincoides. The sequence goes on from NC_089822.1 coordinate 8,700,496, forward strand.
TGGTATTATTCTTCCAAATTATGATTTTAGTGATTTTGGTCACTAGTGGTGTCACAGACCCCCCCCCCTCTCCGGGTGTCAACTTACTACCACCTTATTGCAGCAGTTCTCCAACTTTTAGCACTGGGACCCACTTTTTAGAATGACAATCTGTCCAAGACCCACCAGTAGTGATGTTATGGTGGAAGTAACATCATCAGGCAAATTAAAATAAGTATAAATAATTAAAGTAAACAAATAATTAAATAAGCGGAAGCCAGCCCTGTTCCACCTAGTGAATTTCCTCTGTAGCCTGCATGCAATAAGATCCCCCCCCCCACAAAAAAAAATAAATCAGTAAGGTTTTCAGTCCCACCCAGTGCCCAGTTCAGTTTAACAACTTCTGTTTAAACCAGATCACTGTCAGGATCCACCTGGCTTTGCAAGTCTCAAAAATGTTCACCTTATCAGCTGAAGCCTCTGCTTTGATCATTTTTAGTAGGGGGGAGGCTGCCTTCTGGAGCACTTGTTTAACTCCAGGTGCATAGGATCAGGACCATTCTGGTAGCCTTGTATATTCCTTCACGTGATGTTCCACATCAGCCAAGGCATGTTTGCTTACTCACGAGTAAACGCGACCGTGAGGCTTAGTTTTGCTTTCCATAGGGCACAATACATTCATCTGCTTGGAGGGAGGGACTTCCTTCTCAGGTGTTTTTGGGGGCTGCATTCATTGGATCAGGACCATTCAGGTGTTGTTGGATTCCTCTCAGCCTGCCCTTTCCGATGCACTAAGGCAGGTTCACCTACTCACGAGTAAGCATGCAATACAGCTCACTTTCACTTTCCATAGGGATCCATGCATTTTTTGTTCTCCAGTTTTTTGGCAATAACTTTTGATAGAAAGGAGATATTTCACTCTGGATTTTTGCATTGCATTCCGCTCGAAATTCCACATCCAACAGTATATAATATGATGGGGTTATTCCTAACCACCGTGATTTTAGTGTGTCACCCCCTGTGCATGTCACCCGGTGCAGCCCACCCCCCTCGCACCCCCCAGTGATGCCACTGTTCTAGGGTACCCAGAAGGTTGAACCGGAGAGCAAGATCTGCAGTTAGGGACTTCCAGGCCAGGCAAAGGCTGAAACTGGGTTCACACATAAGCTGCAGCATGCAGAAAATCAGAAAATGTGACATTTTAACTTGGGGGTATGAAGATTACCTCATACCAGCTAATGATTTTCTTCTGCAAATAGAAGAAGGGTGCTTGCAAAGCTTTTTAAAAATGTTTAAAGACTTTTTGTGATCCACTAAAAAACACTGTTTGAGAAACAGCGTAATACGTTTTTATTTTCTGCCATGATGCTTCTGTGAAATCTCAACTTCAAGTCTTGCCTCAGGAACAATGGCATATCAGGGTGGTGGTGGTGTCGTCTGTGGAACCTTGATTATTGAATTGAAGCTCCACCGAAGTGTTGGCAGAACTGGGCCATCTATGAGGCCAACTGAGACGGTTGCCTCTGGAAGGATTTCCTGCTACAGAGAGGGGGTTGGACTAGATGACCTTGGGGTACCATCCATGATTCTATAGAGCAAAAGACAGAGATTACACTCTAGTTCACCACTCCCCTCCACACTTCTTTTGCCCTGCCATCTTCCTCTTCCAGAGACTGGTAGGAGCAGATACTGGTGCATTACCAAGATGAAGAAGGCTGCATTTGGCACACCACACAGGTACTGGGAGGTCTTTGTGCAGTTCTGGGTATTGGCAACTTACAACTGCCAACATCCTATCCCCTGCCAGGCCAAAGCAAGCACTGCTGCTGCTGAAGTTCATACTCCATGCTATGGTGGGGGGGCAGCCAGAAAGTCTAGGAGAGGTAAGTAAAAATCTTTTTACATACCTCTCCATTGGGTATCTGGCCACCAATGGGTCTCCTTGGACCTATGTAAGCTATTTAGCTGGCACACATTTGAGGAGCCTCAGGGAGTGTTTTGGGCTGAGAAAAGAGGGTTAGGATCTTGGCATTCACTGTTGCCACTGAAAATGCCCCTCCCTCCCTCCTCCTGCCTACGATCCTCCCCGGAATTTCCCCCACCGCCACCTTACTGGCTTTGGTGGGGGGGGGGGTCTGGGAGCCACTGTCACATGCACAGGGCCTGGCTATTTGCACCGGCGCCCCCAAAGTCCACGATAATGGCATGGCTTTTGCGCTGCTAGACCGAACCTACAGTGGTGGATTGCAAGATCTGCCGCCGTAAGTTCCAGATAGGATTGAAGCATTAATCAGTTTATTAACAAAGTTCTGTACAACAGACCCATGGCAGGGTCCCACCCTAGGCTTAGGGAAGGTAAAATCTGGAGGCTGAGTTGTACTGCAGTGTGCATCAAATTCTTTGTGACTGAATACAACACAAAGCAGATGAGTTCACTTAGCTTAGATTTCTCCTTGACATGTGTTTATGTATGTACAGGAACATTTTTGTAATGGGGGCAAAATTAAACACCTGAACCTCCAACCTGCAAACTGAAAAGTTGTGGCACTGTGTTAGAGGCCAGTGATTCAGCCCTCAGGTGAATGGCCATCAATACTCACCTACTCATTTGTTCTTTGATAGGTCTTTGACGCAGAGCGACTCAGGAAAGAGAGAACATCGCTATATTATGTTTCTAATTCATTTGTTCATGTTCTGCTTGAAAACAGGTCAAATCAAAGCCATTCAGATATATTATTTCCAATTACAAGACATTTGGGGGTGAGAAGGTTTGAGAGGGAGAGAGAGAACGAACAGTGAACCACACTGTGTCAAGTCATAAAACAGGTCAATAAAACCTTCTCTAAAATCAGACACTTAAATACATGACAGCGTCAGACACAAAATATCTATGCTCTAATACCCTTGGGGCAAACGGATGTGTAAAAGACTAGCTCTTAATCATATACTATGATAATGTAATTAAACGGCACATAAAGACAGCCACAAAGTTAGTTTTGGGGTGGCAGCCTTGAGTCGGTTCACATGAGAATTAATTCTGCTACATTAACTCCAAATAGCAATCATGAAATAAAAGCCATGTTATTCTTCATCAGGGTTCTCTTGATACCAGAGGGAACTGCTGTGATGTATGGTATAATTAAGGATCAATACAGTGGAGGACTTTGCTTTGTATGAGCCTTCAGCTAATAGATGAAGGCTTGCACACCATCATTCATGGAATGTCTTCTGTACTTCACTTGTATAGTCCCACCTCCTCATTTGCACACCTACTTTTCAGACACTGGGGGTCTGTCTGGGGATGCTGGTCCCCTGTTCTGAGCATCTCCCCAATAGCTCCATGTGTTGCAAAGGGATCAGAATTGACTGCAGTGCCATCTTAAGAGGACTCCATGGGTTGAAAGCTGTTAGATGTTTGTGGGGGAAGATTGGGAAAGAGGAATGACTCAGGCCTGTATTTCCAAAGACTGGGAAGGGGGAGGAGGGGAAGGTACTGAATAAGTGTCCTGTTTAACCCAAACAAAGGTCTGCATAAACCAGCATTCTGTTGAGCAGCTAGCGGTGGTGTAGCTAGAGGGGGTGCAAAACACTAGGTTTTGTAGGGAGCCTCACTGCAGTGTGCAGGCCCTTCCCCCCTCATCTTTGGAGTCATTCTGGGTGGTGGGAGCAAATCAGAGGCATACATGTGACTCTGAAAGAGAGGGAGAGGGGCTGCTTGCATGCTGTGGTGCGGTTCCCTGCAAAACATAGCGCTTTGCACCCCCTCTAGCTATGCTACTGGCAGCCAGGCACTTTGAGGGACTCACTACAGCTCCTCACCAAAGTGAGGGGCCACCTCTGGCAAGACAGAGCCCAAGCCTATGCACATCTACTCAGAAGTAAGGCTCATTGTGGTCAATGGGGTTTACTCCCAGGAAAGTGTGGATAGGAATTCAGCCACAGTTGTCAGAAGTTCATTCTATTAAGCGAAAGAGTCAGGTAATCATTTAAAAGGGTGTGCCAAACATTCAAAGAGGGACCAGATTGTTAATCAACCCCTATTTTGGGAAGGCACTTCCCTTCCATATCAGATTCCATAAAAATCAAAGCAAGACAGACTGGAGGAAGAATCTGCTCTCCCAAGGAACTACACACTGACCTCTTGGCTTTGGCTGGTTGAGTTTTTCCCCTTTGGAAGTTCTCTTTTCCGTCATGGTACTTCCCTTCTCAGGTAATGCATGGCAAGCACTGTAGAGGTGAGTTTTAGCAAAGCCCAGTGAGCTATAGTATAACTATCTAGAACGAAAGGTCCACATTTGTTTGGTGAAGAAATTGTGGAATTGGCACTTCGGAAGTACTGCAGATGAGAGAATGATAGTGGAACATAAGAACATAAGAACATAAGAACAACCCCACTGGATCAGGCCATAGGCCCATCTAGTCCAGCTTCCTGTATCTCACAGCGGCCCACCAAATGCCCCAGGGAGCACACCAGATAACAAGAGACCTCATCCTGGTGCTCTCCCCTACATCTGGCATTCTGACTTAACCCATTCCTAAAATCAGGAGGTTGTGCATACACATCATGGCTTGTACCCCATAATGGATTTTTCCTCCAGAAACTCGTCCAATCCCCTTTTAAAGGCGTCTAGGCTAGACGCCAGCACCACATCCTGTGGCAAGGAGTTCCACAGACCGACCACGCGCTGAGTAAAGAAATATTTTCTTTTGTCTGTCCTAACCCGCCCAACACTCAATTTTAGTGGATGTCCCCTGGTTCTGGTATTATGTGAGAGTGTAAAGAGCATCTCCCTATCCACTCTGTCCATCCCCTGCATAATTTTGTATGTCTCAATCATGTCCCCCCTCAAGCGTCTCTTTTCTAGGCTGAAGAGGCCCAAACGCCGTAGCCTTTCCTCATAAGGAAGGTGCCCCAGCCCCGTAATAATCTTAGTCGCTCTCTTTTGCACCTTTTCCATTTCCACTATGTCTTTTTTGAGATGCGGCGACCAGAACTGGACACAATACTCCAGGTGTGGCCTTACCATCGATTTGTACAACGGCATTATAATACTAACCGTTTTGTTCTCAATACCCTTCCTAATGATCCCAAGCATAGAATTGGCCTTCTTCACTGCCGCCGCACATTGGGTCGACACTTTCATCGACCTGTCCACCACCACCCCAAGATCTCTCTCCTGATCTGTCACAGACAGCTCAGAACCCATCAGCCTATATCTAAAGTTTTGATTTTTTGCCCCAATGTGCATGACTTTACACTTACTGACATTGAAGCGCATCTGCCATTTTGCTGCCCATTCTGCCAGTCTGGAGAGATCCTTCTGGAGCTCCTCACAATCACTTCTGGTCTTTACCACTCGGAAAAGTTTGGTGTCGTCTGCAAACTTAGCCACTTCACTGCTCAACCCTGTCTCCAGGTCATTTATGAAGAGGTTGAAAAGCACCGGTCCCAGGACAGATCCTTGGGGCACACCGCTTTTCACCTCTCTCCATTGTGAAAATTGCCCATTGACACCCACTCTCTGCTTCCTGGCCTCCAACCACTTCTCAATCCACGAGAGGACCTGTCCTCTAATTCCCTGACTGTGGAGTTTTTTCAGTAGCCTTTGGTGAGGGACCGTGTCAAACGCCTTCTGAAAGTCCAGATATATAATGTCCACGGGTTCTCCCGCATCCACATGCCTGTTGACCTTTTCAAAGAATTCTATAATTCTTTAGTGAGGCAACACTATAATTCTATAGTGAGGCAAGACTTACCCTTACAGAAGCCATGCTGACTCTCCCTCAGCAAGGCCTGTTCGTCTATGTGTTTTGAGATCCTATCTTTGATGAGGCGTTCCACCATCTTACCCGGTATGGATGTTAGGCTGACCGGCCTATAGTTTCCCGGGTCCCCCCTCTTTCCCTTTTTAAAAACAGGCGTGACATTTGCTATCCTCCAATCTTCTGGCACTGTGGCCGTTTTGAGGGACAAGTTGCATACCTTAGTCAAGAGATCTGCAACTTCATTCTTCAATTCCTTAATAACCCTTGGGTGTATGCCATCAGGGCCCGGTGACTTATTGATCTTTAATTTATCAATGAGGTCTGAAACATCTTCTCTTTTAACCTCTATCTGACTTAACTCCTCGGTTAGGAGGGGCCGTTCGGGCAGCGGTATCTGCCCGAGGTCTTCTGCCGTGAAGACAGATGCAAAGAACTCATTTAATTTCTCTGCCATCTCTAAGTCTCCTTTTATCTCCCCTTTCCCTCCCTTTTATCCCTTTTATCCCTCCCTTTTATCCAGAGGGCCAACCGCTTCTCTGGCGGGTTTCCTGCTTCTAACATATTTGAAGAAGCTTTTATTATTCCCCTTAATGTTGCTGGCCATGCGTTCCTCATAGTCTCGCTTGGCCTCCCCTATCACCTTCTTACATTTCTTTTGCCACAGTTTATGTTCCTTTTTATTCTCTTCATTAGGGCAAGACTTCCATTTACGGAAGGAAGCTTCCTTGCCCTTCACAGCCTCTCTAACTTGGCTGGTTAGCCATGCGGGCACTCTCCTGGATTTAGTGGAACCCTTCTTTCTTTGCGGTATACACCTCTGCTGGGCCTCTATTACTGTTGTTTTAAGCAGCCTCCATGCACTCTGGAGAGATTGGACTCTTTTTACCCTCCCTTTCAACCTCCTTCTAACCAGCCTCCTCATTTGAGGGAAGTCCGCCCGTCGGAAGTCAAGGGTTTTTGTTAGAGATTTGCCTGGTATTCTTCCCCCAACGTGCACGTCAAAACGGATCGCAGCATGATCACTGTTCCCCAATGGCTCAGTAACGTTTACATCTCTAACCAGGTCCTGCGTACCGCACAAAATTAAATCCAGAGTCACCTGTCCTCTGGTGGGCTCTGTGACTAGCTGATCTAAGCCACAGTCATTTAGCACGTCAAGAAATCCGGTTTCCTTATCGTGACCAGAACACAAATTGACCCAGTCAATATGAGGATAATTGAAGTCCCCCATGATTACAACCCTGTCCTTCCTTGTCACCTCCCTGATCTGTTTCCTCATTTCAAGGTCCCCATCAGATTTCTGGTCTGGAGGACGATAGCACACCCCCAGTATTACATCGCTGCTCAAGCCTGGTAATTTAACCCACAGAGATTCTACGGTGGAGTCGGACCCACCTTCAATCTCTACTTTGCTGGATTCTATCCCTTCCTTAACATAAAGGGCCACCCCACCTCCAACACGCCCCTGCCTGTCCCTCCTGTAGAGTTTATAGCCCGGGATTGCGGTATCCCACTGATTCTCCGCATTCCACCAGGTTTCCGTTATGCCCACTATGTCAATATTTTCCCTTGTCACCAGACATTCCAGTTCTCCCACCTTTGCTCGTAGACTTCGGGCATTCGCATAAAAGCATTTATACACGGAATGCCCCAGGATGGGCTGCTTATTCGCTCCTTTGTCCCCGCATCCTCTCATTGTGCCAAATTGTCTATCACATCCCATCTCCCTACCTTTCCCAATTTTATGAAGATCATAGGGGCTTGTGAGTACAACAGCTCTTATAGGAATCCAGCTTATATTCTAGTCTGTCACTCTAGTGAGGGACTGGGTTCATTCTGCTCTCTGTTTTCCTGCCCCTGTAGCTGAAAGCACTGTTCCATTTAGGGCACAATCCTAACCAGGTCTACTCAGAAGTAAGTCCTATTTTTTCAATGGGGCTTACTCTCAGGAAAGTGCGGTTAGGATTGCAACCTTAGTTTTGTGGTGTCTGATCATAGATGCACACTAAGAGAAGATCAACACAATTCTGTGCAGGTCTACTTAGAAGTGAGTCCCATTCAATTCAGTGGGGGTTATTCCTAGTGAAGTGCACATAGGACTGTAGCCTTGTGACCCACACCAGACTTGGGACCATCAGATCCTCTGGGAAAAGGCAAAATGTTGGTACTTGAAATTGATCCAACCCCCTCCCCCACGGCTCAGATATGCGTCTAATAAAACACACATGCTTGCACCCCATCTTGTCACCCTGTTTGAACCTGCAAATAATGCCATAATCCTGGGAAATTTCCTGTCCTTAAAACAAGCAAGACCATTTGGGTCACAAAACGAAGTGCTGTTGGCCCTCTGGTTTCTCCTCCCCAACTCCACTGGCAGTTCAGTCAAAACACTAGGCCAGGGGTGTCCAAAGTTTTTGGCAGGAGGGCCACATCATCTCTCTGACACTGTGTCAGGGGCCGGGGAAAAAAAGAATTAATTTACATTTAAAATTTGAATAAGCTTACATAAGTTTACATAAATGAATATATTAAAGATGTACTTATATGAATGAATGAAGGTTTTGCGATAGCTCAAGGCCTATAAAAGGCCTTGCACAAAGCAAGGCTGGCCTTTCCTTTGCTGCCGCTGCTGCATCACAGACATGAAACAGCAAGCAGTGGAGGTAGCCCTCATCCCACAGCTCACATCACACAGCTCATCACTCTCATCACACAGCTCACAGGTCAAACAGTTGCCCCCCACGTTGAGATCAGTTGCATCAGGCCAGAGTGGGCTCCAACAAATCTCAGGAGGGCCAGAGGCTCATTGGAGACTGGGGGCTCCCTGAGGGCCACATTGAGAGGCCTCAAGGGCCACAAGTGGCCCCAGGGCCGGGGTTTGGGCACCCCTGCACTAGGCTAATGTAGGTGCAGGTCCCATGAGCAGTTGGTAGACACCTAGGCACACCTTTCCCCAGGTGACATACAAAAGGAAATGGCCATTAGGGGTGGGCAACAGAAATGCAGCAAGGACCACCTTCTAACAGTAGGATAATCTGGAATGAGCTCATGCCACAGTGCCCAAAAACTCTACAGAATGTCTGGCACTAGAATCCCAAAATGCAGTATTCTCCCCATGTGCCCTAACTTGATCCAATAAGAGGATTTACTTGCTTGTACCGTGTCATCTGCTCCCATTTCACTGGCCACCCATGACTCCGCATGCCACCCAGGCCCCAAGCCTTCTCACTCTTCCCCTTGTTCCCCTCCTTCTCCCTTCTCTCCCACGCTTCCCCATCTGAACTGGAGAAACCTTGGCTTCTGAGAAGCTCCTGAACCAGCCTCTGGGAAGCCACTCAGCTCTCCTGCCTTGCCACCCCTCCTTAACCAGACCAACTATAGCCCAGAACCTGCTGGGTTTGCCCAACAGATTTGCTATCTTTCATCTTCCTTTCTTGCTGCCTTGTAATTAGGAAACTGCCAAAATCTTGGCCATCTTGCCTTCTGGCTCCTGCCATGTCTCACGTTCTTGAGAAACTTCGTCTGCAAAAATGGATTGGCAACCTCATCCACTGGCCCTGCTATGTCATCTTCTACGGCTTCGGAGCAGACAAACTGGCAATGCACTTAGTATCTCTTTCCCCTCTGCCTGTGTGTAAAACAGAGAGAGAGAGAGAGAGAGAGAGAGAGAGAGAGAGAGAGAGAGAGAGAGAGAGTTTAGAACACTTCACTGCAAGTGCATGCTTCTAATAAAAGTTAACCATTTTCTAGTTGCCCTTCTTCTTATTGTACATTTATCCGACAACAAGCATTAGGTTGCAATCATATATATATATATTTTTTTTAGCAGGGGGAGAGTAACTGGCCCACCTCCCCCAGCAGTGTCTGTTCTAGTGGCTGTCTGCTGGTATTCATTTGCATCTTTTTAGATTGTGAGCCCTTTTGGGACAGGGAGCCATTTAGTTATTTGATTTTTCTCTGTAAACCGCTTTGTGAACTTTTAGTTGAAAAGCGGTATATAAATACTGTTAATATATAAATACTGTTAATAATATGCACACTTACATGTGAGTAAGCCTCATTGAAATTAATCAGACATACTTCTGAGTAGACTGGCATAGGGCTTATGTTCTTATGGTTACTGTGTTTGCACCTGCCCTCTGGTTCTTGTGTAATGATCTTTTTTGCTGGGGTGTGTCATGAACCAACTGTAAAAGGTCCCTATTCCTCCCTTATGTGCATGTTATTACATGTGACCTGAGTATTTCTGGTAACCTTTGTGTTAGAGGGACAGAGTGGAGTATTTGTTCTGGGGCATGTCCATTGTTCAGGCCAGCATTCTAGCAGGAGCAGGGGTACAAAGAAGCATAAGGACATAAGAAGAGCCCTGCTGGATCAGGCCAAAGGCCCATGTAGTCCAGCTTCCTGTATCTCACAGTGGCCCGCTAGATGCTTCAGGGAGCACACAAGACAAATCTGCGTCCTGATGCCCTCCCCTAGATCTAGTATTCTGAGGTAGCCTACCTCTAAAATCAGGAGCTTGCCCATATCTATCATGACTTGTAACCCATGATGGACTTTTCCTCCAGAAATTTGTCCAATCCCCTCTTAAAGGCATCTAGGCGAGATACCATCACCACTTCCTGTGGCAAGGAGTTCCACAGACTAACTACGTGCTGGGTAAAGAAATACTTTCTTTTGTCTGTCCTAATACTCAATTTTAGTGGATGTCCCCTGGCTGTCTTAAATACAAGCAAGAGCCCTGGCAGAGAATCTGAACCATGGACAACTCAAGGTGAGGCAGAAATTCAGGAAGAGCCAAGAGGCCATATGATTGGCACGTGTGTGTGTGTGTGTGTGTGTGTGTGTGACCGCCAAGGCAAGGGAAACCACTTCCTCTTATCCCAGGTAAAGCCGCAGTACCCCCAATGGGGCTACTCAGATCAGCACCACCCCTGCCCTGTGTGTGTGTGTGTGTGTTGTTTATTGCTAAAAAGCAGCTGTTGGGGTCCCTGATCCAGGCTGGGATTCTAGTCCTGGAGGGAAGGGGTCATTAACCCTTTGCCTCTCCATTTCAGGCACCCAAGGTTGTTATTTCTCATGGGACAAACCTTTGCACTGGGGTCAATGGGAGCTTTTTCCCAATGGGAAACAGCAGCTGCAGGAACCAAATCCAAGTGGGAACTATGGCAGGGACAATGTTTTAAAAGCCTCCCCCTTCACCATGGTCCTGATCCACCCTAGCATTGCAAACACATCCACAAGCACCAATCACGCTCTCCTCACACTTGTCCCTTCTTTTGAGGAGGCGACTTGCTACTGTTCTGTAGATAGTTCCTTCCAACCAAATCTTTGAGCCTGAGTGATTTCCTGAGCAAATGCTAGCAGGGGGTCCATGCGAATGTACTCCAGAAGGTATATACCCAGTGTGGACTCTAATTAGACAGAATGCATTAGAGTGGAGCCAAGTTGTCATGACAATCACTAAGAAGCAATTTCCAGCCTTGAGAATCCAATTACCCATCAGTTGCAATCCATCAGGTTGGCAAGCCTCTTCCATGCTGATTTTCAGCTGTGCCAGTGGTTGGCCGGGCCATTGACGAGCCTTGGGAAAAATCCCTCCTCACATCCATGTAACTTTATTAAATACAGTCAAGCTCCCAGTGTAGTCTTTGCTTGGTGATTAGGTTTGTAGCAGAAAAGAAAATTATGTTTAGCAGTGGTCATAATTCTGTGTGCACGGTGATGGGAGTGGTATTGGACCTCTCAACTTCCTTGTGTTCATTCAAACATTGGAACAGAACCTATGGGTGTCCCATGGACTGTACCTATGGCTCTGTATATACAATGAGGAACTCTGAAAAATGCAGGATGAACATAAGAACATCAGAACAGCCCCACTGGATCAGGCCATAGGCCCATCTAGTCCAGCTTCCTGTATCTCACAGCGGCCCACCAAATGCCCCAGGGAGCACACCAGATAACAAGAGACCTGCATCCTGGTGCCCTCCCTTGCATTGGCATTCTGACATAGCCCATTTCTAAAATCAGGAGGTTGCACATGCACATCATGGCTTGTAACTCGTAATGGTTTTTTCCTCCAGAAACTTGTCCAATCCCCTTTTAAAGGCATCCAGGCCAGATGCCATCACCACATCCTGCTTGTTGTGTGGGATGTAGGGCTGTACACGCCTAGGCTAAATTTATTTATGACATGTCACAGTTCCTCCAAGCAGCTCAAGACAACATATAGTATTCTCCTCCCCGCCTTGTTGGGTCCTTAGAGCAGCCCTGCTAGGCTGAGCGAGATGGATTGGTCCAAGGTCACCTAATATACGTTATGGCTATGTAAGGATTTGAACCCAGGTCTTCCTAGATGTAGTCCAACTACTACACCATGCTGGCTGTCACCCTTTGGATGAGCACACGGAGGTTGGGACAGGGCCCGTGGGTGCTATCCTGCTGCCTCCTCCATGCATTCATTCTACACAGACTTTTTGTGTGTGAAAAGCATTCTCTGGTTGTCATCTTTGGGACACTTGCTCTAAACCCAATAACAGCCCAATCCTAACCTGCCCTGCATCCGAAGCAGGGCTGGGGCCAAAAGTGGCTCAGCCCGAGGCAAGGGGAATCACTTCCTCTTACCCCAGGTAAAGCCGCAGCATGCCCAATGCAGCTACTCAGATCTGCACCACCCCTGCCCCAGGCTGCAGGGACTGGGGATAGTAAATGCTGGATCCTGGTCCTACCCCCACTTACCCACTGCCTGCCCACAAACCTGTCCGCCATCCACCCTCCCCTGACCCAAATCACCTCCCTTCCGCCATCCCCATGCCTCCCAAGACTCCCGTGCCAGCCTAACTTGGCTGGCATGGGCTTACTGTTTTGATGGCCCAATGGGGCTTGGGCCTCCCTCCTCTTAGGTTGTTGCAAAAGTGCTTTTTGGCACCTTTGCAACAGTCATTGGCTGGCCCAAGAGCACTTTTGGATTGTGCTCTGAGAGTAATTTTAGTAGTTGGCTCAGGGAGGCCACATCTGATGCGCTGGTCCTACTCCAGAGAGTGAGCAGTGGCTCTTGGTAGCGGTGCACAACATCCCTTGGCTCTTCTGTGGAGAGTAATGGCATTCCTGGTGCCTTCACACACCCTGCTTGCTGTCTTCTTGGGTGCCACTGGCTGGGCCCTGATGAAAATGAGATACTGGACTAAATGAACCTTTGGTCCACTCCAGCAGGGCCCCCCATATTCTTATTTGACGCACCCTGTAAATAACTTCAAAGGAAGGATTTCCATGAAATCCTATCAGATGATGTGCAGCAGAGGGCAGCAGGAGCACATGCTGGAATAAAACTGATGCACCATCCCTTAGAGATGAGCTTTTGGGCAGGAGTGGCTGTCTCTGTAAAGGCTGATCAGTGAAGCATATGCTGATTGGTGTGATCCAATGAACTTTGATTACTTGGGCATTCCCTGCACTAGTTGTAATTTTTCTGTATAAAAGAGACATGGATAAATTACTCCTGAATGATTCCCCCCCCCCGATCCATATACCCATGACTGCCTATGTACATTTTGCCTCGAGTGGAATAATCCGGCAGAGAACTGAAAGAGGGAGGGTTCAAACAAGTCAGTCCTTTTTGACTTATGAATAATTCTGAAGAGCATTTTTCCTCTGCTAGATCAAGGAAACACACCCCATGAGCTCTCCAGATGTTCTGCGCGCTGGACTTTTCATATGTTCCTTCTTGAGCATTGGGAGTATCAAAACGCAGCATGACCCCAGCAGGAAAAATCCACTTAAAAAGGGGAGTGATAAATATGTAACTATATTTGAGAGGAATCAGAGCCTTCATGTATATTTCATAATGAGTTAGTAGCTGTGACTTTGCTCTTCCGTCTGAAATCACATTTCAATGCAATTTGCATTAATAGTCTCATTTTCATTTAATTACAAGCCTCTTGTTGCTGGGATGAAAGGCATTTTCCAAGGCACAATAGAAAACCCGCCCAAAGACATTTCAGTGCAACAGACGAATTGCTGTACAGGTCCCGCAGAAAAGGGGTGGATGCATTTGAGCGATCTGGGGTTGATTTCGTTCCGTATCTCTGGATGGGGTGAGAAGAAGGAGAGGGGATGAGATTTTAGAAGGCAGGACCTCCAAACAGGACTTGACCTGCCTGAATAAACTGGCCCCATTTCAAGTCTCAGGGCCAGCCTCACTCAACGCTCAATGAAATGCTGAAACTCTCACTGGGCAGCCTTCGATGCGACTGTTACCCTGCACATGCCTGATCTCATCTGATCTTGGAAGCTAAGCAGGGTCAGGCCTGGTTAGTACTTGGATGGGAGACCGCCTGGGAATACCGGGTGCTGTAGGCTTATACCATAGTCTTTCGAGACTGAAGATTGCCAACCAACCACCAGGCAGCGGAATGGTGAGAGGTGCCAACCTCCATCTCTGTTGTCCTCTCTAGATTCAGAAAGGAAGAGGGAAATAAGGGAAGAGGAAGTGTGGAGGAAATACTCTAGCCCAGTGGTTCTCACACTTTAAGCACCGGGACCCACTTTTTAGAATGAGAATCTGTCAGGACCCAACGGAAGTGACATAATCAAGCAGGAAAATTTTAACAATCCTAGGCTGCAATCCTATGCACACTTACCCAGGAGTGAGTCCCATTGACTTTCATTGTTAAAAGCTTATACATGGTAGCCTTTCAAAGTACAGACCTGTAACATTTCCCCAAATGCAGTCATATAACATGACAACATCAAGTCTAATATATTAAAAATAAAATATTGAAATGAATGGGGACCCACCTGAAATTGGCTCGCAACACACCTAGTGGGTCCCAACCCACAGTTTGAGAAACACTGCCAATGCACCCTTCTCTTTTACACTTCTGTCCTGATTCCCTCTTTCCAGTAGCATAGCTACAGGGGGGAGAGCAGTAAGTATTACAGGTGTGGCAATGTGAGGTGTAAGCGGCCCTTCCCATTTACCATTAGAGCCCTTCTGGGCAGTGCCTGCAACGCAGTTGCCCTCGCTGACCAGAACGGCTCTTGTGGCGAGTAGGTGGGGCCACTTACACAGGTTGCCACACCTGCGATACTAATCGCGCTGCCCCCTCTCTAACTATGCCACTGCCTCTTCCTTTCTGAATGAGGGAGAAGGAGGAAGAGGAGCAACGAAGGCAGCGGCTGGTGCGCCACTTTTAGAAAGGAGTAACAGGAGGCAAAGGACATGAGAGTGGGAGAGGAGATCCATGGTGGAGATCCCATGGGGGGGGGAGTGCTCCTCAGAGTTTCACTGAGTATTTCATATAGAAAGTTCCAGGGTCAATTTCTGACATCCCAAGTTAGGTATGGCAAAGAAGGGAGGCTGCTCTTTGTGCTCATTGCAGCTTGCGTCCCAGGGCAAATACCAGCTGTGTGTGTATGTGATTTTCATCAGGACCACAGAGCATGGGGAAAGGATTAAACCCTGCTGGTCCCTGGCAGGACAAAGTTCCAAACAACACAGTCCTGGAACGTGCTGGAATCCCTAGCATGTATGCATTGCTGAAACAGAGACGCCTGCGTTGGCTCGGTCATGTCGTGAGAATGGATGATGGCCGGATCCCAAAGGATCTCCTTTATGGTGAACTCGTGCAAGGAAAGCGCCCTACAGGTAGACCACAGCTGCGATACAAGGACATCTGCAAGAGGGATCTGAAGGCCTTAGGAGTGGACCTCAACAGGTGGGAAACCCTGGTCTCTGAGCGGCCTGCTTGGAGGCAGGCTGTGCAGCATGGCCTTTCCCAGTTTGAAGAGACACTTGGCCAACAAACTGAGGCAAAGAGGCAAAGAAGGAAGGCCCATAGCCAGGGAGACAGACCAGGGACAGACTGCACTTGCTCCCGGTGTGGAAGGGATTGTCACTCCCAAATAGGCCTTTTCAGCCACACTAGACGCTGTGCCAGAACCACCATTCAGAGCGCGATCCCATAGTCTTTTGAGACTGAAGGTTGCCAACACATAGCTGGTGCGGGTCCAAACAGGGGCCTTCCCTGGAACACAGTGGTCCATCAGATGCCTCTGGGAGCGCACAAAACTCTTTGTTTGCCCATTTTGTTTCAACAGAGAAATGTCTTAAAGGAGCAGCCCCCCTGGCCTGGAGCTGTGCACTTCTCCCCTCTAGCAAGTTCTTCCTGACCCACAACTGGCAGGCACAGGAAAACATGGGGTCCCCAGCATGGACACAGCTCAGGCTTTAGGGGAGTTAGACTTAGGGGTTGTGGACTCTGGGTGTGTTTGGTCCCATGCCCCAGGTCCATCCCAGTTCTGAGTCCTGGGCTTGCATTCAGCTTTGGTCCAGCTAAGCCCCCCCCTCAGACTCCAAAGCTGAGCTTCAGCTTGAAGAGTCATGAGAGTAACTGGTTTGGTTTTTGTGAGCTTTCTTGGAGAAGTCTTGGCAAAATGCTTAGTGCTTGTATGGTGCCTGCATGTTTGACCTTGAAGGGCAAATAACAATTTTTGGGGTGGTGGTGGGTGATGGGGAGACCTTTCATTAGGGAAATGTTGAAGTAGGGGAATGGGTTAATCTTCCTTTTCCCAACACCACTGCCCCAATTAGATTCTTATCCCCCCTGCTGAAACTGCTATTAAAGCTTTAAAGAACGGTAGGGAAGCCAATTACAGATCTCCTACTGTCATATCTACTTTGGCCCTCGGCAGGTGAAGTCACTGAAGGTGAAGTCACTGAAGGTATCTGGACAGTTCTTTGCTACCCTGTCTGGTGGCTGCTGTCCTCTCACATCATTTGGCGACCGAGAAAGCATCACTGGGCAACTCATATGACAATCTTGAATTAATGACCGAGCTTGAGCTGCAAGCACACACCACTAATTCCACAATCGTTTCATTTAGGAAAACACTGCAGGGAACAACAAATTTCCTTTTGAAATGCTGTTTTAACATAAATACAATCTATTCCGAATCGATTGTTTCATAGTGGCGACAATTCACTAACCAGTGAGAGGGGGAGGGGACAATTTAAAATGATTACTGTACTACTGTGAGCTACGCAAGAAATCTGAAAGTTGTAAGGGACGTGACTCCTGTGAAAAATGGTTTTGCAAAAGATGGGTATTGGCAAGCAAAATTTTCTGCTGTTACTCATCAAATGCCTTAAGAACATAAGAACAGCTCCGCCGGATCAGGCCATAGCTCTGTCTGGTCCAGCTTCCCATATCTCACAGTGGCCCACTAAATGCCCCAGGGAGCACACCTGATAACAAGAGACCTGCATCCTGGTGCCCTCCCTTGCATCTGGCATTCTGACATAGCCCATTTCTAAAATCAGGAGGTTGCACATTCACATCATGGCTTGTAACCCGTGATGGATTTTTCCTCCAGAGATTTGTCCAATCCCCTTTTAAAGGCATCTAGGCCAGATGCCATCACCACATCCTGTGGCAAGGAGTTCCACAGACCAACTACACGCTGAGTAAAGAAATAACACGCCCAATGCCTTCTGGTGGCACTGGGAACAGAGCGCCAGACTCTATTCCCATTGCCGTCAAAGTGTTAAAGGAATAGAGGCTGCGGTTTAGCAATTCCTTTTTGATCTTA
The DNA here is from genome assembly GCF_035046505.1 of Tiliqua scincoides. Classification (NCBI taxonomy): domain Eukaryota; kingdom Metazoa; phylum Chordata; class Lepidosauria; order Squamata; family Scincidae; genus Tiliqua; species Tiliqua scincoides. The sequence continues at coordinate 8,717,830 of NC_089822.1, forward strand.
CAGTATCTTGAACAACTTAAAAGGTGAGTGCGCTCACTTTGTAGTGAATGAAGAACGGAAACAACTGTGGCTGGATGGTTTCACTTGTATATAAATACTATACAGTAGTGCATGAGCAGGCTCACAGATTAATTCCAACAACATATATTCATTGGTTACTCATTCATTTCCTTCTAGAAGCCAGGGCATAGGCCATCTGTGCAGGGAGGACTTGCAGGGAGGATCCCATCGGTTATTTTCTCAGGTGCAGTCATTGCTTCATCAGACTCAACATGAGGACAGAAAGGTCTGTCATTAAATAAAAAAAATGAGCGGCAGGGGGTGGCAAGATGTCCCTCTGCAGAGGACTCTTGGAAGATGAGAGTCTGCCAAGAGCAAATGAGTCTGCCTTTAAAAGGAGATTGGACACGTTTCTGGAGGAAAAGTCCATCAGAGATTACAAGCTGTGATGGGTATGTGCAAGCTCCTGATTTTAGAAGTAGGCTACCTCAGAATGCCTGATGCAAGGGAGGGCACCAGGATGCAGGTCTCTTGTTGTTCTATGTGCTCCCTCAGCCATCTGGTGGACCACTGAGAGACGCAGGAGGCTGGATGAGATGGACTTTTGGCCTAATCCAGCCGGGCTTTTCTTATGTGAATTACTATATTAGTGGTATCTCAAAATTGAGGGGTGATTTCACAAAATTGAGGCTTTCAGAGTGGAGGGCAGAACTCACTGGCATTTGTTTTCCTCCTTGTGACTGTGGGCTGGTTGTGTCCCTATTTTCTCCTGGAAGTCCCTGAGCATAATGCTATGTGATGATATAGCATTGTTCTGACAGGAGGCTTCTGGGAGGAATAATAATAATAATAATAATAATAATAATAATAATAATAATAATAATAATAATAATAATAGTACAGGTATTTATATACCGCCTTTCTTGGTTGTCAGATTTCTCCTCAGACTTTATTCAAGGCCGTTTACATGGGCAGGCTGTTCTAAATCCCCGTAGGGATTTTTGCAATCGAAGAAAGGTTCTATCTTTCAAGAACCACAACATTTCAGATGGATCTTTTTGATCTGGTATCACATTCTGGCCTCCGGTTTCCTCCCACGCAAGCTGATAAGCAGCTCCTTCATCTCTCACATGGAGGGCAGCCAAGACGCTTCTTCGCTCACACCAAAGAGCAGGTGGAATAACTCGGCTCAGCTTGTCAGCTGCTTCAAGGTCTCAACATTCACGGTGCCTTGGCGACCTTCGGATGTTATCTTCAGGCAAATGGAGGCTCTACCCTCTAGACCGGACCTCCTCCTGTCAAAAGGGACATTGACAGCCTGGTGGCCACCAAGGGGAGTGCAAAACAGGCAGCACTGAAGAAATGAAAGCACTGGGGGGGGGATTTTCTTCCACTCCCCCCACCCCCAATTTGAGTTGGAAGTTCTCAGTTGAGAACTTCTGCCACAGCCCCACTCTGAGGACATCAGAGCACCTCTGGGGGTGAGGATGAGAGATGGGAACTAGAATTAGTCTTCAGTGGCATTCACTCCCTCCTACTGAACTTCTAGTTACAGGTACTGTGTTGCAGCTGCTCCCCAATGCTAGATTTCTAGATACAGGGAGATGTTATTTTATGTGGGGGGTTAAAAAATGCAGGCTCCCCCCTCCCCCTAAAGTCTGAAGCAGCCCAGCCCCAGAAAGGCACAATCAACATTTAAATGTTCCTAAAATGTGCTCTTTTTGCAAAAGTGAAATGTTTGTAGCAGTGGTGTAGCTAGAGGGGGTGCAAAGCACTAAGTTTTGCAGGCACCTGAACCCGCCGTGCAAGCAGCCCCTTCCCTTCGGAGCCATTCTGGTCGGGGGGGGGAGCAAATCGGAGGCGAAAGCCTCTGAAGAGGAGAGGGAGGGGCCGCTTACATAGCGGGTTCAGGCGCCTGCAAAACCTAGTGCTTTGCACCCCCTGCTAGCTACACCACTGGTTTGTAGCTCTGTTTTTCATTCGTTAATAGGCCCCAACAATTTACACAAGGCAGATTTCAGCAATGCCAGGTTAATAAGCCATACAGTAAATAAAGCCTGTAGCATTAGAAATGATGAATTAGAAACCCAAGCAGCCTTTCTAAACAAAAGTTTCCCACATCTGTTAAAGGACTGTGCTGCACAGAAATTCTGATGCACAAAATTAGTTATTATTTGGCATCCGAAAACGGTTTCTGCAATGCAGAAATCTTTAGTGGTAATGTAGCTTGCACACAAAATTATGGACTGTTTTGCTTTAAAAAGAATCTGTTTACGTTTTGCAGAAATCTCTAATGGAAATACGTGTTTGCTTGTTTTGATAAAAAAACGTTTGGATCTTTTTTCTTTTCCTTCTCATTTTGCCCATCCTGGTACTATTTTTTTTATCACTATGCCCTGGAGAATGTGTTGCTCCCTGACTGTTTGTCAGGGAAAGAAATATCATTTAATGAAACCGAAAGAAATAATGAGCTTGAAAGAGGAGATAGACGAAATGCATTTCTTTAGGGAAAAGGGGGAAGTAATCCTAAAAATTTGTGTGCAATATGTACTAATAACTCCAAAACTCTTTCAATCAAATTTAGATCTTTGCAGAAACTAACAGTCTTCTCATGGAGCTGTGAAGAATTCTGTGCCTGATATTTAAAAAAAAAAAAAAGGAACCCTTTTTTGATCCATTTTTGAAGCATTTTGCACCCAACCTCTCCCAGACTCAGTAGCGTAGCTAGAGGAGGTGCAAAGCATTAAGCTTTACAGGCACCTGAACGCGCCATGCAAGGGACCCCTCCACCTCCCCTTTGGAGCCAGGCATTCTCTCTGTTTTGCTCCCCCTGCCCGAAATAACTTCAAAAGGGAAGGGCCGCTTGCATGCTGCAGTGAGGCTCCCTGCAAATCTTAGTGCTTTGCACCCCTTCTAGCTATGCCACTAGGCCCCATGATGTTCTGCTGCAACAGCAGCAGCAACAACAACAACAACAACAACAACAACAACAACAACAATACAGGTATTTATGTACTACCTTTCTTGCTTGTCAGACAACAACAACAACAACAACAACAACAACAACAACAACAACAATACAGGTATTTATATACCGTATAACCGTATACGGTATATATACAGATTTCTCCTCAGACTTTATTCAAGGCGGTGTACATGGGCAGGCTGTTCTAAATCCCCGTAGGAATTTTTGCAATTGAAGAAAGGTTCTATCTTTCAAGAACCACAACATTTCAGATGGAGCTTTTTGATTCGGTATCACATTCTGGCCTCCGGTTTCCTCCCACGCAAGCTGACAAGCAGCTCCTTCATCTCTCACATGGAGGGCAGCCAAGACGCTTCTTCGCTCACACCAAAGAGCAGGTGGAATAACTTGGCTCAACTTGTCAGCTGCTTCAAGGTCTCAACATTCACAGTGCCGGTGGCCTCGAACTGACGACCTTCAGATGTTATCTTCAGGCAAACAGAGGCTCTACCCTCTAGACCAGACTGCCTGCCCAGACAAACAAAACAACAACAGCAGCAACAACGACAACAACAACACAGTCAGTGGGATGGTACATATGGGTGCATCAAAATGTATGTGCCTGTGAGTGTGCATGAGATGGTTCACTGATGTGTGCAAACGGACAGAAGGAACTGCAGCAAATGGAGCATTCTCCAGCTTGGAAATTAACTTTATAACATCTTTGAGTTGCACTTGAATTCAGGTGGGACACAATGGAGAGCAGAAGATGCCCAGCAGAAAATAAATCAACAGGCCGAGGAAACACATGCCTCCCTCTGAATGTTTGTGACGCAAGATCATCGTCCTCAGCCAACTGAGGAGAATGCCAGATGAAAAGAATTCAAAATGTGCTCCATTTCCATTTGTTCTCCATCAAGGAACTCTAAATCCAGTTGCAGCCAATCAAATCAGGATGTGTTTGCCAGCTTTCTAAAAAGCCCCAAGTTTCCTCAATGCAACCTTAGCACCAGGAGCATCACAATGAATGTGCACGGGTGTGTGAGCCTCACCTGGTGTCACCCTCAGGAGGTGAACCTCTTTCTGATCGTGTTGTACCCCAAAGTCATCTCCTCAGCCATGCCTGGTCTTAGAAAGGTGGATGCAACCTACACAGATGCCTGGACCTTATATGAGACATCCAGGCTCTTCTGTCTTCACTACAGTGTTGCCAAGGCAATGCACTCCTTTCCTGCTCCATCTGTTTCCATTGCTCCTGCCATGACAATGGGGCAAACATCCCTGCCCCTTTCTCCTGCACCAGTCACCTTGATCACCTTAGGAGTGGCAGACACCTAAGTTTTACAGGGAGCCTCACCGCAGCGCAGCGTGCAAGTGGCCCCTTCCCTTCAGAGCCATTCGGAGCAGCAGAAGCAAAACAGAGGAGCTGAAGGGGAGGGGCCACTTGCACGCTGCGCTGCGGTGAGGCTCCCTGTAAAACTCAGGGCTTTGCATCCACTCTAGCTACTCCACTGCTCTAAAGTCAATTCCCAACAGCCAAATTTCTTGGGAAACAGTATACATAGAGTATGTTTTCTATTACTTTTGCGTACAAGGCATACTTTTCCCTAACTGGCAAAAGGATGCACAACTTACTCTTCAAACGTCATGCAAGAAAACAAGATGTGGACCAACTTGACATTACATATTTTCATTTTGCTCTGGGAAACGGCATACTTATCGCACTGTATTAAAATGTAAGTTGTAGCGGAGCTGCTGCATTTTGAAACCAGCAAAGTCAGCAGTTCTATAGAGGCCGTTTCTAAGAAGTGGGAAACAGAAGCTTGCTTAAGTGCCTGTGAAATGATGTTCTCACTAAGAGGGCTGCACTGAGCGTTCACTTGTTTCTGGGTAGAAACTTGCCATTTCACTTGATAGACTGTTGTCCCGTTTTCTCCATCATAGTCCTCATGCTTGGGTGACCCTTAAGAACGTCATGGGGATGGGCCGTGGGGGCTGCATATGGACTGTTGTGAGTAATCTCAGAGCCCCTCCCCTGCACAAGTGAAAGTGCCATCACATTGGGTTCTCACAGACCATAGGGCCACTGGTGTCTCACTAGGGTTAGTGTTATCCAGTGTGGTTACTCATGGTGTCACCCCAATGGACCATGTCTACCCCTGCAGCTCTGGGTACACCCAATCCGCCCATCCGGGCATTTCCCACCCTCCCAACCTGGCCTTGTGGAGAATGAAAGATGGAGGGTGGGTCAACTGGGATGTGTATGTGCAACCTCCTGATTTTAGAAATGGGCTATGTCAGATGCAAGGGAGGGCACCAGAATGCAGGTCTCTTGTTATCTGGTGTGCTCCCTGGGGCATTTGGTTGGCCGCTGTGAGATACAGGAAGCTGGACTAGATGGGCCTATGGCCTGATCCAGTGAGGTTGTTCTTATGTTCTTAACTACAATTCCCAGGAAGCCTTGCAAGTCTCCTGTTATCTAGTGTGCTCCCTGGGGCATTCGGTGGGCCACTGTGAGATACAGGAAGCTGGACTAGATGGGCCTATGGCCTGATCCAGTGGGGCTGTTCTTACGTTCTTATGCCAGACCTAGTGGACAGATAGACCTGGGCTCTGTCACAGGAAACCTGGTAGACCTGGGCTCCAGAGGTGGGTAGACCAGACTTGTGAGGAAGAATCTGCTGGAGCAGCCAGGTCTATTGGGCGCATAAGCTTGGGCTCCAGAGCTTTTGGTGTCACCCCCTCCAGTGATGTCCACCTCTGTAGTGATGCCACTGCACAGGGCTTCTGACCACAGTCTGTGGTGAGCTCATGACTGTTAGTGCTGCAGCTGAAGGGCTGAAGGAATGCAGTGTGAGCAGAGGCTTCGACAGTGGGACGATTAGGGACGTGAGTGCTCAGATCAGGACTGCTGCTTCTTCCTGCTGCAGCTGCTTATGGTGGCAAAGGAAGAAAAAAGGGGCTGCTCAGGATTGCTCTTCCTCTTGCTTGTTCTCAGTGGGTGGCAGATCAGAGAGGGTGGCAGGCAGGTGTGGGGTGCAGGGCAGTTCATTGTCTCCCACCAGCCTGCTGCCTGAAGTAGCTGCTTCAGTCAACCTCACGGCTGTGTTTACCTGAAAGATGTTCGTGTGCATGTACTTGATGAGCAAGAGAGAAAAAAAAAAAAACACTAGTTGAGTTTCTCTTCTTACCCTCCACGGTGCATCTGTTTATTCCACATAACAATTTTTTTAGTGCTAAAACGAACACACATAGCGTTTCTCCAGAGATGACTAGCATGCAGGGTGAGAGCATTTCAAAGACACCGTTAAATGTACAACGATCATGGAAACTGTATCGCTGAGCTAATGAGGCATTGCAAAGCTGTGGTATCAAGTCACAAATCCAAAGGAAATCCAGGTGCATTTATAAACCCCCAGTGGCATAGGTAGAGGGGGTGCCAAGCACTAAGTTTTGCAGGGAGCCTCACCGCAGCGTGCAAGCAGCCCCTCCCCTTTGGAGCCATTCCTGGTGGGCATTCCAGGCAGTGAATACTGGCAGTGAATGGCTCTGACGGCTAGTGGGAGGGGCCGCTTACATGGTGCATTGCAGCACCTGCAGTACTTACTATGCTGCCCCACTGTAGCTACGCCACCTGCCTAGTTATATTTATTCACACTCACCTTGTGTCAAGTCTAGTTCTCAACAAGGCGGTAAATCTATGCCTGGTATATATGACTTCAGACTGCATGGGAGCTCACCTGACTGAAATAGTGCTCTTTACCAAAAAATTCCCTACATGTAGTAAACTAGCATGTCAGGCTGGACTTGAACCCTCTTCCCTGAGATGATAGTTTTTGTGTATGGGAACTTTTTTTTTTTTTTTTTTATAGAGGAGATTCAGTTGTGTGAGACTGTAGCCCAAAGTAGTCCAGTCTAGACCCAAGTTGACTTGGTGAGGATTACTCCTAAATTTTAACTTGTTCCTGTACAGATTTTTACCTGAAGTACAAAGAAAAAAATAAAATAAACGGATGTAAAGATAAATACATAGAGCCCAGTCAGAGAGATATTTCAAAATCAGTATCAAGCGCGACTACAAATATCCAGGAAATATAAGACAATGACCACCCCTCTTCTTTAAAGCGCCATTCTTTATTTGTCGAGCTTCACTGCAGAGTTACAAACCTTTGATGCACCCAGAAGCAACAAAGCGCAGAGGCCATAGAATGGAAGCAATTATGCAACCTTATCAGCTGTGGCATAAATGCA